>NC_048236.1:28020868-28041205 GCF_002007445.2 Ailuropoda melanoleuca
TTTTTTTATAATTTGATAGCATTTTATGGATATACCATAATCTGTATAATTAGTCCCCTGTTGATGGGACATTTAGTTTTTCCAGTCTTTTGCCATTCTAAATGATACTACCATGAATAAACTTGCATATACCCAAATTAGCAAAGGAATAATTGTATCAGTAGAGTAATTTGTCAGGGTTAGAATTGTTGGATCAAAAAGCACAAGCATATATAATTTTGATAGATCTTACCAAATTACCTTTTGTATAGGGTCATATAAATGTACACTCTCCCCAGCCATGTATGTGGATACTTGTTTCCTCCCTGTGTTAACAACATTGTGTATCATTTAATTTTTGGATTTTTGCTAATCTGATCATGAAAAATGTTTCACAGTTAATTATATGAGTAATATTAAATATCTTTTCCCATGTTTAAAGACTACTGTATTTCTTTTTCTCCAATTTTTTTAATGGAATTATTTCTAGGAGCTTTTTACAAATTTACTCAAATTTTTATGGCTTCTGAAGTTTGAGTCATAAAAAGCCTTCTTTTCTGAAAGTTGTAATGAATTGTTTGATTTCTTCCTATATTTTTATTATTTCATTTTAAAATATAAATTAATGATTTTTTGGTAATTAACCTGCTGTATGACTTAAAGTATGGATTTGACATACTTTTGGTCTAATTGACAATGTAATTGTGTCAACCTTGTTTTGCCACTGATTTGATATGCCATGTTGATCATATATTAAATTTCAACTTCTATTGGGGGTCTATTTTTGGGCTTCCTTTTGTAATTCCATTGGTCTGTCTGTTCATGTACATTTTCCACTCTTTTAACTACTGAGGTTTCATAATACATATGAACATCTGGTAAAACATCTCTTACCCATTGCTCCTCTTTCAGAGGCTTTTCTGACTCTTTTTGTTTATTTTTCTATACTTATTATCAATTGTCTACTTCCAAGGAAATCTTTTTTAAAATATTAGAAACATAATAAAGTTGTTAAAATAGCTTAGGGATGATGACATAATGTGGATTTTGGAATTATCAAAAAAGAGCATGTTACATATTTCTACTTGTACAAGCCTTCTCCTGTGTTCTCTAGTATTATTTAAAATTTTTCCTTCATAAAGGTTTTTCACATTTATGGTTAAGTTTCTTTCTTGGATATTTATATATTTTATGGCTATAGGAAAGCAAGTCTTTTTTTCACATTAGATTCTGATTATATAAATGACATTGATCTCTGTATATTAATTTTATGCCTTGCTAACTTACTGAATTCTCTTATGCTGTCACATTATCTGAAAATAATGATAGTCTTTATCTCTTGTTCAGTTTTTACAGCTTATTTTACTTGCAGTAAAACATCAGATAATAGCAGTATCCTTTTTTTTTTTTCCTTTCATTTAATTAGGAAATCTGGTGCTTCTCCATTAAAGATAAAGAATTTGGGCTAACAAAGATTATATTATGTTGAAAACAAATAATCTGAACTTTCATTACTGAGTTCTAAAATAACACTTATGATACTGAATGAAATTGCACTAATTTAAAATATCAGTCTCAGGAAGATAAAAGTCTTTTCATCATGAAACAGGGTATGCTTCCTTATCGACTAAGTATTTGACGTCTTTCAGTAAAATTCTGTGGTTTTCTTTACACAGGCGTTTCACCAAGGGTCCAATTATCTGTCTTGCTATCCAGTGTTTGTATTTAAGTCCCCGTTTTACTTGAGCTCTAACCAGCTTTTGACACTGTTCTAAATTCCCTCTTTCTTAAAACATTGTTTTTTCTCTTTGATCTAATAATGCCTCACTACTGGTTTTCCTCCAATATCTCTGACTACTCATTTGCATGAGTTTCTTCCTAACTTCTTTATATGTGTTTTCACTATTGTAAATAGGATCTTTTCCTATTTTTTCATTATACCTTTCCAACTGGTTCTTGTAGATAGGAACTAAAAGAATTGTGATTGTACTGAAAGATTTTTTCTATTAGTTTTTGGATTCCCCCCCCCCCCAGTTTTTCAATTGCAGTCTCTACAGTGCACAGAATAATGTTAAATAATGGTTGAGTAAATAAGGACATTTTTCTTGTTCCTCACTTTAAAGGGAATAAATAGTGCCTTAAAAGCAAGTATAATGATGATGACTATTGGTCTCATGGTTATTCTTCTCTTTCTGTTTTGTTTAAAGATATAATTTGGTTAACAATGGAATCTATTTCTAGACTTTCTAATATTAAAGATAATCATATCTTTTCTAGTGGTGACGTAAGCACATTTTTTTTTCTTATTGGTCATGTTAGTTAGATACAGTCTTTTAATAAATGCATTCCAGGATAAATTTGGCTAAATTATGGTGAATTAATTTGTTAATGTATGGCTGAATTTAATTTACAAATATATGATTTAGGATTTTAAAATCCATAGTATTTTTTACTTAAATTCCAATTAACATACAGTGTAATATTAGTCTCAGGTGTACAATGCAGTGATTCAGCACCTCCATACATCATTCAGTGCTCATCACAAGTGCCCTCCTTAATCCCCTTCACCTATTTCACCCATCTCCCCAGCCCCCTCCCCTCTGTAACCATCAGTTTGCACTCTATAGTTAAGAGTCTGTTTCTTGGTTTGCCTTTCTCTCTCTTTTTTGTTCTCCCTTTGCTTGTTTGTTTTGTTTTTTAAATTCCACACATGAATGAAATCATATGGTATTTATCTTTCTCCTGCTGAATTTAAAATCCATAATATTTTAAGTTTGCTTGTGGTTTGCATTTTTGTGCTCAGTAATTAATTAGTTGTGGTATTTGATCGTTATTCCATAAATACTTACTAAGCACTCATTTTGCTGTCGTCGTTATGATGGGTGCCAGGAGTACAACGGATCACAAAACCGATGTGATACCTGAACTCCTGGATTTCACAGTATTGGGTACAATTGGAACCATGATGAAAGAGGAGTTGACACACAGAACAGGGAGAGGGGAGTGCCTGTGTGCTGTAAGGGGGCAAGCCCTTGCAACTCTTTCAGGCGTTTCTTTTGGTATTTACCTCTGTATCGCTAAACTGTGTGCTTCATGACATATCATTATCTGTTGACTTTGCACTCTTGAAAATAAGTACTATTATTCCCTCTATCACTCTATCAGTTATATGCGTGCGTACTGTCTCCCAGTGCTCCCAAAGTGGTCATGTCATAACACCGGCCAGAGTTTTTTCTATTTTGACGTATTTGACTATGCGAAATGAATTCACAGAAAAACGATGCAGCGCAGTAAGATTACACTATTTTCCTACATAAATTTTTCCCTTGAAGTTAATAGTCATCATCATTTGTTTCTATGTACTGTGTCTCCCAAATCTCTTCCATTCGCTTAAATCACCTCTGAATGCTTTTAAATACAACAGCATTTTATTAATTCCATCTTCTTCCAGACATCTTTCCTGAGCCTCCTGACCTGCTTCAGTCAGGACTGGCTGCTTCCAGGGACTACGGCAAGGCTGTCATCTGAGAATCTCCCTTTCCCATTTTCCTTTCCCGTTGTCTCTTTCTTGTTTGTTCTTCTGTTTTCTAAATTCCATGATTTCATCTTTCTTGATTTCTTCTTGGTTTCTTCCTAGAAAGGTGGCATGGAAGATAAGATTTGGGAGGTACTTTCTATCTGAAAGTGTATTCTATTCCACTCTGACATTTTTGTATTAGTTTGGCTGGGGATAGAATTCTAGGTTGGAAAGAATTATCACTCTGGAATCTTAAAGGCAATACCACATTGTGATTAAGCTTCTAGTGTTGCTGTTGACATTCTGATTCTTTAGCCTTCATAATGGTATTTGTTTGATTTTTCTTCTATGTTCCCTAAATTTTAAAGTTGTATGAAACAGCACCTTTAGCGTGAGTTCATTTTTTGCCATTCTGTTGAATACTCAGTGTGTCATTTCAAAATGAAGATTGTGATCCTATTTCTGTGCTATTTCTTTGATGATTCTTTTTCCTGATTTTCTCTTTCTAGAACTCTGATTTGCATGTTGGAACTTCTGGACTGAACTTATTTTTTAAAAAAATCTTCTCACTGCTTTTCTTCATTTTTAAACTTTTGTTCTGCTTCCCAGTGAGTAAGAGACAGGTGGGGCTAGGTAGGGAGAAGTAGACAGGGGGCTCAGTGCTCAGACTCACAGAAATCCCAAAAATGTGGAGGTGTAAGGAAACCAGAGATAAGGGAACACTCCAGACCACCCTGCCCTAGGTGTTGGAGGGGGACGACTTATTTATGACAGTCTCCTGTGGTCAACAGAAAATAACCAGACCTTAAAAAGAAGTAAGCCATTAAAGATGCTATCACTAGTCCTTAATCAGTGGTGCTGCCAGTAGAGAAGTCAAAAAGATTTATATTCCCTGGTTAGCTTTTTATAAAAGGCCAGCCCTAAAAGCCCTCAGTGGCAACCCTGTTGGGAGCCCTCTCACTCCTGAGAGCTTTCTCTGTATCCTTGCTTAATAACTTTCTGTCGCTTTACTCACTCTCATTTGTCAGTGAGATTCATTCCTAGACTCTGTGAAACAAGAACCTAGCTCTCCAGCTTCACCAGGATGGTGTATTAATTTTATCTTCCAATCATTATATATGTTTTTTCGTTTCTGCTAATACATTTATGGTTTCTAAAGTTCTTCTTTTCTCAAATATTCATTTATCAAAACACTTTGTTCTTGTTTCATAGATGCAATGTTATAGAAATCTCACATGGTCTGCTTTTCTACATTTTTTCCTCCTCTTTGTTTGCTTGTTTGTTTATTTTGGCCTCCATTTCTTCTGTTAGAATATTCCCTCAGCTATTCTCCTTGCCTATTTGCCTACCTTAGAGAAGAACACAAAGAAGCTGATTAACATTTTCTATGCAAGGGTGGGTTTTGCTGACAGGGGACTTCATTGTAGGCCTGGCCTTTCTCAACAGTGTCTGAAAGAGAAATTGGCTCTACAGAATGTTATGTAAGTGACTGCTTTTCATTTGTCCCAAAGGAGTTATTTAGCTGGTATCATTCTAGATTCAGAGAAGATCGTTTAATTCTTTGTGTACGATGGAAGCTCTAGAGCATTAGGGTTCACTTCTCCCACAGAACTTAGTTTGAGAAGGATTGCTTTGCCCCCAGTGTATCTTCAAAACTTTTTTTCCTCAGGCTCATCAGTTCCCCCAGAAAAGAATCTTTCAATCAGCTACGTGTAGGGTGTAAAATGCCCACACCCTGGGAGCTCAGTAGAGGATTAATGCCAGATGTGTCCTCATGTCATTGAGTAAAGATTTGCTGAGGCCCCTGCTTACAGTAATTCTGTTTGACCCATGACCTGAAGAATGGCTGGCATCACATCCGTTATGGGTGAAAGTGGAGCAAACACGATTGGTTGAAAGTACAATTAAAAAAGAAATTATGCTGGGATGCCTGGCTGGCTAGGTTGGTAGTGCGTCTGACTCTTAATCTCAGAGTCTTGGGTTTGAGCCCCACATTGGGTGGAAATTACTTAAAAAAAGAAAACAAAGAAAGAAAAGAAAGAAAAGAAAAGAAATTAGGCCTCTATATTCCCTCCCTTATTCCAGGCCGAAGGGTCTCTCTTATTTATCTCTTTTGCAACAGTCTGAGGGTTTCCTCTAGGGACAGTAACAGATGCTGGCATACGTGCACGAGCACAGCTGTGGGGGAAAGTCCAGCACAGACTGTAAGCAGGGGCCTCAGTGAACCTTTAGAAGTTTCTGCAGCACGACTGGACTCACTACACTGCCTGGTCAGGACTCACTTTTTTGTATTCTGCTGAGTCATTTACCACTCCTCTTCTGCTCTGAAGCTTCTCGAATTTTGTGGCTGTCATCTCTTCCTCCAGTGTCTTTATTCCTGCAATTTTGTGACTACAGAAAATGAAAAACATGTTTTACTGTTATTTCAGGGGGTTCAGAAAAGGACAAAAGAAAATGCACATATTTAATTCACTACCTACCAGAAACCTAATTATTTTGTCTTTAAATTACATTTTAATATTCTAGAGAGATAGGATTGTCTCATTCGTCACTGTTTCAGGAAACAACTTATTCGCTCCTGTTTATTCCATCCTGATGAACTTCAAAGTAATTAAAAAAAAATCTATGGAGGTGTTATTTGCAAGTACATTAAATATTTATAAATATTTATTGGGAAGAATTTTTACAATATCATGGTTTGATATTCAGGAAAATAAACCTCTGTTTTCCACTTTGTATATCTTCTTTTAAGAACTTTTAGCAGGGGCGCCTGGGTGGCACAGCAGTTAAGCGTCTCTTTGGCTCAGGGCGTGATCCTGGCGTTATGGCATCGAGCCCCGTNCACTTTGTATATCTTCTTTTAAGAACTTTTAGCAGGGGCGCCTGGGTGGCACAGCAGTTAAGCGTCTGCCTTCGGCTCAGGGCGTGATCCTGGCGTTATGGCATCGAGCCCCGTATCAGGCTCCGGCGCTATGAGCCTGCTTCTTCCTCTCCCACTCCCCCTGCTTGTGTTCCCTCTCTCGCTGGCTGTCTCTATCTCTGTGAATAAATAAATAAAATCTTAACAAGAAATACAAGAAACATAAATAGCTCTAAAATCTTTGCTAAAAGTTCTTTTTTTTTTTTAAGATGGTTACAGGTTATTTGAAATAACTTCATTGACTTTTTAAAAAAAATAAATTATATTCCCATTCGATTTTCTGAGATTTTGTAGTATGTAAATAACTTTTAATTTGTGAATATTTATTTTGTAAGTAGACAGCTTGTCATATTCTTTTTTATTTTAATAGATTTTTGCAGATTTTTCTTGTGTGCTATAGGCAGATAAATATTACCTGCAAATAATAATAATTTTCTCACTTTACAATGACCATTCTTATTTTGAAGCTCCAAACCAATCTCATCAATTTGTTTCCTTTCTTTCCTTCTATTTGCTTCCTTTTCTAAATGCATTTAGCTGTTATTTTTCTGCTGTCTTACAATATTAA
This sequence comes from Ailuropoda melanoleuca, assembly GCF_002007445.2. Lineage (NCBI taxonomy): Eukaryota > Metazoa > Chordata > Mammalia > Carnivora > Ursidae > Ailuropoda > Ailuropoda melanoleuca. The sequence goes on from NC_048236.1 coordinate 28,027,853, forward strand.
TTTATTTTAATAGCTTTTTGTTTAATAATGTATGCAATAATTTTATATTTATGTGGAACTTTGTATAACAAACATTTCTGTAAATAATGCTATCATCTTCATAATTTTATAAATTATTTATAATTATTTTATTTATTTTTTGACCTAATATTTCATAGGAATGTGGGGTTTTTTTTAATGCAATAATTTTATATTTATGTGGAACTTTGTATAACAAACATTTCTGTAAATAATGCTATCATCTTCATAATTTTATAAATTATTTATAATTATTTTATTTATTTTTTGACCTAATATTTCATAGGAATGTGGGGTTTTTTTTAAAAAGTGTAGTTTAGCTTACTTCTGTGAACTTTCATTATTACAGTTTAAAGTATTTTTTTTCATTTGAGAATAGTTGACACACAGTTACATTAACAACATGGTGATTTGACTTCTCTATCTGCTATGCTGTGCTCACCACAGTGTAGCTACCATCATTATTATATTTTCAAATTATTCTGTATGATGGCTGTCTCAAACTCGTGGTCTATGGCTTCATTCCACCAATCGACATGTTTGACATGTTTTATTTAGGAATTTTGTTATATTTGGAAGTTTTTAAAAATGCAGTGTAACTAGGTAAGTGTGGAATTGGTTATAACTCTAGAAATTTAGCACCTACTGTTTTACACCTCACCAATTTCACCCACTTTATGAAAATAATTGAACTTTTAACTCTTAGAATAGAAAATACAATTCTATTTGTGATTATCTCTTATTTGGACTCATAATTATCTTATATTTAGGGAAAAGGAGAAGAAACTTCAAACTTTTTCATGAACAAAGAATAATCTTCAAATTTGTTTATAAGCAGTATGAGAAAAGGCAAAATACTATATACTAATCATAAAATTAGTGACCTTGATAATGTTTTAATATGTTTAAGTGTTGTCCAATTAAATGAGGCAAAAGAATTGAGCTAAAAACCTTTCTAAGCCCCTATTTCTAATTAGCAAGCTATATAAGTAAGTATGTCAATAGAAAATATATCTCTACTGCAGATGTAACAAATATAGATGGAATAGAGGAGTCATCACACTTTTTTTGTAAAGGGCCAGGTGGTAAATATTTTCAGGTTTGCCAGTCATATTGTTTCTGTTGCTACTCAACTGTGCCATTGCAATGTGAAAGACACCATGGGCAAAACGGAAGTGAAGAGCAGGGCTGTGTTCCAACAAAACTTTTTCTTTGCAAAAGAAGACTTGATTTGGCCTGTGGACGATAGTTTGCCAACCTCTGGGATAGAGTAATTTATCAGGTCCCACTTTATACAGAAAGAAGTTGTGGAAAACTAAAAACATGGCCTGAAACCTGGTCACGGGGTTGCATGATGGCTTGGTCTTCAGCTATTTCTGCCCAAGTAGCTTAGGGTAGAGAAATCAGTCAACACACGGTTTGTAATATGGTATATGTATCCAGCCTTTTCCCCCTACTATATCTAGCTCCTAGGTCTCCTTCAAAGGCAGCTTATCTACTAGTCATCACTTCAATCAAACTTATTTATTAACAGTATGCCCTTTGCTATCATACTTGTCCTGAGCTTGTCCGCCTGCAATCACCAGTTTATCTGTTAACTCTCATCCATTGTGCCATTCCCTTTTAAAGCCATCAATCATTGCCAGACGCTGTATGAGGGGAGCGCTACTAGGAAGCCATCTTACTAATGCCACCTTACTCCAGTACAAGAACGAGCACCCACTCTTCTCGAAGATACTATCAGAACAAATCCCACCGTGGTCTATGCACATTAACTTAGGCACTGTGAGATTTCTGATGCTTCACAGTTGCCCCTTAACGACGGAGCTCCTGCCTTTGTGCAGCTGTGAACTGTGCACTCTTCCTGTGCTACCCACATCTTTCCACTGTGGTCCCAGAATTGGGGTCAGGTCATCAGCAGGGTAGTCTCGGCTTCCTTCTTGAACACCTCTTCTGCCTTCTAGTTTTTACTGAATTAAGCCGTCCCATGAAGACTTGGCTTTCTTAACATGAACAAGCAAAGCCCACTGCTACTTTGAGCCTAACCCCATTATAATTCACCATCTTGCTTTTCTCTTATTGCTGTCACCTGATTCTCCGTCCTTCACTGAAGACAATCCCTTCTCTTTATCATCCAAGGTATCTTTTGTGCACATCTCTAACTTCAAGTAGCTTTTAGGTCTAACACAAACACTTCTACGTGGCACTTACCAGACATGGCAGGTACGCAGATCTCCATTTTTTAAAGAAAAAGTACAAAAATTAGTGTTCCACCTCTCTATTTTTCTCAAATTATCTCAGTAAACTTTTCCAGTTTAGTTCATTCTGCCTAGTCCACAATATGATTGCAAAATGCTTTATATATTGTGGTTACATAGTGTTCGTATTCTAAGGTTACATATTCCAAATATAGAGTATATATGTATGTGTGTGTGGGCGTGTGTATATCATATGTATGCATACATATTTAAATAGATATAAAGTGTGTGTGTATATATATAAATCATCTGTATGTATATTAAGTATTTGAGTTCTCTAAATCTTCCATAGGATATTAAAACTTTTTGAAAACAGGGGCTATGATATCTCTGAGAACTTATTCCCAGATTTCTTCTTTTCTTAAAACTCCAACAGGTAATAAGCAGGAACTTTTGTTGAAGAGCTTCCACCCTTTTGGTTATAAAATCACAGAATCATTTTGGAGCATTTTCATCCTTTCTTTCCAAGTGTTCAAGTAATAAGAAAGACAGCAGGATCTTTTATTTCAGAACAAATACAAAGATATTTAAGATCATGTTACTGTATAGTCAAAAGATTACTATGGAGACTAAAGAGTACTTTCAAGCTGAAATAAAGACTTTGAATTAAGAAGAAAAAAAAATACTTAAGCACTTGTCCTAGATAAGAGCCAGTATGAGTTGCCTAAGCACTGACTATGTGTTTTTCAGAGTGTTATTTTGCAAGGTCATACCGTAACCAGATTTCTAAATATAGACCTTGTAAATCAGAGGGAAAAATCCAGAAGATATTTTTGTACACTGAGGTCAGATGAAAATTTCCACTCTGTAGTATTTTGTCCCTCTAAACAATATTAGCTGCCCTTTGTCTTAAACTTTGAGGAGCAGGGGTGGAGGTTTAATTAAAAAATTCTAATGGAATATTTATAGGAGTTCTAAGTAATCAAATTATCATTATTTAGCTTGACATTTTGTCTTTCCCATCTTACGTCTCTGATTATACTCTCTTCAACTCTTTTTTACATTATCAGAAATACCTCATAATACCAAAATCAGAAAAAGCCAGAGTTCTTCCCTGGGAAAATGACTGTAGAATAGCTGAGGTCAAAGACTAGTTAACTGATATGTTATGGATTTTTAGGGATATGAGCAAAAGAATGGAGTGTGGCATTAAAAAATACATAAAGATACGGCTTTAAGACTTATACCATTATGTCAGCCTCCTATAATGTAAGTTGCCCTCATATTAGCCACTGAAGGATGATACAAGTTGTTGCTGGGCAGAAAGAAAATTACTCATAGATACTTCTAGCTGCAGGCACGCTCTCAGCTGGGCACACTACTAGAAATACATTAACAAACATAATTTCATGTAACTGTGGGGATTCCTGGCAATTCACATGTAGTGAAAACTTTACTTAAGCATTTACTTAAGTAATGGAAGCAAAGAACAGTAGAACTAACATTGACTAAACACAGAATTACAGGTTTAGGAGAGTAGTGGAACAGTAAATCAACAAGGTTTCATTCTATAAACAAGGTCTTGCAGAGTGACATTTAATTCCAAAGGAATGACCTCCTACATTTTCTTGTACAGACATAATTAGGAAATATTCTTGCTAAAGAACACTTACCAAGTAAATATGTATTTAATAACCGTAATCAGAATAAAGTGCTTCTATAATTTCATAACATTATTCCCCTGTGACATGTAAGTCTAATTACTATTGCTTAAAAGATAGTTTGTGTTTGGAGGAAAAATTATGAATGAAATAATCATCTGAAATTTTAAATAAACTCAATTTCTATTTTTTCAGAAAAGGAAATACATTCATGTCCTTGTGTACGAAGTATACAGAGATGTAGATCTATTTTTAGTTTGTACCAACATAGATAATCTATGTTTTGAAGTATTTTTTTTGTATAATTCAGTGTGAGAAACACACCAGGCTGAACTCTCCCTTGGGAAACAATTTAGAATCAGGGCTTATATCATTTGAAAACAAAAGTTTCATTCCTAAAGTAAAAAATAAACAAACAAAAAATGCTAAACAGTGAACAACAAACTACGGATTTCCAGGAAGACTGGTCTGAGACTAAAAAGATACCTGTGCTTGAACTGATTTGGAAACAGAATAACTTTGTTTTCATCCCCTCTCTGCAACTTCCTTGCTATGTGACGTTGGTTAAATTGCAATTGTTTTTGATGGGAGAGGGCTTAGTTTTCTATGAAGTTAGGGGGGTAATACTTAAATTTGCATGGCAAATGATATAGCAATTATTTTATGAGCTATTTTTATTGCATGAATATCAAAATGGGACAGGAAGTGGTCAATGACTAATGCATTAAGTATCAGGTGTTTTTATGGATAGGCTCGATTTTAGGTTCAACTTGGTTTTATATACTCAAACAAATAATCAGAAGCATTTACACGCTATATTTGGACAGATCTGTTAGAACAGTCTTTCTACACTCCATTGAAAAACCCATGCTTCTCCGATTTAGCACATATGCTGTCTTATAAATGGATCACACTGATTCATTTGACAGAAAGCTGATCAGCTCTCCTTTGAAGACTATATAGAACACTATAAATAAGATAGTGCAACAATTATAGCAGATGGATATACATTCATTCATATGTCAGACCTCATTTATATTATGTTACCTTCAAGTTGTCAAGAATATGCATAATTTGTATATGGAAGATTAATAATCAGTCAAATGTGGATTACTGTAGTTTAAAATGTGCTATTATTTAACTGAAAAATAACAAAGTAGAAAAAAATTGCCAGAACAACTCAAAGGGAAGGATGCAGTTTTTCCTTTAGGATGTTTGCAAAGGCTGCATCAGTATGACACCTCAGAAAATTCTGTCTAGTAAAGCAATAATTAGGGTTTGGCTCAAAATCAGAGTCTGACAATTAATAATCTTAAACTGATCTTCAAGAGACTGGATGATTCATGTGCTCCCCAATTACCCTAGCAATAAGAAACATATCTCTTACATTATATTTATTCATCATAAACATACACAGAACAAAATACCAGTGCTTATTCCCATCCATAAGACTCAAACAACTGAGAAACATATTTGGATTTATTTCTTTTTTTATATTTTCTTCCTTGGTAAACATGTTAGAACTTCTTGAAGATATAATAAAATAAATAGTAACAATGTTCCTTCCTTTCTTTACCCAAACTTCATTCTAATATTCTTAATTTTGTTTTAGTAATACATATGAAAACATGTTAGTGAAAAATTAGTTTCCCCAATATACTTTCAAATATGTAATTTTAATAGTTTCAACCCACATTTTATATTTTTAACACACATGTCAAAAATGTAAAGAAACATAAATGATCAGCTTAATGTATTATAAAATGAACACCTATGTAACCATTATCCTGGTTAGGAAATTGAGTATTGCCCGTACAACAGGGACCAGCTCCTTATATGTCTCCTTCCCAGTCTTATCTACTGCTTCCTCTAGTGTGAACCACCATCCTGACTTTTGTGAAAATCATTTCCTTGCGTTTCCCTATTTATCACCTCCTCTTTGGAAGAGTTTCTACACTAAACTTTAATTTTGCCCCTTTTGTGTAGTCTTTACAAACAGAATAATATGTATTATTTTGTTTCTGTTGTCCTTTAATATTACATTTATATGAGGACACCATGCATGTGGCTGCAGTTCACCCATTTTCCATTGTATGAATACGCAAAATTGGTTGTATATTCTATTGTTGATGACTATTTGGGTTGTTCTATTTTGTGACCGTTATAAATAATTCTATTACGGACATGAGTGTATGTAGCTCCTGGTATCTCTGCTACATACATATCTAGAAGCGGACTTACTTGGTTTGAGGGTATGCATTCAAGTAATGCCAGATTGTTTCTAAACAGCTGTTGCATCATCAATATATGTGAGCTCCTGTAGTTTCAATACTTGACAATACTTGGTAGTATTGGTCTTTTTTATTTTAACTATTTGGTGGGCAGTGGTTGTTTCTCACTGTAGTTTTAATATACATTTTTCTTATTTCTGCTGAAATGTTATCATGGTTACTGGCTATTTAGTATCTCTTATATGAAGTGCCTATTCAAGTCTCTCTGTCTTTAGTACTGGGAATTCCATCCTTATATTTTTTTCTTATTGATTTGTAATTTAGAAAATTTGGATACAAATCCTTTGTCAATTACAGGGTCACAAATTTCTACTAATATTATTCTAATGTGCCTTTTTACTCTCCCAATGTTGTGTGTTTATTTCTGTTTATTTATTACCAGCTTTATTGAATAATCGTTATAAATAAAAATTGCATAGGGGTGCCTGGGTGTCTTAGTTGGTTAAGCATCTGACTCTTGATTTCAGCTCAAGTTATGATCCTGAGATTGAACCCTGGGTCAGGCTCTCCGCTCAGCAGGGAGTGTGCTTGGGATTCTGTCTCTCTCACTCTCTCTCCCTCTGCCCATCTCCCTGCATGCACTCTGTCTCTCTCACTGTCTCTCTCTGTCTCAAATAAATCTTTTTAAAAAATTATATATATGTAAGGTGCTCAATTTGATGACTTGATGTACTTATACATGGGAAATGCTTTTTAAAGTTCTTACTTTTAATGTAGTTAAATTGATTAACCTTTTCCTTGTATTGTTAACTATGTTTTGTGTATTGTTTAAGAAATCTTTCTCTAACATAAAGATATTTGCTTACACTGTCTTCTAAAAGCATTATCATCTTATGTCTCACATGCAGTTCTGTGACGTGCCTGGAAGGTATTTTTGTGTCAGTGATATGGGGTCCAAATTATTTATTTTCCTAGATGGATATCCAAATGTCCAAGCATAATATTTTGAAAAGATTGTCCTTGTTCTTTCTCTACCACTCTGTTATGCGGCCTTTGCTTTAACTTCTATATCCTTAGATCTGTGGATATTCTCACTGGATTTTTTATTCCGCCTGTCCTTGAGTACATAGGCATACTTAATTACTTTTATAAATCTTCATATGTGACAGAGGGAGTATTCCCCTTTATGTTCTTAAAGAGAGTCAGTGTTTGCATTAATGCATATGTTTTCATGCAAACTTCAGAATCGATATGCTAAGTTCTAGGAAAAAAGTCGAAGAAAATAAAAAGAAAAAAAGTAAAAATTGTCCACATTTCAGATGAGACCATTCTTACATCTTTATATAACATCGAGACTTCCAATCCATAAATATGATATATGTCACCGTTTATTTGTGTTCTTTGATTTTTGTCAAAAAAGTTAATTTTCTCCTTGTGAAGTTATGATCTATTTTCTGGTATTTTATTCTTTGATGCACAATTTGTATGTTGCAATGAAAATATTTTGTAAACTTTTCATTTCTTTCTTTGTTGCTGGAATGTAGAAAAACAGTGATTTTCTTTTTTTATTATGACCTTATATCCAGCGAATGTGTTAATTCCTGCAATTATTCTGTTAAAGTCTTTAAACAAGGGAGGCATGAACTGAACTGGCTCTAATGCCTTGGTAGCCTTCATAAACAAACCAAAACCTAAGCCAGAGATGATGCACTGGAATCCAAGAAAATGAAACTTAAGAACAACCAATCCCAGACAGCCAACGAGGCTTTCCCAAATATGGCAAATTCTTCGGCTACAACCAATGAAATAGCTTCTATGCTTTTCTTCACTGTCTTCCCTAAAAAAAGCCTTACCCTTAAGCTCCTGGGGGTGGAGTGCCCCTAACTACCTTTGGCTCCATGCGATCAGGTTCCAACCCATGTTGGCTCAAATTAGATCTTCAAAGTTTTAAGGACGTTCCTCAGTTTATCTGTCAACAGGTCAAATGATTAGTATTGGTTTTCATAATTTAATCTGTGGATTCTCTTGGATTTTTTTTTTAATATTCTATTTGTTTATTTGACACAGATAAACAGCGAGAGAGGGAACACAAGCAGGGGGAGTGGGAGAGGAAGAAGCAGGCTCCTAGCAGAGGAGCCTGATGNGTGGCTCAAATTAGATCTTCAAAGTTTTAAGGACGTTCCTCAGTTTATCTGTCAACAAGTCAAATGATTAGTATTGGTTTTCATAATTTAATCCGTGGATTCTCTTGGATTTTTTTTTTTAATATTCTATTTGTTTATTTGACACAGATAGCCAGTGAGAGAGGGAACACAAGCAGGGGGAGTGGGAGAGGAAGAAGCAGGCTCCTAGCAGAGGAGCCTGATGTGGGGCTCGATCCCAGAACGCTGGGATCACGCCCTGAGCCGAAGGCAGACGCTTAACGACTGCGCCACCCAGGCGCCCCTCTCTTGGATTTTCTAATATAGAAATATGTAATAGAAGTTTTCAAACATCACACTTTTTTATTATAACATTAATTGACTAAGGAAAATAGTTTAAAAAAATGAATAGAAATGATGATTTAGTTCTTATTCCCAAACTTAGGATAGGAACTTTTAAGATTTAGTCTCTTAGAAAGTTTGAAATACTCAATACAGTATTATTAACCATAGTCCCCAATGATGTACTTTATATCCCTATGACTTACTTATTTTATAACCGGAAGTTTGTACCTTTGACTCCCTTTACCCATTTCAGCCAACCCTGCCTCTTGTAACCACCAATCTATTCTCTTTATAGATAAGGTTGGGTTTTTTTGGTTGTTTGTTTTTGTTTTAAGATTCACATGTAAGTGAGATCATATGGTATTTGTCTTTCTCTAACTTATTTCACTTAGGATAATGTGCTCAAGGTTCATCCATGTTGTCACAAATGGCAAGATTTCCTTCTTTTTAAGGTTGAGTAAATTCTATTATATTCACCATACATATATACTCTTTATCCATTCATCCGTCAATGGACACTTAGGCTGTTTCCATATCTTGGCATTGTAAATAATGCTGCAATGAACATTGGGGTTCTCATATTTCTTTTCAAGTTGGCCTTTTCATTTTCTTTGGATAAATATCCAGAAGTGAAATTGCTAGATAATATGGTAGTTCTATATTTTTCTATTTTTAATTTATTTTTAATTTTTAAAAATTTATTTTTATTTAAATTTAATTAATTAACATATAATGTATTATTGGTTTCAGAGGTAGAGGTCTCAGTCTTATATAATACCCAGCACTCATTACATCATGTGCTCTCCTTAATGTTCACCCCCCTCCAGTAACCCTCAGTTTGTTTCCTATGCTTAAGAGTCTCTTATGGTTTATCTCCCTCTCTGATTTCGTCTTGTTTTATTTTTTCCAGTAGTTCTATTTTTAAGTTTTTTAGGAACCCTTATACTGCTTTCCATAGTGGCTGCACAAATTTGCACTCCCACCAACAGTGTGCAAGTGTTCTCTTTCTCCACATCCTCATCAACACTTGTTATTTCTTGTCTTTTGGTAATTGCCATTCTAAACAGGTGTGAGTTGACATCTCATTGTGGTTTTGATTTGCATTTCTCTGATGATTGGTGACATTGAGCATCTTTTCTTATACCTGTTGGCCATCCGTATGCCTTCTTTACTTGTATATTGTTGTAATGCAGATCTTTAGAACTTTTTCATCTTGAAGGACTGATACTTTTATACCCATTGAGTAGCAACTCCCCATTTGCTTAAGCTTCAGCCCCTGGCAACCATCATTCTCTTTTTTGCTTCTATGAGTTTGACTACTTTAAATACCTCAAATAAGTAGAATTATTCCGTGTTTGGACTTCTATGATTGGTTCATTTCACTTAGCATGATGTCCTTGAGTTTCACCCATGTTGTAGCATAAGACAGGATTATGTTCTTTTTCATGGCTCAAAAATATTTTATTATATGTATTTACCACTTTAAAAAATTTATTTATCTGTCTATGGACACTTAGATTATTCCCATAACTTGGCTATTATGAATAGCGCTGCAATGAACATGGGAGTGCAGATAAAGGTTTGAGATCCTGATTTCAATTTTTTTGGGTATAGACCCAGAAGTGGAATTGCTGGACCATATAGTAATTCTATTTTTAAATTTTTTGAGAAAATTCCAAGCTGTTTTCCATAGCAGCTGCATAATTTTACATTCCCATCAANGCTGTTTTCCATAGCAGCTGCATAATTTTACATTCCCATCAACAGTGCAGAAGGATTCCAACTTTTCACATCCTCACCAATGCTTGCTATCTTTTTTTAAAATATATTCACCCTGTCTTGTGTGAAGTGATCTCTTGTTGTGATTTCGATTCACATTTTCCTCATCATTAGTGATGTTGAACATCTTTTCATATACCTGCTGGTCATTTGTATGTCTTTAGAGAAATATCTATTCAAGTCTTCTGTGCATTTTTTAATTGAGCCATTTATTTTTATGTTTTTGAGTTGTAGGAATTCCTTATATATTTTGGATATTAACCCCTTATCAGATATATATGTTGCGAGTATTTTATCCCATTCTGTAGGTTGTCTTTCACTTTGTTAAGTTTTTCCTTTGCTATGCAGAACTTTTTTTGTTGATATAGTCCTACTTACCTGTGTTTGCTTTTGTTGCCTGTGCTTTTGGTGTCATATCTAGGAAATCATTGCCAAGACCAATGATATGAAGGTTTTTCCCTGCGTTTTCTTTTAAGAGTGTAGTAGTTTCAAGTATTACCTTGAAGTCTTTATCCATTCTGTGTATTTTTGAGTGATGTAAAATAAGAGTTCCATTTCATTCTTTTGCATGTGAGTAATCCAGTTTTCTAACACTGTTTGAAGAGATTGTTTCTTCATTGTGTAGTGTTGGCACCCTTATTAAAGATAATCTGATCATATATGAGTGGGTTTATTTCTGGGCACTATATTCTATTCCATTGGTCTTATGTCTGTCAATACCATAGTTTTGCCATTTCCAATATTGGCCAGTACCATACAGTTTTGATTACTATAGCTTTGCAAAATATCTTGAATTCAGGAAGTGTGATGCCTTCTGCTTAGTTACCCTTTTCAAGATTATTTTGGCTATTTGAGCTCCTATGCTTCCATATGAATTTTAGGACTTCTAAAAAATTTCTGCAACAAATGTCACTGGGATTTTGACAGGAATTACATGGAATCTATAGATCACTTTGGGTAGTATGGACATTTTAACAAGATAAAATCTTCTAATTTTTGAACATTGGATGCTTTATCATTTTTTGTGTCTAATTCCTTTCAGCAATTTCAGTTTCCAGTGCATGTCTTTCACCATTGTAATTAAGTTTATTCCTAAGTATTTTATTTTTTATGCTATGTTAAATGTAATTATTTTCCACTTTCCTTTCAGATTGTTCATTGTTAATGTATAGAAATGCAACTGGTTTTTGTATCCTGCTACTTTGCTGAATTCACTAATTAGTCCTTACAGTTTGTGTGTGTGTGTGTGCACATGTGTGTTTTATAGTTTTCTACATATAAAATCACATCATCTATGATAATTTTATCCTTTCCAATTTGGATGACTTTTTATCTCTTAGGCAAGGAGGTTAAACTTCAGTACTATGTTGAATACAATAGTGAGAGTGGGTATCCTTGCCTTGTTACTGAGCTTAGCAGAAGATCAGTTTTTCAATAGTGAGTATGATATTAGTTGTCGACTTTTCATATAAGCCTTTATTATGTTGAGTTAATTTCCCTGTATTCCTATTTGTTCAGTGTTTTCATCAAAAATTATGTTCAAATTGTCAAACGTTCTTTCTGCATCTATTGAGATGATCATAAAATTTTAGTCCTTTGTTCTTTTAATTTGTGTATCACATTTATTGATTTGAAAATGAACCATCCTTGCATCCCTGGAATGAATCCCACTTTCTCATGATGAATGATCCTTTTAATGTGCTATTGCATTTGGATTCCTAGAATTCTGTTGAGAATTTTTATATCTATATATATCCAAGAATACTGTTCTGTAGTTGTCTTTTCTTGCAGTGTCCTTATCTGGCTTTGGTTTCTGGGTAAGCCTGGCATATAAAATGAGTTTTGGACTATTCCCTCCTCTTTAATTTTTTTGAAGAGTTTGAGAAGGATTGGCTTGAATTCTTCTTTAAATGTTTGGTAGAATACAACACTGAAGGCATCTGCTCCTGAGCTTTTCTGTGTCGGGAGAACCAGTTGATTACTGGTTCAATCTCCTTACTCATTATTGGTCTGTTCAGATTTTCCCTTTCTTAATGATTCAGTCTTGGTAAGTTTTATGTTTCTAGGAATTTATACTTCTCTTCTAGGTTATCTAATTTGTTGACATGTAATTGTTCATAGCAGTCTCTTATAATTCCTTTCCCTCCTATGGCATCAATTGTAATCTCTTCTCTGTTACTTCTGATATTCCTTATTTGAGTTCTCTCTTTTTTTCTTAGTCTAAGTACNTCCTTACAGTCTGTAATTTTTTTCTAGTAAATTTTACTATTTTGTCTTTTTCTTTAGGTTTTTATACTTTTCTATGCTATGAGAAGGTATGAATTTCTTGAATCTATAGGTTGATTGAATGTGGAGAACAGCTTGCTAAATCTGTAGGTTAGTGTCTTTTATTAGTTTTGAAATATTCTTAGTCACATCTCTTCAGTCTTGTCCTATTTTCTCTCTCCTCTCTTTCTGGGATGCTAATTAACATGTGTGCTATATATTTTTACCATGTACCTTATTTCTTTTGTTCCATCGTTTTACTTCTCTGTGCCTTTTTTTTTTAACTTATTTTCTCCTGCCTTTATGTTCTAGTTTTCAAGTATCTCACTAAGTTTTTTAACCTCCTGTGACACCCCCTCCCTGAGTCCCTAATTTCTGGTACCGTATTTTCTATTTCTATAATTTGTTTTTTTGGTATTTTAAAAGTGTGCTCTGTTTCCAGTTCTTTGCTTTGATATTCTGTCTGATCTTTATCTCTTTATGTGGTGATCACCTTTTCTTTGAAGTCAGTATCAGATAATTTCAATTTCTGGGGCCATTGTAACCATTGTTAGTTCTTTTGTTAATTTTAGTTCATGTGACTTTTTATATTTATTTCTCTTGTACTTTTGATTTTATACTTTATAGTTTGGAAAAAATCAGAAATATTTTGAAGGCAAGAATGATATTTTCTTCCTTCAGGGAGGATTTTTTTTTTCCTTATTCTGAGACCACT
>NC_048236.1:28045670-28071165 GCF_002007445.2 Ailuropoda melanoleuca
CAGTGAGAGAGGGAACACAAGCAGGGGGAGTGGGAGAGGAAGAAGCAGGCTCCTAGCAGAGGAGCCTGATGTGGGGCTCGATCCCAGAACGCTGGGATCACGCCCTGAGCCGAAGGCAGACGCTTAACGACTGCGCCACCCAGGCGCCCCTCTCTTGGATTTTCTAATATAGAAATATGTAATAGAAGTTTTCAAACATCACACTTTTTTATTATAACATTAATTGACTAAGGAAAATAGTTTAAAAAAATGAATAGAAATGATGATTTAGTTCTTATTCCCAAACTTAGGATAGGAACTTTTAAGATTTAGTCTCTTAGAAAGTTTGAAATACTCAATACAGTATTATTAACCATAGTCCCCAATGATGTACTTTATATCCCTATGACTTACTTATTTTATAACCGGAAGTTTGTACCTTTGACTCCCTTTACCCATTTCAGCCAACCCTGCCTCTTGTAACCAACCAATCTATTCTCTTTATAGATAAGGTTGGGTTTTTTTGGTTGTTTGTTTTTGTTTTAAGATTCACATGTAAGTGAGATCATATGGTATTTGTCTTTCTCTAACTTATTTCACTTAGGATAATGTGCTCAAGGTTCATCCATGTTGTCACAAATGGCAAGATTTCCTTCTTTTTAAGGTTGAGTAAATTCTATTATATTCACCATACATATATACTCTTTATCCATTCATCCGTCAATGGACACTTAGGCTGTTTCCATATCTTGGCATTGTAAATAATGCTGCAATGAACATTGGGGTTCTCATATTTCTTTTCAAGTTGGCCTTTTCATTTTCTTTGGATAAATATCCAGAAGTGAAATTGCTAGATAATATGGTAGTTCTATATTTTTCTATTTTTAATTTATTTTTAATTTTTAAAAATTTATTTTTATTTAAATTTAATTAATTAACATATAATGTATTATTGGTTTCAGAGGTAGAGGTCTCAGTCTTATATAATACCCAGCACTCATTACATCATGTGCTCTCCTTAATGTTCACCCCCCTCCAGTAACCCTCAGTTTGTTTCCTATGCTTAAGAGTCTCTTACGGTTTATCTCCCTCTCTGATTTCGTCTTGTTTTATTTTTTCCAGTAGTTCTATTTTTAAGTTTTTTAGGAACCCTTATACTGCTTTCCATAGTGGCTGCACAAATTTGCACTCCCACCAACAGTGTGCAAGTGTTCTCTTTCTCCACATCCTCATCAACACTTGTTATTTCTTGTCTTTTGGTAATTGCCATTCTAAACAGGTGTGAGTTGACATCTCATTGTGGTTTTGATTTGCATTTCTCTGATGATTGGTGACATTGAGCATCTTTTCTTATACCTGTTGGCCATCCGTATGCCTTCTTTACTTGTATATTGTTGTAATGCAGATCTTTAGAACTTTTTCATCTTGAAGGACTGATACTTTTATACCCATTGAGTAGCAACTCCCCATTTGCTTAAGCTTCAGCCCCTGGCAACCATCATTCTCTTTTTTGCTTCTATGAGTTTGACTACTTTAAATACCTCAAATAAGTAGAATTATTCCGTGTTTGGACTTCTATGATTGGTTCATTTCACTTAGCATGATGTCCTTGAGTTTCACCCATGTTGTAGCATAAGACAGGATTATGTTCTTTTTCATGGCTCAAAAATATTTTATTATATGTATTTACCACTTTAAAAAATTTATTTATCTGTCTATGGACACTTAGATTATTCCCATAACTTGGCTATTATGAATAGCGCTGCAATGAACATGGGAGTGCAGATAAAGGTTTGAGATCCTGATTTCAATTTTTTTGGGTATAGACCCAGAAGTGGAATTGCTGGACCATATAGTAATTCTATTTTTAAATTTTTTGAGAAAATTCCAAGCTGTTTTCCATAGCAGCTGCATAATTTTACATTCCCATCAACAGTGCAGAAGGATTCCAACTTTTCACATCCTCACCAATGCTTGCTATCTTTTTTTAAAATATATTCACCCTGTCTTGTGTGAAGTGATCTCTTGTTGTGATTTCGATTCACATTTTCCTCATCATTAGTGATGTTGAACATCTTTTCATATACCTGCTGGTCATTTGTATGTCTTTAGAGAAATATCTATTCAAGTCTTCTGTGCATTTTTTAATTGAGCCATTTATTTTTATGTTTTTGAGTTGTAGGAATTCCTTATATATTTTGGATATTAACCCCTTATCAGATATATATGTTGCGAGTATTTTATCCCATTCTGTAGGTTGTCTTTCACTTTGTTAAGTTTTTCCTTTGCTATGCAGAACTTTTTTTGTTGATATAGTCCTACTTACCTGTGTTTGCTTTTGTTGCCTGTGCTTTTGGTGTCATATCTAGGAAATCATTGCCAAGACCAATGATATGAAGGTTTTTCCCTGCGTTTTCTTTTAAGAGTGTAGTAGTTTCAAGTATTACCTTGAAGTCTTTATCCATTCTGTGTATTTTTGAGTGATGTAAAATAAGAGTTCCATTTCATTCTTTTGCATGTGAGTAATCCAGTTTTCTAACACTGTTTGAAGAGATTGTTTCTTCATTGTGTAGTGTTGGCACCCTTATTAAAGATAATCTGATCATATATGAGTGGGTTTATTTCTGGGCACTATATTCTATTCCATTGGTCTTATGTCTGTCAATACCATAGTTTTGCCATTTCCAATATTGGCCAGTACCATACAGTTTTGATTACTATAGCTTTGCAAAATATCTTGAATTCAGGAAGTGTGATGCCTTCTGCTTAGTTACCCTTTTCAAGATTATTTTGGCTATTTGAGCTCCTATGCTTCCATATGAATTTTAGGACTTCTAAAAAATTTCTGCAACAAATGTCACTGGGATTTTGACAGGAATTACATGGAATCTATAGATCACTTTGGGTAGTATGGACATTTTAACAAGATAAAATCTTCTAATTTTTGAACATTGGATGCTTTATCATTTTTTGTGTCTAATTCCTTTCAGCAATTTCAGTTTCCAGTGCATGTCTTTCACCATTGTAATTAAGTTTATTCCTAAGTATTTTATTTTTTATGCTATGTTAAATGTAATTATTTTCCACTTTCCTTTCAGATTGTTCATTGTTAATGTATAGAAATGCAACTGGTTTTTGTATCCTGCTACTTTGCTGAATTCACTAATTAGTCCTTACAGTTTGTGTGTGTGTGTGTGCACATGTGTGTTTTATAGTTTTCTACATATAAAATCACATCATCTATGATAATTTTATCCTTTCCAATTTGGATGACTTTTTATCTCTTAGGCAAGGAGGTTAAACTTCAGTACTATGTTGAATACAATAGTGAGAGTGGGTATCCTTGCCTTGTTACTGAGCTTAGCAGAAGATCAGTTTTTCAATAGTGAGTATGATATTAGTTGTCGACTTTTCATATAAGCCTTTATTATGTTGAGTTAATTTCCCTGTATTCCTATTTGTTCAGTGTTTTCATCAAAAATTATGTTCAAATTGTCAAACGTTCTTTCTGCATCTATTGAGATGATCATAAAATTTTAGTCCTTTGTTCTTTTAATTTGTGTATCACATTTATTGATTTGAAAATGAACCATCCTTGCATCCCTGGAATGAATCCCACTTTCTCATGATGAATGATCCTTTTAATGTGCTATTGCATTTGGATTCCTAGAATTCTGTTGAGAATTTTTATATCTATATATATCCAAGAATACTGTTCTGTAGTTGTCTTTTCTTGCAGTGTCCTTATCTGGCTTTGGTTTCTGGGTAAGCCTGGCATATAAAATGAGTTTTGGACTATTCCCTCCTCTTTAATTTTTTTGAAGAGTTTGAGAAGGATTGGCTTGAATTCTTCTTTAAATGTTTGGTAGAATACAACACTGAAGGCATCTGCTCCTGAGCTTTTCTGTGTCGGGAGAACCAGTTGATTACTGGTTCAATCTCCTTACTCATTATTGGTCTGTTCAGATTTTCCCTTTCTTAATGATTCAGTCTTGGTAAGTTTTATGTTTCTAGGAATTTATACTTCTCTTCTAGGTTATCTAATTTGTTGACATGTAATTGTTCATAGCAGTCTCTTATAATTCCTTTCCCTCCTATGGCATCAATTGTAATCTCTTCTCTGTTACTTCTGATATTACTTATTTGAGTTCCCTCTTTTTTTCTTAGTCTAAGTACCTTCTTACAGTCTGTAATTTTTTTCTAGTAAATTTTACTATTTTGTCTTTTTCTTTAGGTTTTTATACTTTGCTATGTGAAGGTATGAATTTCTTGAATCTATAGGTTGATTGAATGTGGAGAACAGCTTGCTAAATCTGTAGGTTAGTGTCTTTTATTAGTTTTGAAATATTCTTAGTCACATCTCTTCAGTCTTGTCCTATTTTCTCTCTCCTCTCTTTCTGGGATGCTAATTAACATGTGTGCTATATATTTTTACCATGTACCTTATTTCTTTTGTTCCATCGTTTTACTTCTCTGTGCCTTTTTTTTAACTTATTTTCTCCTGCCTTTATGTTCTAGTTTTCAAGTATCTCACTAAGTTTTTTAACCTCCTGTGACACCCCCTCCCTGAGTCCCTAATTTCTGGTACCGTATTTTCTATTTCTATAATTTGTTTTTTTGGTATTTTAAAAGTGTGCTCTGTTTCCAGTTCTTTGCTTTGATATTCTGTCTGATCTTTATCTCTTTATGTGGTGATCACCTTTTCTTTGAAGTCAGTATCAGATAATTTCAATTTCTGGGGCCATTGTAACCATTGTTAGTTCTTTTGTTAATTTTAGTTCATGTGACTTTTTATATTTATTTCTCTTGTACTTTTGATTTTATACTTTATAGTTTGGAAAAAATCAGAAATATTTTGAAGGCAAGAATGATATTTTCTTCCTTCAGGGAGGATTTTTTTTTTCCTTATTCTGAGACCACTAACAATGTATCATCATTATAATCCAACTTCAAGAATTAAATTATTTAGAAATTTGGATTTGAAGTTTAGCTATCATTTGTGCAAACCCTGTTGTATATTCAGCTCATGCTTATATTTTGGATGCAGTCCTTTGCCATTCTAACTAAACAGAAGGTGGGTTGCTAAAAACAGATCTTCGTGTGCCCTGTGCTCCAACTTTTGTAGCCTCAATCCACGAGACTATCAGAAATGCTGCCCAGCCTTTCAGTTGCCTTTTCTGTATCAGTAACTCAAAGTGTCAGCCTCAGTCATTGGTCTGTTATTTCTTCACGACAGTTTAGTTCTTTGATAACTTCTGGCAGATTCCATATATACTCCAGATTTTCTAATTTTCTTTTGTGGATGCTTTGGTTTGATTTATCTAAGTCTTTTATTATCTGAGGTCAATGTCCTCTATTTAATAATTCTTCCTGTCTATCTCTATGTTCAAATTCTCTATTGGAGAAGCTGCATAATGTTATAGTTAAAATTATGGCCTTGGAATCTTGACTGCCTGGGCTCAAATTCTACTCTGCCTCTTATTAGCTCTTTGAACTTTGGCAAGTAACCTCAACCCTCTGCGCCTAAATTTCTTCATCTGTAAAGAAGACACAAAGTCGTATTTCATTTGTTCAGTATCAAATATCAATATCTATAAACCATTAAAAACCATTCCTGGTGTGTGTGTGTGTGTGTGTGTGTGTGCCTGTTTNTGTGTGCGCCTGTTTGTGTGTGTGTGTGTGTGTGTGTGTGTATGGTCATATACTAATGTAAAGTTACTACTTGATCTATGCTGATCTATGCTGAATGCAACAAGTTCTTGTGTGTATCTTTCCTTTGTAATATATTTCTCTCTTGGTCAAACTTCTTTCAGTCTTTTATTAGTTTCCTTTCATAAACAGCAATTTTCTTTCATAAATAGAAAAAAGGATCGATTAAGGTGTTTTAAAAAAATCAACAACAAAAGAGCTATATTTCTTTTTCTGACTGGTGCTATACCTGCCTAATATATATGTATATATATATATATTCTAGTAGTTCCTCCTTTTCATTATACATAATGCCATATAATGCTAGACTTAGATGGGGCATTTTGGTTCAGTGGTCCCAAAGCATTTCTTAAGCTGTATCAGAATCATGTAAAAGGTTTTGTGAAAATCAGTCTTGGGAGCAGCTCCCCCAGGACAGTCAGATATATGAAATCTGGAATAATTTCCAAAAATTGAACTGTAATAAGTCTTGTCTTCATTCCACTACATCACTCCCACATCTTAGTCACTTATTATTTATACTATCTTAAAGTTTAGATAATAGTTATTTTAAAAAAAAAATGAATACACTTTTTTTTTTTCATTTGTAGAGGCTACTGTATGGTCATTTTCATCCTGTCATAGTTTAGTTTTTTAAACCTCTGTGCTTTAAATACTTCTCACTTCAGAAGTAAAGTGTGGAAAATTTATTCTGTTCATGGTCTCACATTTAACATTGTAGTGCTAAAAAAGGTTTTGAGTGAATTATTTACTCTTTTCTATGTTCAAAAATTAAAAAACCCATGAAGAATTTGAGTGATTTTGAATTTTATAGACTGCATTCTCACCTAATGCATTTCAAATATAAAAACACCAAAGCTATAGTATATATGTTAAGAAAATATTTATACATTTACTTATTTATTTTTTGGCTTAATTTCTCCTTACTTTTTAAAAGGTTGACTGCAGTTCCTTAAATCAGGTTTAGGGAAGTGGTAAAGGGACAGAAATAAACTTACAAATTTGATTCAGATTCTATGTCAATCTCATGAAGCCCCAATTAAAGTCTCATAAGGCAATTTGACAGGAGTATAATGGTTTTCTGCTGACACTAAGAATGCACTTGGTGAGAGGGGAGATAGTCTCCCCTAACTGCCCCAGACAGTGCTTGTCCCTTTCAGTATTTTCACGTCAGATACTGCTTCAGGGCACTCACCAATATGCAATTAATGATTTGCATACTTGTGGTTTTCTCTAAAATACATTACACTTCAAGAGAACAGGGATATAGTCGTATTTGATCACTAGCTCTCCCCGGGCTTAGACAAGTATCAGGCATATAGTATGATTCAAGAAATAGTAATACAATTTTATTTTTAAAGCAAGTGTTTGAATGGTTCAGTAAATGCACCTGCTCTTCAATATAAGAAAAGATATATTTGGAAAAAGAGTTGGTAACTGGAGTGTAGGTAAATGATTATACATTGTGGATGTTTTTACTTCCCTGGAGAGATTTCTAAGGCATAAAAGTCAATACTCAGACTTACCTTTAAATTATGAATACTTTTAGCTTTCTGTTTTTCTTTCTTTCTTTCTTCTTTCTTTCTTTTCTTTCTTTCTTTTTCTTTCTTTCTCTTTCTTCCTCCCTCCCTCCCTCCTTTCCCTACCTTTCTTCCTTCCTTCCTTCCTTCCTTCCTTCCTTCCTTCCTTCCTTCCTTCCTTCTTTCCTTCCTTCCTTCCTTCTTTACAACCAGTGTGCTTCTGAGCTCTCTGACCTTGGTGGTGGTGATGATTATAAAGCAGCATTGGAATAAGGACAAGGGTCAAAATGATTTTGGCTAAAAAAGCACAACACACCATGCTTTGAGTAAACATATCAATTAAACTCATAGGTACATTAGCCGTTCAGAAACATTTATACGCATTGTACCTAACCCAAACTTGTCCTCTATGCTGATTGCCTTATTTGTGATTTTCGAAATAAAAGATGTGAGTTCTGAAGCTTATAATTAGCAATTAAAGTTGAATAATTAACTCTTCTATTACAACAGAATTTTTCTATGGAGAAAGGGTAATGATGTTGCTCAGCATGATTAAAGATTAAACTTTAATCTAGCTTAAGACATTTTGTTATTCCATTTGGAGGTTACTGAATATAGCGTATTTCCTTCATTTAATTATA
Source organism: Ailuropoda melanoleuca (assembly GCF_002007445.2). Classification (NCBI taxonomy): domain Eukaryota; kingdom Metazoa; phylum Chordata; class Mammalia; order Carnivora; family Ursidae; genus Ailuropoda; species Ailuropoda melanoleuca. The sequence goes on from NC_048236.1 coordinate 28,053,520, forward strand.
TTGTCTACAACAAGAAATATTTCAGAGAATATATTATATATATATATATATGCGGAGAATACATCTATACACACACACACATATACACAGAGAAAACACACACATAAACATATGAGGAGAGCAGAAACTGACAAGGTAGGCAACAATCCTGAAGAACGGAGTATTCTTACTTCTTGCTAAAACACTGCCTCTCCATGGTGTAAACAAAACTGATGGTATATATCAGTTAGTGCTCCCTTTGTGCCCAGCCCTGTTCTATGTGCTTCGTATGTTACTTCATCTAATTCACACAACAGTCCTGCGAAGTTAGTGCGATGATTATCCCTGCAGATAAATGAAGTCCTTCATTTTCAACTTCCTAGGCTTATTTTCTGACTTCCTTCCCTTCTCTCGTTCTCTCACCCTCCCTTTCTATCCGAGAGAGAGATCTAATCCAGTGTTTCTTTGTTTACCTTGGAAAATTTTACATTATGTTAGTATATTCTATCAATCATTCTGTTTTATGCTTTTTAACTAACATTTTAAAACTTTTTGTTGAATTTAAACATGCACAACATGCACAAATATTCAGTGTAAGATTGAATGAATCTTTCCCAAATGAATGAATTGTTGGAACCCTCATGTGGATCTTGGTTTGAAACATTACCAGTGCAGAGAAGCTGTTCTGGGGTCCTCAGTCATAACTCCCCCCAAATAACCGTGATTCTGACTTCTCTCAGCGTTTCTTAGATTTGTTTTGTTTTAACTCTAAGTAAGTGGTGTCATAAATTATAAACTTTAAAGTCGAGCTTCTCTCAACATTATGCTTGTGAGATTTACCTCTTTCGTGTGAAGCCGTATTTCTTTCATTTTCATTGCTCAATAGCATTTTAGTTTATGAATGCACTACAATTTATTGATACATTCTACTGCTGGTTGTATTTGGGTTATTTCTAGTTTTTCCTCTACAAGTGAATATATAAATTAGTATAACCACTTTTATTTTTTTTATTTTCAAATTTTCATTTAAATTCTAGTTAGTTAACATATAGTGTAATATTGGTTTCAGGAGTAGAATTTAGTGATTCCTGGGGCGCCTGGGTGGCACGGCAGTTAAGCGTCTGCCTTCGGCTCACGGCGTGATCCCGGCATTGTGGGATCGACGACCACCTATTTAGCCCTTCCCCCACCCACTTCCCCTCCAGCACCCCTTAGTTTGTTCTCTTAGTTGAGTCTGTTATGGTTTGCTTCCCTCTCTTTTTTTTCCTTTCCCCTATGTTTATCTGTTTGATTTCTTAAATTGCACATATGAGTGAAATCAAAAGTCAGTCTTTCCCTGACTGACTTATTTCACTTAGCAGAATATACCCTAGCTCCATCCAGGTTATGCAAATGAACAGATTTCATTCTGTTTTTTAAAAAGTATTTATTTATTTATTTATTTGAGTGACCGAGAGTGGGGGGAGGGGAAGAGAGAGAGGCAGAGAGAGAATCCTCAAGCTGACTGTTTGCTGGGTGCAGAACCTGATGTGGAGCTCGATCCCAGGATCCTAAGATCATGACCTGAGCTGAAACCAAGAGCTGGCACTCAACAGACTGAGCCACCCAGGCACCCCAAGATTGCATTCTTTTTGATGACTAATATTCCATTGTCCTTTTGTGTGTGTGTGTGTGTGTGTGTGTGTGTGTATACACATCTTCTTTATCCATTCATCAGTCAATGGACATTTGAGCTCTCTGCATAGTTTGGCTATTGTTGATAGTGCTGCTATAAACATTGAATCACCATTTTTGTATCTTTTGGATGAATACTTAGTGCAATACTTAGTGCAACAGCTGGATTATAAGATAGCTTTATTTTTAATTTTTTGAGGAACCTCCATACTGTTTTCCGGAATGGCTGCACCAGTTTGCATTTCTACCAACAGAGCAAGAGGGCTCCTCTTTCTCCACATCCTTGCCAACGTTTGCTGTTTCCTGTATTGTTATTATTAGCCATTCTGACAGGTATCAGGTGCTATCTCATTGTGGTTTTGATTTGCATCTCCCTGATGATGAGCAGTGTTGAGCGTCTTTTCATGTCTGTTAGCCATCTGGATGTCTTCTTTGGAAAAATGTTTTTGAAAACTATTGAAACTGCTGTAATCTAAATCTATTAATCTAATCTACTAAAGTGAAACATATAATATACTCTAAGCCAGCATTTCACTTTGAAGTGAACATCCAACAGAAATCCATACAGATGAGCACCAAAAGTATATGCTACTGAATGTTCAATGGAATATTATTTACAATAGTCAACGTTATATTTTCCAATTCTAGCTGTTGATATATGGATATAGCTCAGTCACATTAACAGCTTTAGATCTTTTCATTATGTGAATATTAAGATTTTATTTTTGTTGTTATAAATAATATTGCAATGTCTCATGATATACTTCACAGAATTTCTCTAAGGTACACATATGCCCAGAAGTCAACTTGCTTCTTGTTTTTAGAATCAACATATTTTAACTGCTACTGGATATTTACAAATCACTTTGTAAAATACTTTTCCTGATTTGTTCTCACTAGAAACTGAACAAATACTTGTATTCTACATGCTTAACAAAACTGGAAATTGTCAGGATTATTTTTTATGAATGTATTTTGTGAATATATTTTTTTGTGAATAAAGTTGACTGAGTTTGCTTTGACTTGTGTTTTCTTAAGAGTGGAATTGGAGAGATGCTTATATTTGGGGAAGGAGAATGTGTGATACCTCTATAAGGAATTACATAGAGACATCTGGGTGGCTCAGTCAGCTAAGGATCCAACTCTCGATCTCAGCTCAGGTCTTGATCTTAGGGTCATGAGTTCAAGCCCTGCTTTGGGCTCCACACGGGGTGTGGAGACTACTTAAAAAAAAAAAAAAGGAATTACTTAGCATGTATTTCAATTGGGTTGTTGTTTCCTTTTGAATATGAAGAAGTTCTTCATATTTTCTGTATATAAATCCCGTGTGTCTTATATATATTAAAGAAATATTTTTAAAGACTACCTCACCTTTATGCGTGGCTTATGGAGTTTTTCATAAGAGAAAAGTTTTTGTTTTTATGTAGTCATATATTGTAATTATTTTTATGTTATGAGATTTGCTTTTATATCACCCCTAAATATCTGTTTCTATCCTAATGTCATGGAGAGGTTTTCCTGTATTATTTCTCATAGTTTTGAAGTCTTGTTTTCCAGATTTATGCCTTTTATTGACCTGGGTTCTATTTTTTAAAAATATGGTGTAGGAAACGTATTTTTAAAATTATTTAGGGTGCCATTTGTTCCAACTTTTAATGAACAATCCATTTTGTGCCACTTGATTTATACAGTAACCTTGGTCATATGCCAAGATAATACACACACAATATATATTTTTCACTCTTTATCTAGGAAATGGACAACTCTTATAAGGAGTCTTGCAGTGAAATGGAGCAAAGGAATGGGGTGATAGCTAGATTGAGGTATAAATTCAAGTCATGTCTATTCTAGCTCCAAAAAAATCTTGGCTGTTACAATTTCTCCTTAACGACAATGTCAAGACACCATAGACACAACTTGAAGATGTGTCCCCATAGTCCAAGACTCCTATATGGACCACTAGCTACTTCTTGACTTCAACTCACTGGTCTTCCATTCTGCAATTTTTTTTTTTTTTGAGAGAGAGAGAGAGCATGTGCAAGCATATATGGGGATGTGGAGAGGGGCAGAGGGAGAGGGAGAGAATCTTAAGCAGGTTGCATAGCATGGAACCTGATGCAGGGCTTGATTTCATGACCCTGAGATCATGACCTGAGCCCAAAATCAGGAATTGAAGACTTAACTGATTGAGCCACCCAGACACCCCCCATTTTGCAGTTTGATAGTTTCCTCATCCCCACCCTCCATTCCATTATACTTATTATTTTAATATATATTATCACAAAATAGAAAAATAAAATGCCAGATTTAAAGCGGTTGTTTCAGGGGCGCCTGGGTGGCATAGCGGTTGAGCGTCTGCCTTCGGCTCAGGGCGTGATCCTGGCGTTATGGGATCGAGCCCCACATCAGGCCTCTGCTATGAGCCTGCCTCTTCCTCTCCCACTCNGTTATCACAAAATAGAAAAATAAAATGCCAGATTTAAAGCGGTTGTTTCAGCAGTTCAACGATGCATCCAGATTCTTTATTGCTGTCCTGAAATTCACTGGCTAGTGTCATTTTAAGGCCGATTTGCATCTTGTGGTGGCAGCGTGACTTCTTGTTGTGATCAGGCCGTATGCTCCCACAATTGAAGGAGCAAATCTATTCTTCACCTAGTAGCCAGAATAGTTTGGAACTATTTAAACTAGATGTTTCTAAGCAGAACGATTTAACTTTTAATTTACAGGGGATGTTAGGTAATGTCTGGGGACATTTTTGCTTGTCTTATCTTGGGGAGATGTTACTGGCCTCTGTTGGGTAGAGGCCAGAGTGCTACTAACCATCGTACAATGCAAAGGACTGCCTTCCAAAACAGTTATCTGATCTGAAGTGTCAATAGTGCTGAAGTTGAATAACCCAGATTTAACCGAATCACATCAGCCTCTCTGCAGCAAGCTCTGTCTTATTTTCCCATCGTTCATCAAGGTAAATCGATATTCCTACCCTTGACTATAGGATGCTGCATGATCTGTCTCTATCGACCTCTCCATCTTCGTCTTATTTCATTCTCTACTCTGCCCAGCATTCTGTCACACTGGCTTCTAAAATTTTCTTCTCAGAGGCTCCTCTTCTAATGACTCTATCCCCTGCCACTGGTTTTCTATATTTCGGCCCTCTATCTATTTCCTCCATAGAAAACCACAGTTTATGCTTATATACTCATATATTTGTGACATTTGTTTTTTCTCCTCCAGACCACATCTAATTACATTCGGAGATTCCATCGTATAATTGCTTCTTTTGCAGTAGAATATAACTATTTTACTATAACTAAAATATAGTAGGTCCATAGTACACAAGCACACATACACATACTTGCACACACATTATTTAAATATGCATAAATAGGTAAATAATATCATAAATATGTAAATAATGTCATTTCTGGATATTTAGATCACTAGCAACTTTTATTTTCTTCTTTTTTTATAGGTATTTTCTAATTTTTCTACAACAGACGTGTTATTTTTGTAATAGAAAACAATAAACACTGTAAAAAGACAATAAAAGAAAAAATTCTCAAAATACGTTCACATAAATTTTTAAAGATTATGGTGCATAATGACTTTTTAGTTCCATAAAGCTTTAAAATGCCCTCAGATATCTTGTTGGAATTATTCCCATATGACTATCTCACATAGTATATCATGGAAACATCTGTGGTTGTTCAGTACTCAATGGGAATAGTCTTTCCTTTGGCAACGAGAAGCCTGCTGTTTTGTTGTCGGTGATGTTTTCATGAAATTACACACGAATACTTGTCAGGACACATTTCATAAAAATAACTATTTTTTCAAACCACAAAGAAGAGAGCATGTTTATTATTTACATAGTTAATTTTATCATTAAAAGTGTTCAGCACTTCCGTATAAGTTTAAAACAGATTTTTAAAAGTTCCATGTGTACTGTTATCAAGTAAATAGTGTTGGCAGGATATATTCATTGGGGACAATTGTATATGTTCACTAAAGTGCTGCTTAATTTTCTCAGAAAACAATTCACAAAATGTTGCAAAGGAAATTGTATGGTGTACAGTATTAAGAACTACGACGGAATAAAAAGGAGAGAAATTCAACTGTTCAGAATAATGAGGGAAATTCCACAGAGTTATACACACTGGATCTGGGTCTCTGAACAAGTCGTACAAGGCTGGAGTGAGGGTAACACAAACATTCTGACTGGAAGCAGTGGCATGGGAAGCAAACATAGCCTGTTCAGAGGCTTGTATTGAATAATTATAATCCAAGCCCATGGTATGTTATGCAAAACCTTGCGTCCCAATGTGTTTCTGAATTCAGAAATTTTTAGATTTGAAAAACACAATATGGAGTTATAAAATACCCTATCATACCCAGAGAGGTCTGGTACAGTACCCTGTCATCAAACTAATTAATATCTCCAGTAAAATAAATATAGACTAGATGCAGTCATTTTTAAGATTTTATTTATTTATTTGACAGAGAGAGAGAGACAGCCAGCGAGAGAGGGAACACAAGCAGGGAGAGTGGGAGAGGAAGAAGCAGGCTCCCAGTGGAGGAGCCTGATATGGGGCTTGATCCCATAATGCCGGGATCACACCCTGAGCCGAAGGCAGACGCTTATCCGCTGTGCCACCCAGGCACCCCTAGACTAGATGCAGTCTTACACCCATTCAAGTTGGGCTTTACTATCAGACGAGTTTGGGTTAGGTCAGGATTTGTTACAAAAGAACTACGTAAAAACTTACGATACAGACTTGCAGTTTTGAACTTGTAGATAAGGTGTTGTCCACCCCAGATAACATTTATTGGTCAATTATTATGTTCAGCGCAAGTGCCTTGGATGTAATAACTCAATTATTTCTACTTATAATTCTCCCTCTTTTTCAAGTGGGGGAATAACAGAACGGCAACATCAATGCAGCTAAAAATGTCACACATTTAAGAGTCACGTGCTAGAAAGTGATGGAGCAAGGATTTGAATGGAGACAATTTTTCATATATGGCCTCTCATAATACACCCCAGCCATTATCTATAGTTTGTATGCAGGGTGTGAATGAAGGAGAGGTTGGGAGTGAGGCTTAAGAGAGGCAGGATGCAGAGAAACTTTAAGGAAAAGGGGACGGATACAGTGGAAATTAAATATCTAGTGGTTATCCCCAAGGAGATTTTTCTAACCTTGTGGATTATCAGTTCTCTTCCAACTATTCTCATCTATTATGTGCAATGAAAATACTTCTTGGGAGATAAATCTGCAGAACAAATAAACAATCAAGCAGCGTTTGGTGGTTACTTCTTACTATTCTTAAATGAATTTTACTTATGGTTCTTAAATCTTAATCCTTCTATGCCCACAGGAAACAGCTTAAATCACCTTCATGGAACTAAAGCTTCCTAGTATCCAAGAACAGCTTCTGAAAACCTGAAATGCTCTCAGAAAGTCAGTGTACTTTTGCCAAGAATGGCACCCCTCCTGGGTTATTTTTCTAAACTTGAAAAGACATCTCAGGCAACCAGGAGTGGAGAGCCTGTTTGATATCCCACATTACTTACAAAGAGACGCAAAAACAGTCAAAGCTTGCCTCTGGAAAGCTATCCACCAGCTTCTTCTGTAGTTCCGAGAGGCAGGATGTCTGACTCAGGAGCAGCTCTGGTGTATTGGAGAGATGCAGGACCCAGGAAAAAGGAAGCCTGATTTCTAGCACCAGTGCGGTCCTTACAGTGAGAGAAGACTAAGCTAAGTCACTTCTCTGGCCACCACGTCCCTGGCTTCAGAATGAGGGAACTAGAGAAAGGGCACCTTTTTGGATATGCTTTCTAGTTTTTATTATCATCATTTTATCAAAATAGCTTCTAGATTGTAAATACAGAAGATCTTGAAAATCAAGGTCTTGTCATTGTTAGAGATGTGATACTATTCGTTCATTCACATAAGAAGTATTTGTTGAGGGACTACTTCCAGTAGGTTGCAAAAGAACGTGAGAAATATACACAGGGTTTCTTTGCTCATGGAAGTCTCAGCCTAGTAGGAGATACAGTTAAATAGATCGTGACAGTGCAGTGTAATCTGTGCGTTGATGAATTCTGTGGGCGTGAGGAGGAGTACCTAACGTTTTTTGCAATAAAGTGAAAAATTATTTAAAACCCAGAGTGGATTTAGTCACCATTGTCTTCCATTTGAAAGCGGCATAGTTCACTTTAGTGAAAAGTTAAAAATTCCTTAGAATACTGTTCTCATCTATCTTGTAACAGAGATTGATTAACAAAGGTTAAAGAAAAACCGAAACTTTGGGCAGGCCTTCTGTGCTAGTAGACTGACATCTGGAGTGGCTAGTCCTTCATTTTCGCAGGCATGAATGAGCCGGGTGGAGGGAACCAAATGTTCTGCATAATAATGTGAAAGGCGTTGGAGTTTGCAGCAGAAAAACTGTTGCACAACCTAGCAGGAAACGGACGACCATAACTTTTAGAGAAAGATGGTCAAAGTCTCAAAGCCTAATATTTTAAATATTTTTAAGTCTCTTTTCCTCAAAACTTTTGATGAAACCTGCTATACATATAATGGAACAAATGAGGTCATCCAGGGGAAAATCAAAGGAAAGGAGCAAGCATAGCAATTTGGGGGAGGCGTGGAAGAGAAGTTGATTGATAGCAGTGGGAACTGAAAAGTGAACAAAATCAAGATTTCAGCAAAAGTGGCAATTCATAGCCAGAAAGGCTCAGGTTAGTTTAAGTGCCTCTGTGGCACAGAAATCTTACTGTCAATCGTCAAGTCAGATACAAGACCCTCAAGGGAGACTGAATTCTGCCCAATACGCTTCTTGCTCTTCCCTGCCTCAAAGTGATTCAGAGTACAGGAAGATGACTGCTTACATAAAAAAATAATAATTCGAAGGATAAACTACATTTTTTTTTCTTAAAGTTATAAGTATCAGATACCAAAGATTCCTAAAAAAACCGTGATCTGCTAGAGCTAAGAAGTGAGACAAGCCCTTTTATGACGCTAATGAGTAGAGAATCTCTAAGACCCTCAAGAATATTTCCCTCCTCCTTGGCCACTGTGAGTAAAAGGAGAGGCAACCAGAGACTGGACTTTGGAGGGAGGAATATGGCACATATTATCTCCATTTACCATAACTGACTTAATATTCCTTATGTGTTGCTTTGTATTAAATTTCTTTTCTTTAAATCGGTATTGTAGGACTCTTTTTTCTTCAAAAGGCAAGAGATTATATATTAAGTCATCTGTTGAAATAGCCTGTCACACACTGAACATATATGGCTTAGGTATTGAGGTCCTCTTACGCCGAGATCCTAGGTAGAAGGTAAGGTCCCTAAACTTCCCTTTCCATCATGTTTCCTTACTGGATTGTGTGGTCCAGGAGGGCAGGAAACAGGTCGGTCCTGCGTCCCAGCTACAACACCCTCAATTCTCAGTGCAGTGTCTGTCACATAATAAACACTTGTTTAATATCTGTATAAAATTAAGGTAAACATTCATGTAAGAACGGTTATGAACTCTCACACATGTAATTGTAGTTATGGACTCACTCTGAGGATGGGTTTCCTCATGAGATAATTTTTCTCCCATAGTAAGTTGCTCTGATATAAGCAATATACCATCTTCATTACAGACTTCCTAATAGATTGAGAAAGAATGAGGTTGGGGTGCTAGAGGTGCTAAAGATAAGAAACCCAGACAAAGCTATCTAGCCGTGCTGGGACAGAAAACAAGTGATTTTAAGCAGCCATATGATGAAGCATTTTGAGCTGTATCTCAAGGTGAGTGGCAAATAATAAAATGCAGCGAGTATAGCTTGCAGAATGACAGTTTGGCCGTTCTCATCAATTTCTTTGATACTCATTCTCCTGTTTCACACTGCCCGTTTAAGTTACAAAAGAGAGTGCACAGTAAGACTGAAACCGTCAGTGCCTTCACCCCTAGCGGTGGAGAGAACTTTAATTAATTAATGTGTACACTAAGATTAAGAGTGTTAACAGTGAGGGGCTGATCTCGCTAGTTTTATCTTAAATGACTTACAAATCGTAGTGATTCATTTTATTTTGGTTTTTGAAAACGTCTTTCCCCAAGGTCTGAATGTGCATTTACATAATTAACAAACATAAATAATTAAATCATGGCTGATTTGTGAAAGTCCTGCTGCACACGCATGTATCGTGTTTGTCCTTTCATAGAAGAGAGTATCTATGTGAGTCTTTTTGCCTTTTCTTTTCCCCTGTAGAATGGGAATATAAAGCACCACGGCATCCATAAGGCCATAATGGAAAGGCATTTTGACATTTTTAAATGTGTTTTGACAGATCAGGTAGTGCTTTTGAAGTGAACTTGAGAAACATGAATTTTTTATGGGTAACTGCATGCAGCATGGTCTGACTACTGAAGATAAACATGCTTGTAGGAAAACCATGAGGCAGATAGAAGAGTCGCAAAAAATAAAATGTGAGGATACTTATAATCAGATCAAAACACTAGGCTGCTCTCATGTCACTCTAGCAGGGTACGCACAGGATAAAAATATATGGGAAATTAAGAATTGCCTGAATAATCCCGTAGGTAGTCGAAGATGGCCCCCAAATTATCATCAGCTGTATTACACAGCCTCCATTGATCAAGTGGACAAAACGTTGCCCAATAACTCACCCGCTGTAGTATTTGATACTGTAGAGACGTAAGATGTGTCCATGTGAAGCCAAGTGAACACATAAATGTTGACAAAAACTTAGAAATTATAATTGATGTGAATAGGCCACCTGATGTTTCTAAAGGCAACCAAACAATTGTCCCTTTATTTCTCTGACTCTCATTCTCCTGCACCTGCTGATGTGTCTTGGACGGTGATGGCTCAATGATGCACAAACTGGGTGGCACAGCGGTTAAGCGTCTGCCTTCGGCTCAGGGCGTGATCCCGGCGTTATGGGATCGAGCCCCACATCAGGCTCCTCTGCTATGAGCCTGCTTCTTCCTCTCCCACTCCCCCTGCTTGTGTTCCCTCTCTCGCTGGCTGTCTCTCTGTCAAATAAAAAAAAAAATAAAATCTTAAAAAAAAAAAAAAAGACTTGTTTTTCCCAGTACATAGCGAGAACATAGTGAGATCGTGGTCTAACAGAACTATCTGAGACTTTAGGGAAAATAGCTGTTTTCAAAAATACCAAAAAGGAAAGGAAACAAACAAAAATGCCATCTTCTATTTTTAACTCTCGCAACCTAGCTACAGTTCTTTTTTTAAATGATCTTTTCCCAATCAGACAGATTCTCTTCGAGAGCAAAAATACTGTTTTACTCAATTTTACATTCTTTTTTTAAAATAAAGATTTACGTATTGGAGAGAGAGAGAGCACAAGCGTGCTGGCAAGGGAGAGGGAGAGAGAGAAACTTAGCAGACTCCGCGCCAAACACGGAGCCACGTGTGGTGCTCGATCTCATGACCCTGAGATCACGACCTGGGCCCAAACCAAGAGTTGGGCACTTAACTGACTATGCCACTCTGGCACCCTTCAATTTTACATTCTTATTGTCTGTCCAAGGGCATGCCACAGAGTAGGAGCTCCATAAATGTTAAATGAATGCATTGGTGCATGGATGGATGGATGAATGAATGGATGGATGGATGGATGGATGGATGGATAGATCGGATGAATAGATGGTTGGGAGAACAAATAGATGAATGGACGGGTAGATTGACGTATGGAAAAGTGTCTTCAGTGGTATTAAATGAACTTGAGCTTCCACAAAGCAATGTGAAGCCCATATAAATGCTTTCTTTAGCCTCATCCTCAACTGAACAATTACATTCTCTTTTTCCTTTCTTGTCATGATATTAACAGACACAACCTACCAATACTACAGTAAAAAACGTGTAGTCCCTCTTTCAGTTATCCATTGCTACATAATGAACCACCTCAAAATTTAGTGGCTTACAAGAACAATGTATTATTATTTCTTCCAGATCTTTGACTTGGCTAGGCTCAACTGGGCAGTTCTCATTTGGGATCTCTCCTGAGACTGCAGTCAGACATGGTGGTTGGGGTCTGAGTCCTCTGAGGGCTTGGCTTAAGCAGAATGTCCAGGATGGCTTACTCATATGAGGTTTTTGGTGGAATAGAGTTGTCTTTGACAGGCAGATCCAATGATGTGTTAGGGAATAGCAGAATCCAGGTTGGGATGGGCTAGTGGGATTAGAGAAGGGAGGAAATGAAGACCCATCTGTAAACATCCTTTTGGTCATTGCTATCTTCTTTCTTCTGCCTAAGATTCTGTGTTAACACAAACATACAGAAATATGCCATCCACTTTCCTTCCTTTTACACCAAAGGCACCCAAATCTTGATTATTTTATCCTTAGCAATATATCTTGGAAATTTTCCATATCAGTTTATATAGAGTTCCTGTTCTTTATATAGCAACACAGTGCAGCATCCCATTGTATAACTGTCCCATACTTTATTTAACTATTTGAGTTATGCTGTACTTCTTATTATACATGATGCTGTGATTATATATAATTGGAATTACTATGTTAAAAGGCATTGTTCTCCTTAGGATTTGTACTAATTTTCATTTCTAACAGCAATGTTAAAGGGTGACTGTTTCCTCAGAATTCAGTTACCTGTGTTATCAAACTTTGACCTTTTTTCTAACCTGATAAATTAAAAATGACATCCCAGTAACATTTTAAATATATATATAATATAAATATATATGTATATTTAAATAAGTGAAATTCATACCCACAAAATGAAAGATTTTGAAATGCACAATCCAGTGAAATTTAGTATATTGGTAAACTGCCACCTCTATCAAGTTACAAACATTTTTATCACCCCAAAAGAAAACCTTGTCCCCAAGCAATCACTCCTCATTCCTCCCTTCCCCCCATGCCATAGCAACCACCAATCTAATTTCTGTCTCTATGGATTTACCTATTCTGAGTATTTCCTCTAAATGCAATCATATAAATCCTTTTGTGTCTGGCTTCTTACACTTTGTATAATGTTTTTGAGGCTCATGCCCATTGTAGCATGCATTAGTACTTTATTCCTTTCTGTGGCTGATTAATATTCTGTTTTCTGTATATACCACAATTTGTTTATCCATTGGTCCCTAATGGAAAATTGGATTTTTTTCACCTTTTGGCTATGGTGAATAGTGCTGCTATGAACATTTTCGTACAAGTATTTGTTTAAATATCTGTTTTCAGTTGGAGGGGGTTACATACATAAGAGTGGAAATTCTGGGTCATGTGTTAATTCAATGTTTGATTTTTTGAGGAAATGCCAAACTATCGTCTCCAGTAAATGGTTGTACCATTTTATATTTCCACCAGCAATTTATCAGGGTGCCATTCTCTTTATATCCTCGGTAACATTTGTTATTTTCCTTTTTTTTTTTTTTCATTATAGCCATCCTAGTATGTGTGATACGGTGTCTCATTGTGGATTCTTGATCTGCTATGGTTACATGATTGTGTTCATTCTATAAAAATTTATCAATCTGCCAATTAATATGTGTGTATTTTCTGCATGCATTTATTTCAATAAAATGTTTACATAATTTTAATGTAAATATTTGTTGAAGAATAAATGGGTATACATTATTGAAAGTATTTATTAAATCAGTTTCCTTAACAAACTAAATTTTTAGTATCTAGGCAAGCATTTTCCCTTTTCCTTTTCTTTGTTCTTGTTGTACACATAATTAAGCTTACTTAATTGTATTACAATAATCTTTGGTAAGATTGGGGATGTGGGCAAGAGATACTAAAAACAGGGGAGATATTCATTTATCTGAGAGAAAGATAAATGATAGGAAAGAAAAGGGAGAAGGGAGAGGGGAAGAAAGGAAAGAACCATTATGTGGGTAAGGGCTCAAGTGAGGGTGAAGGGAGAGAGAAGCTGAAGGGCATAAGCAGTATTGAAAGCTAAAGTAATGGGAGAGAGAATTTCCATGAGGCATTACTTTGGGTTATAAGTTGGATTGATTTCGAGGTCCTTTAGACATGTCAATAGAAAAATGAAATATATCTTGGATTTTGAATTCTTTTGGTTGTTGTCTGTGTTATGGTAAATGTAATATCCAACGGAAAGTAGATTATGAAATGCTCCAGCTTATTTTCAAGTTGGTGTTTATATTTATTTTTATTTTTTTAGGTTATTATTGAAACAAAAATTCAATATAAAAAAATCTGGTATATAGCCCAAAAACATGTTTGCTAACCCCAGTTTGAGAAGTACAAGGACTTCCACAAAGTTAGCAGCCAGGACACAAAACTCAATTAGGTCTTCTTTGTGAAACATAAAAATCATTGAAGATAAAAAATCACAGTTTTCTCACAAAAACGTCAACATAATTATTTTCTGCTATGTAACAAGCTCCTATGTCTCTATAAGTTTTACATGAGACATAGAAAAGATAAAGAAGGAACCTTTCGTAATGAAGCAGGGCTTTCAGGAACATAATGGCTCTGAACTCAAAATCTATGTGGAAGTATGGTTGTAAGGGAAGATCTTCAGAAATAACTTCCATTTATAATTTGTTTCTTTCTCATAATGCTATATATTTTTCTTTATTTCCTATTATTATAAATATAAAAAACTGCAAAAATACTTTAAAAATCACAAATGGTTTGTCTTTATGTTTTTGTTCTTTTCCTATAGTCACCTCAGTTGTGTCTGTTTTTTTCTTTTGTTTGTGTGTATGTGTGTATTTCAGTTAAAATAAACAAAAAACAAAGAAACACACAAAGAAACAAAATGAATAAAATATGAAAAGTCGCTGCCCTAAATTGGCAGACATCTATCTCTCAATATGAAATGATTTCTCAGTAACTTCCTTGCTCTTGAAATTTACTTATAGAAATATTCATTTATGTTTTTCTTCTATTGAGGAAAAAGAATAAAGATAGTACTTGCCAATTAAAGTGTATGCTGAATCCAACTTATCTCCAATAACCACTTGTGACTGCTCTATGTTTTCCTTTCTCACCCAACCTCTTCTTATAAAAGAAATGTTATTTTAAATTATTTTTTCAATTTGTAAAAGTGTGTTTTTGCCAAAACTTCTGGACATATGACTAGTTTTAATCCATCAAACACATAATGTCCAGGAGCAAACCATATTATTCATAGGATTTAATCAAATATCCTTACCAGCTCGAGAGTTCTATGTACCCAATATCAAGAAGCAAGCCCCTTTGTTCTTGTCATCAGAGTTCTCATCTGTTATCACCCAGATGCAACAGCTCCATAGAGCTACACAATGTTAACTCAGTTTGAGAGCGCTCAGGAGGTCATCTCCTTCATTCACTGTCTTCATTCACTCTTTAAAGCATACACTTATTGAACACTCTGTGTCCCACTTGGCAATGAAAGGGATACATGGAATTTTAATTCATTGACTCTACCTTCTGAAGAGAAGATTGTGGGGTGCCTGGGTGGCTTAGTACATTAAGCGCCTGCCTTCAGCTCAGGTCATGATCCCAGGGTTCTAGGATGAAGCCCTCCACATAGGGTTCCCTGCTCATCAGGGAGCCTGCTTCTCCCTCTCCTGCCCCCCTGCTTGTGCTCTCTCTATCCTGTGTCAAGTAAATAAATAAAATCTTTAAAAAAAATAAAGAGAAGCGTGTGAACATACGAAGTTTAACACTATTACGAAAGCTAAGTAACAAAAATGAGATTATTACATGATAACTTTTTAAAGATTTTATTTATTAGAGAGAAAGTGAGAGCTAGAGAGAAAGCATGAGCAGGGAGGACAGGCAGAGGCAGAGGGAGAAGCAGACTTCCTGCTGAGCAAGGAGCCTGATGCGGGACTTGATCCCAAGACCCTAGGATCATGAACTGAGATGGAGGCAGATACTTAACTGACTGAGCCACCCAGGCACCCTATATGATAATTTTTTTTGCAACTAAAAATAAATGGATCTGGCATAGTCTAAGAGGATTATAAACAAGATTGGTCAAAGAAGCTAAGTTGAAGGTAGTAGGTCCTGAATTGGAAACTTGTAAGGGGTACAAGAAATCAATCCTGATAAGAGAAAAGAAAATGTTTCAAGGAGGGGTCAGAACCAAAGTGCCATGGTAAGGAAAACACACCCCCCAGAGATGTAATTGACTAACTTCCCAATTCCGGAGCGGGGGGCAGGAGGTACTTGCAAGGAGAGCATTAGAGCTAGCTGACATGCAATGCAAGGGCTTCATTCACCATAGGGGTTTTGATGTACAGAGTGATTAAAGAACCTGACTTTAAAACAGTCTACGTATTTTCCCATTCCTTAATTAACTGAACTAACAAAGAGGAACAATTCTAGATTATTTAAAATAATGAAATATTTAATTCCCTTTAGAAGTGCTTTTGTATTGAAATTCAAATAGAATTGTGTTTGATATGACATTGCACAATGTAGATTATAGAAGAACTATGGAGCTTTCTCTTGGTTCATGCTCATCCAAAACATGCACAATCCTCACTGGAGATGTGTGTTGCAACACCCTAATAGAGTTGGCTTTCTCCTTAAAATTTCTGGGGTAAATGTATTAGACATACTCTAAGATGATTGTGTATAAAAAACTAGGCAAAAAAAATTATTCTTTCAATTGCATTGGATAAAAATAAACTGGGCATTCAGTTAAAAAAATCTTTTTTTTTTAAATAAAAATTCATCCTGCAATTTTGGTGGAAAAATTAGTACCTAAATTCATTGGAGTATAAGTTAGCATTATTGACTTAGGATAATTTTGTGACATGTCATTACTTGTTNTTAAATAAAAATTCATCCTGCAATTTTGGTGGAAAAATTCGTACCTAAATTCATTGGAGTATAAGTTAGCATTATTGACTTAGGATAATTTTGTGACATGTCATTACTTGTTTTATAAGTGAGTTCTCTTGACACTTTTATGCTTACAATTGCAACCTTAGAATAAACTAAGAATACCTATAGCAGCATGCTAATAAGCATTTCAGAGTCACGTGATCATTATTATCAATCCACAGAAAGTGCAATAGCCTTGGGCCAAATCTAACTCTAAATTTTTAAATGAATAAAGACTAAATTAAACATATTTCCTTGATGAAACTATCGTATCATTAACTGAATACTGACGGAAGCATAATCTTCAAGGTATTTTTAAATTACTGTCCATTCAATGACATTTGGAGTTTATCTTACACGTTTTTTTCCTGCAAAATTAATATAGTTCAGATAATTTAGATATAAACTTCAAATACATTGCATATCTTTTTTTTTTCAAATGCATTAGGGTTAATTGTGTGGTATACTGATAGTGATGTTTCCCTTTTAAAATATAACCAGAATGAGATATTAAAATAGACTCAGTGAAATTTATCACCATCAAAACACATTGAGAATCTATTTTCATAACATGCATTATTAGTTGCTGTACACAGCAAGTTAGAAAGACATAATCTGCCTCTTGGGAATTCAAAATCCAATGCTGACATTGCTGACACATGCTGCTGGGGCAATTCAGGTAAGGAGATCAGCATTAAACAAATAGATAAGTTGAATAGGTGAATTTAGAAAGTAATTGCTAATAACAAATAACTTTTGATAAACAATAATTTATATTCTGAAACCTCCAATATTCTTGTCTTTCAGATAACTCATCAGTATCTCAAGACCTGTGCCTCAGGTTCACACACTAGGCACCAGGGCATTATAGAGACTGATAAATAAAGTTGAATTCTTGGCTAAATGGGCCACAGAAAGAGAAATATGGGCAGAGAGTTTGGAAATTCCAAGGAAAAAAAGAAATTGGCTTGATGTGTCTTAGTAATTACAATTGGATTAGGAATGTAAATTTGCTGCTCAAATCCAAATAGGAGGAAAATTTAAATTCAATATTGATTCTTTCTTGGTTCACTACTGAACAGCATCTGTTTGAAATAACTCTCTAAAATAAAAATAAAATAAAAACAAAACCCTCCATAATCG
>NC_048236.1:28071265-28091695 GCF_002007445.2 Ailuropoda melanoleuca
AGTAACCCTTCTTAAAAAGCAGAATGATTAGGATAAATACTTTAAATCACTGACTGGATCTCCCTGCTTAAAACAAAACAAAACAACACTTTTTCATAAAAAAGAAAATATTTTCTTTCCTTCTAAATGATATTGGGAATCCCAGTCCTCTAAATAGGATGTCAGAGAAAATGACAAATAGAAATAAACTTTTGATTGAATGAAGTTCTTCTAAAGTAAAAGCATCAAAGTGAAGAAAATCTTCATAGATAAATAGATTAGTTGGAATGAAAATGATAATGATTAACACAAGAGATGGGGAGGAAGATAAAGATAGGAAGTTAACCCCAGAAGTTGAAAAGAATTTGCTTCTGAAATCAATTCAATGGCTTGGAAAACTTAGTGAGGCCAGCTCTGTATTAAAAGAGACATAACAACCAAATGTCACCAATGTATGGATTTTTAGGGATCCTGATTCAGGTCAATCAAGTATGAAAAAGTTTTGTTTTTTTTTTTAATCTTCAGGAATTTGTTTATGTGCTTGATAATAGTTGATACAAAGGAATTATTGCTAAGTATGTAGAGGTGAAATGATGTGATGGCTGGGATTTACTTTAAAATAACTTTAAGAACAACAATATAAAAAGAAGGAGGAGGAAGAAGATGAAGAAGTGGAGGCAAGGAGAAGAAAAACTAAAGGGTACATGAAGCAATTTTTGCAAAATCTTAAAAATTGTTAATTCAAGGAATTGGGTATATGGAAGTTGATTTTAAGTATGTTTGAAGCTTTTCATAATAGGAATCTTAATATTTTACAATGATAAAAATAATATACATATGTTTTAGAGATTTTAGAAATATTGCAAATTATAAAAAAATTCAGCCATGAGCCTATCAGAAATAATTTCTCTTAGTAGTTTGAGATATTTACCTTCTAGAGGTTATTGATAGAATTTTATATGGTCAATTTCTATTTCTATTTCTTCTTGATGAATCATGTAAAGGTGTCTTGATCTTTCCATTTTCCTTTTGTGCTTTAGTTGTTTAAAAAAACACATAGGCTTATGAAAGTTCGTTTAATATTAAGACTAATCACATCTTGTATTTGAAGAAAATATTTTTTTATTTCCTTATTTATGTTTAACATTTCAAACTTGTGCATGGAATTTTAAAAATCAGTCTATTCTTTTTTGTTGTTGTTAAGTTTATAAATATTCTCTTTTTAACTCAAAAGAATCCAGAACTATTGTTGAATCTTCTTATTCACACTGTGGATATATATTTTATATCAGATGAAATTATGGCTTTAACAAGGAGCTTTTTCTAAATCAATCCTGGTGTCAAATTGGTGCAAGATGTGATTGTAAATTCATTGCTGAGAATTCAGTGAATGCATGCTGCTCAAATTCTCTTAGTTTTAAGAAGTGAAGACATTGATTGCCAGTCCAGAAGTCCTAGGGGTCAGATGAATAGAAAACTTTCCCTCACTATAGAGAAGAAAGTATTTACAGTCACCCAGATTTGGGACAAGTCTAATTCATGAATGGCAAAACACATGTCTTCCAACACATGCAATACTGTCTATATTATAAGTTGCCTGTCTCCCCACCAAAATTGACAAGTTGAATGAATGGAATAGTATGAATTACTCATCGTATTTATTACTGGACTGTAAGTTCTTGGAGGGTAAATCCAGAATCTTTTGTTTCTGAAAGGCATATAGTAGTAGGCCTTCAAAAATATGACTAAAATATAGATTAGAGAAATTGTTTTCTTAAAATTCCATGATATAGTAATTGAGAAAGCCCAAATCAGTCTAGGTACAGGCTTAAGATTTCAAAAGAATTAAGGAAAAATAATTGAAAGGAGCAAAAATTCTTATCAACTCTATTTCAGAAGAGAAGACTGATCCTCTGATGATGCCTATGTAATATCCTATATCTTTTCTATTTTTGTGATTCTAATTCCTGTCTTCTTGCAAGACCTGGGTCAAATAAATCTGCTCCATCATGTGTGAGTAATTTCGCATGTTTAGCTATCACTGTTTTATGTAAACATACTAAGTCTCTTTTTATTCTCCCCTCAAAACTTAAGCATCTTGATTTCATGGTTCTAATCTTATTTATTTTTATTCATTTTTTTGTTTCACTTAAAGCACCTGAAGCATAGTATAACTAAGTATATATGTATTTAATAAGCATTGGTTAATGTAAGTATATGCATAATTAAAAAGGCTGTAAGATACCTATTGTCATGGGAGCGTTATTAAACTCTTTCAAGAGAATGATATAGAATGGCCAGTAGGATTTTTCATGGGCCCTAGAGCTGTTACCAAGCAAAGCTGGAGACCAAAGGAATTAAATATCTTGATTTGTATATTATGAGACTGGCCTGGGATTATAGGACTTGTTGAGAGGAACAAGCTCAGGGAATAAATTCCATCACTGATGATAGTCAAAGTATTTCTCAACCAGTCTGTCACAGCACTAATTCAGATGAATGCCACTTATAAACAACCAGTGTGGCTATAAAAGCTAATATTATGTCCACTTTTATCCTCCAATAATGTCAGGAGAAGACTAGTGGAACAACTACCACCTCTGCAGAATGTAACTCCTTCCCAGCAAAGCCAAGAGGAGCACAAGGGAATCACATAAAGATGGGCTGGATTGCTTTCAAAAACAGAAGACTGGCATTGATATGCCAATTAACCAGGAAACACTGTCATCTTCGCTGGTGCTACTTGAGTAAGATCAACTGGAAGGCCAACTGCCTACAGAATGGGGACCAGGACTGCTCCCCCTCAAGTTCTAGACTACTGAGAGTAGTACAGGGTGAATCCTTCACCTCCCATAAGCCTAATATTTGACTGCCAAGGGTGGATAGAATTGGAGGATACCATCTTGCCTGGACTCACCATGTGATTGCCAGATAGGTTTACATGCTAGAGAAAGGTGTTGTGATACAACCAGTTTGAGGCCAACAGGACATATAGATCTTAAAGGAACTACATAGGAATGAGCCTTTTTCTCCAGCAGGCCAAGTTGGCCATCAGGTGTCTACATCAAAGACAAGAAGAGGAATGCTGTTTTATCTGAAACATCTACTTCCTAATAACTTCAACTCCCTTTTAGGCCTTCACTCTCCACATCTTCACTCCATCTCCTATTATCTTTGGCACTGCAGTTGACCTTCTCTTGCCCTTCAGTACATCCCCCATTTCAGCAGCCCAAGCTATGCTCTATTTCAGTGCTCATTTCTGTATTGCTCCCAGCAAAAGATCCTCTCTTGCCCCTCTATCTTAATCCTGCAACACTAACTACTACTAATCCATAAGGCACAACTTTGTGTAATCATTTAAAATATCATTCCTTTCAGTTGGAAGCAGCCCCACCAATTCATGACCTTTCTCCTCCTGAGAGCCTTGGCATAGTAAAAAACCCGCAAAACCATATGTGACACGTAAACTTAATGTGCTGTGAAAAGAAAAAAGACAAAATTAAAGTCAGTCAGTCTTTATAAAAAACTTCAAACCTGCAAAAACTTACTATTCAATATGAATTGCTGTAAGATGTATAGCTAGTTAAAAGAAACAATAGTTTATTCTTCCAATGAATTATTTGACAAACTGACCATTGGGAAAGTTAGTTCTTGGTGAACTGATTTCAGCATGTTAATTTCCATGGAATTAACTCTGAGCTCTGTTCAACTTCAGAGGATATATTGGAGAAGGAGGAGGAGAAAATGCATAAGAGAAGTTCATGTCTTTCTCACTCCATCCCAGGATGCTATGACATGAACTTCAGGGCAGGAATAGAAAGATTTTGAGTCAGATAGGAGACTGATGTTTAAATGAGGAGGACTCACTCCCAGCAACTGAAATGAGTTTGTTTATTGAAGGAGGTGCAAAAATTGTGAAATCTGTCTGAGAAACCGTTAAAGGAAACACTAGTTAGCAGCGACATGAGCCCAGGAGGGCACAATTAATAGCAATGATTGGAAAATTCAAACTTTCATTTCTGTATACAACAAAGATTGCCCTATAATCAAGAGAAGTTATTTGGAAATGGAAGCATATTGGATTTGACCAACTTTAATAGAGCAAAATTCTATCATTCGTGAAAAAACAACTTTATGTTAGTTAAATATTTTATTTACTAAACTCCTCTACCTTAATAAAGCACCCCATTTCGTTGTAATTTGAGAATTGTTGAAATGTACTTATTAATTCAAGAGAGTAACTAAAAATGTAGGCTGTTTCTACTTATTCCGCCTTGATGCAGAACTGTCGCTTTTCCCTGGTGGGTTCGTCCTTCTGTAGGGCCAGTCCCCTGGCAGCCCTGCCTGCTTAGCAAGATGAAAGCTNGTTAGTTAAATATTTTATTTACTAAACTCCTCTACCTTAATAAAGCATCCCATTTCATTGGTAATTTGAGAATTGTTGAAATGTACTTATTAATTCAAGAGAGTAACTAAAAATGTAGGCTGTTTCTACTTATTCCGCCTTGATGCAGAACTGTCGCTTTTCCCTGGTGGGTTCGTCCTTCTGTAGGGCCAGTCCCCTGGCAGCCCTGCCTGCTTAGCAAGATGAAAGCTTATTGTCAGAATGTGTCCCCACTGCAGAGACACACATTGCCCAGGTTGCTGTCAGTGCTTACTGGTGCCATCCGCTTCCACATCACTAGATGCACATAATTGCAATGCAAGAATTATCTAGGTATTCAGGTCTCTTTGTTTGCATTTTAAAATCCAAGTGGTTGGGCATAATGTCATTTTGTGCCATGTCTAAGGTCTGACTTACTAACGAATGGATGATAAATACTTAGCTTAATGTTATCTGACTGCTGCCTCAGAATTTTAAAACTTTTAAATGTTGCATTTTGTCCTCATTTCCTTAATTTAAGTAATTTAGTCAAGAGAAATCTACAAAAATTTCTGACCTGTCATTCAGAAATGTACCCAGAGCCATGGACTTGTTTTTGGCGTGGTCTGTGTAGCTCTCCAAGGGTGTTTTTGTAGGAGCGTTGAGATTTGGGAAGGAAATCCTATGACTTCGTATCTCATCTTTTTGATTACTCTCTTGCTCCGTTAAAGAGGTCTGAATCCCTGACACTGACTGCAAGGGACTGGAGGGAATGCAGTCCTCCGTTCAGCAGTTACCTCCTTGATCCCTCTAGGAAATAGTCACATACATATATTTCAAGGAAGTTTTAAGCATCTCTTTATTTAAGGCTTCCAGTGGTAAAATTAAAATTGTACTTTGTGGGGCACCTCAGGGATGGAAGCTTCGTATTGGATAATCACTCTAATCCGATTTTAATCTGTAAATGACTCTATCGCTTCCCTGACTAGACTATCGAGATGTCGACACAGATATTTTCTAGGCCAGTGGAGTGTGTTCCACTTGAACAATTCTCTCTCATGATTGCTTACCTGCCCACCTACCACCTCTCTTGCCTTTGATTTTTTAACTTCCTCTCAACACACTAAATCCCCTGTGTCTCAGGCTCAATACCCTTCCAGTTAGAATCTAACATTATCCAAGCCTCAACTTGTAGTCCACAAATTTTACAACTGGCAGCCCCCAGCTCTGGCTGTCAGCAAGAGT
Organism: Ailuropoda melanoleuca; assembly: GCF_002007445.2. Classification (NCBI taxonomy): domain Eukaryota; kingdom Metazoa; phylum Chordata; class Mammalia; order Carnivora; family Ursidae; genus Ailuropoda; species Ailuropoda melanoleuca. The sequence goes on from NC_048236.1 coordinate 28,076,853, forward strand.
TATTCTCTCCTCCACCACCCATACTCCTGAGGGAAGAGCTCATGACAAAGTGAATGCCAGGAAAGGAAGCAGAGAGAAAAGACAGTGGTTGTAATCCTGCACTATGCACTCTGCCTCCTGTCCTACTTTTCCTGTTCCCCCCAATCTTTGGTCACCTGAACATCTAGGTAGATTAAAAACACTTTGCACAGAACTGATTAATATTTTGACAGGGGTAGCCCACACATGTAAGACTTTACATATAAGACTCATAGTCCCCCTGCCAGTAATTGATCTTGTTACGTTCAAAGAGTACAGATGCCCTTCCTGACCTTGAGTTCTTTCTCAGTCTCTTTATTAACTTGACATTAAAACATACTATGCCGAAATCCTAATTCCCTTTTCAGCCTCTGCCCAGCTATGGAGAGAGAGGGCTATGCATTATCTTCGCTCTTAAATAATCAGCTGGAAGTGCTACATTTAAAGGTATACTTTTTCCCCCAACTTTCTTACGTGATTGCAGCCTGTATTGGAAATGCAAGAAAAAGTGACAGAGAATGTTGATTCTTTTTCCTTTCTGCTTCCTGATAGCAACAGCTACAGTAATGGCCCATGGGACTACATTAGTCCACCCAGAGGAAGGACTCTTCTTGCTTATTTATTTCTCTTATTAATTTCAATTACTTTCTCTACATAAAGGTCCTCATTCCTCAGGAATGGAGATTCATCTTTTTTGGCTCTGGTATGCTTTCCTGTGCTTATATTTTGAAATATCGTCCCTCCTAAAAATGGATAATGTATTGAGATTATTTTGTGAGCACAATTGCCCAATTTTCTTCCTCCCAGATTCCCATGGAAATTTCGTGCAAAATATGAATAAACAGAAAATATACAATAACAGAAAACACTAAAGATGTTAATTATCTTTATCTTAGGTAAGATTTTATTTTATTTCCTTTATATTTTATTTTGTAAGTTTTCTACTTTCATAACAGAAAAAAAAATGTTATCTTAAAACCAAAACATGAATTTTAAAATCATTGTAAAGCAGAGAAAATGGTCGTAGCCAGTTTGGTAGACAATGTACTCATATTCTTAATAAATGAAAATATTGGAACAAATCAATAAAAAATAAATATCTTACTCAAAAAAATGTTTAAAAAATGAAGACTTAAGAGAGGACAACTAATAATTGGGATATTTTCAGCCTCAGAATAAAAATGCTAATTAAAACAAAATAATATATTGTTATTTTTCAAAAATGATAATAAATATTTTAATATTTAATATACAGTGTTGTGCAGTTACATTGAATTGTTACACTCAAACAGAAGTATAAATTAATCACAGTTTTGAGGAGGGAAACTTGGCAAACTATGAAGAGCCTTAAAAATCATAATAAATATATCCAATAGATCAAATCCTAAATACTTATTCTAAAGAGGTAATTAGAAAAGCATACAAGAATAAACCTTGACATATTACTTGTGCTTATTATAAAAATGTAACAACTTTCTTGACCATTAAGATATGAATCATTCAGTAAAAAGTAATAACCATTTGATGGAATAATTTATATAGTCAATAAAAATCTTGTTTTTAAAGAATGTATAATGATATGAAAATATTCACAATATGATAAAAAGTAAAAAAAGAAAATGCAAAAATAAACATTCCCATATGCAGTATGATTCCTTTTTGGTAGTATTTATACACAGAACAGGGAAAAAAACACAAATGCTAAATGTGGCTTAGTATGGGTGGTGGAATTATGGATAATTTTTTTAATACACCATTGTAAAAATATGAAGAGTTGTATTGTCAAATCAGATGTACATAAAATCAGAGATTTTACCCACTATCAACCTTTCCTATTAAATTTCAAGGATTGGGGTAATTGTGAGACACAGACAAAGCAGGGAGAAATCCGGTATTGTCAACCTAACTCCCAGGTCCTATCTTGTGCTCCGATGTGGAGACCTCTGATGAGGTCTCTAGGACATGTATGTGGCCATTACTTACACAAAAAAAGGAACTGTTTTGATCATAAAAAAATCTCCATTTTATGCTCTATTATTTACAAAACCTACGTGATATTTTCCACAGAGCCAACTTCATAAATCTGTACATTCTAGGTTTCTTTTCCATAAACATTTCTAGACAGAAATGGCACATGCTGCTGAAAGCATTCCACAGTCCTGCAAGGAAATGTCATTAGTGCTTTTGTCAGTCTGTTTTCTATTAGCTGGTTAGCAAAGAGTTTTGGCTCGGGTGACTTTTCTTTCTGTTAGGAGACATTCCCGAATAAAAGGCAGGAATAGATTGCAGTCCTGTTACTAACTTTCTGCATTAAAAATAATTACTTAAATTAATCGTTCAAATGACAAGCACTGGGATAAGTGCTTCATATGCAGACTCCCGTTGACCCCTCATAATAATCCTGTGATGTAGGTAACAATACTAACCCATCTACTGGAGCTGACAAAACTGATGCTTGTAATGATACATTACTTATCACATGATCACAGAGCTGAACTGTGGTGGAGCTGGAAATCAGGCAGTCTGATCCCAAGTTGATATCCCTGGCCACTGTGGTCAGTCTGCATTTTATTTACTTAAAAAATTCCATGCTCTTGTGAAGATAGAGTATATGTACTTCCTCTGTTCTTCTGCCTAAGTATAACTAAAAACCACGGACATGATATATAAAGCAAACATAAGAATACTCTGAAAGATAGAGAGAAGAAGGAAGAGAGGCTTGGGATCTCTGGACCCAAAGAATAATATGATGGTGAGTTCTCTGGGTTTTATTTTTGCCTTATATATCCCACATGATGTGCTAGAAAGCTAGAACCTGGGAAGTCCAAAGGGGTACAGACCAAAAAGAAAAAAACAAAAAACAAACAAAAAAAAGAAAGAAAGAAAAGCAGAAAAAAACAACCAAACCAACAAACCCAAACAAAACGCTTCTCTCTAGCAGAAGACCAAAGCTTGTAGAAAGTAACTGCTTTATGGCAGCCAATTGTCACTGGAAACACCGTAGCCTCCCTACCAGATATACACTAGCAAAGGCTGAGATGTTAGAATTAGCTCATAAAAATTTTAAAGAATTTGTTATAAAAATGTTTCATTAAGCAACATTTGAAACAACTGAAAAAACAGAAGTGAAATAGAGCCTGCAAACATCCAAATGTTATGAAGGAAATACTAAAAAAATAAAAAATAAACAACAACAACAACAAAAAAAAAAACCTCTGCAGACACCAATTTGACAACCTAGATAAAATTGACTAATTTCTTGAAAACTATGAATTGTCACAATTCACCCAATATGAAATACATAATATGAATAGTTCCACAACTATTAAGGACATTGAATTAGCTTATCACTTCCCATCTATGCTGAGATCTGAAAGTGCCTCAAAGCATAAAATCAAGTTATTATAAGGAGTATATTGTTTGGTTTCCCTTCTCTCAAGCATGAAACTCTGATGTTACATGTTGTTCAAAGCCTGAAAAAGTTTTTCATATACTTTGTCCAGTTTCCTACTTGTTTATTGTCAGAGAATAAATCTAATACCAAATCTGATATGGGCATATCAAATTTTCAAAGGTCACTGTTTTTAATTAAAATACAATTTAATAGTGATTATTAAACATTGGCAACCTACTTGCTTCTTATCTTTAGTATAAAACTCTAGACCAGATTATGTTTTTCACAGCAAGAGAAATAGACCCACTTTTCAGTATTAGGATTTTGAAACGTGAGAAGAGATTCCATGAAGCCAGTTTGGAAGGCCCTGAATTTGATATATAATTTTATTTTTATTCCTAATATGAATATACAGATTAGAGCTCCATTGAGATGTATTAGTCTACGTTCATTCAATAGTGAGAACCCCCACAGTAGGTTGAACAGGGTAAGTTTAATATAAAGAATTATTTAAGTATGATAAAAGAGTAATCATAAAATAGAAAAAACTCAATACGGTATCGGGGGATGAGAGAGAGTACCCGAGGAAGGACAAATGTAAGGTGTTCAGAATTTGCTGGAGAAAGTGTGGTTCCACTCACTGGAGAGCGGTGTTTTGCTGGTTTAACAAGGCTGGAGTTGGTCTGCAGAGATTCCGTAAGCAGAAGGTGACCTGGAGCACAGCAAGGGAGCAGCGTGGCCAGAGACAGGGGAGTAGAGGTTCATGGGAACCCCACAGAGTGAAGGAAGTCAGGCTGGCATTGGTGGCAGGATGGCTGAGATGACTTCAGTATTAGTATGCAGCATGGAGTAGGTTTGGGCAACAGTTTGGATAGAAACCCTTTGGGGTGCTGATTTCTGGAATGAGAGAGCTGCTGAAAGGTTATTGCCAAACCAAACTGCAAGGTTGCTGAGGGACCACTCATTCTGGAACACACGCAAACGTCGTTACATGCAGGTGGCTGACCCACCACACAGTCAAGGGAAATAGCGAGTCCCATCTTGTCTTGTCTCCCACCAGCGCCCCCTACTGAGAAGGTTTAGCACCGTACTCACCACAAAGAGAAGCTGAAAGGTCGGTAGGACGTCTTGAAGGGTAATTTTGGATCTGAGAGTCAATACATTTATAACTGGCATATCTTGTAACCTGCTGAATTTTCAGATCAAAAATGCACTCTTTTCATACCAAAAAAATTGTGAGATTTGTGACCTTGGCTGGTAGTGTTTAGGTTATGTTTTGAAAATGTGACCTATGTTTATTTAGCAACTCGAAAGCTATTATTTTATATTTATCAAGTTTTTGTTATAAATTAGGCTATAACATCTGGTCTTTTTTACTCTCTGACTGTTTAAACAGCAGCTATAGGCTTACAGCATAGATTTTTTTTCTCAACTGAATTCATTGAAAGTAGATGTTAAGATTTTTGGGTTTTTTAAAAAATATCTTTTCCACGTTTTTTTATTTAGAGGCGAAATTTCTCACACTATAATAAACAAATCCCCCATTTCCAAAATCTTTAGATAATTCCATAATATTATCTGTGGACACCAAAATTAACATGCTTGTCTGAAACCAAAAATATTATGAGCCTGAAGAGAAAGGGCTTTTTTTTTTTTTTTAAAGAAAGCAAGTGGAGTTTATTAGCGATAGTTTGTATATGAGGGACCTGATAAGAAAGAGGAATGTTGCTCTTGGAAAGGGTAGCATGCAAGACTTATAAAGGCACTTTTCCAAAGTGTGAGGGGCTAGGAGCGGAGAAGCATTTTTCAGCTCCACAGTCATTATCTTGCAGTCGTTACTTTTCAGTGGACACAAGATGGTTACAGGATGCCTTTTTACATGGTTGACATTCTTTTAGGGCTCCTGGAAAATAGAAATACTTGTGCAAGCAGGCTTTAAATTGTTACTTCTAATTTTGCCCAGACAACCATTAATCCCTAATGGCTGTTTTATCTTGTTGTTTGCTTTCCCAGAAGGAGGTATTTATCTCTAAAGCCGATGGGAACTTTTAGCCCTTGCCTCCAACCAGTGGCTTTACAGGAGTTAAGTCCTTCTTGCTTTTCCTGTACTGTCTCATTCCCCCCCTCGTTTTATCCTCGTTCATTTTTTTTTTTAAAGACTTTATTTATTTGACAGAGAGAGAAAGAGAAAGAGAGCACAAGCAGGGGGAGCTGCAGGCAGAGGGAGAGGGAGAAGCAGGCTCCCTGTTGAGCAGGGCCATTGTCCCTGTCTTCCTCTGGAGATGTAAAAATCTCTGACTGTTGTAATGATGTAATGACTTACAGGGACTTGATCCTCCCGGGTTTGGTTGGAGTCCTTACACCATTATTAGCCTGACTTGGAATTGCTGGAAGCTGGAAGACACACACTTCACCAGGTTGTTAAAAAGGCAGGACCCAAAAGTAACAGCAATAAAATGGCCATTAAAGGTCTAAGGAAAAGCAAGAACCAAGTAGCATTTTGTAGGTACACTTTAACGGAGTCCTGATGATTTGAGTGGTGGGGTTGTTAAAATTATGTAGCCACGTGGTCTGTTGCGGGATGGTGTCAGCCAGAGAAAGGGATTTTTTTTTTTAAGGTTGATATTTCAAGTTGAGTTTTGAGCCTTCACCTGAAAGACATTAATTCAGCAAGGGCACGGAATGCTGTGGCCAAGTTTTGAAACATGTTATATAAAGAGTCATAAAGCACTGCTCTGAATAGGAAACAATCCTTCATGCGTCAATCAGATAAGATAGCTTTATTTTTTTAAACAAAGCCTTGTTCAGTACATCTAAACCATGAAGAACTATTTTCTTTTAAGTTCTATTTCTTCTGTATTAAAGCAAATTTAGCTTGATCTTTTGTGTAAAATTACATGAGACATTTATTTCTTTCATTTCTCATTGCTTAAAGCTATGTCCTCTGTGTACCATTTCTACCAAGGATTTTACTCAAATGCTGCAGCTCACCTTTTATATCTACTATCACCGCTAGTCAGATAGTATAACTTTAGCAAATCTGGAAAAAAAAATCACTCTTACTCCAGCCCCAAAACTCGTTTCTTGACAGTTCCGTCATCCCTGGCAGTTTCTTGTGCCCTCTGACTTGGTAGTCACATTCCTCACTTTGTGAGATACATCTCTAATTCCTTTAGACAGGTCATTAGCTTAAACACGGGTAGCATCATTAGGATAATTTATCAATCATCCAAGCCAAAGAGAAGTGAAAATTTATAAGAAATGGAGCAGAATTCGGAATGAAAGGCAGATCTGATGAAACTTTATTTGGAGGGTGGGAATCTACTAGATTTTAATTTCTTGAATTATAGTGATATTTGAAGGCCTTGCTTAAATCAAGAGAAAGGGGAAGTAAAACAGAATCCCTGCCATTATTGGAAATAACTGAAATCACTTATTATGGTCATAGAACAGAAGTTTCTGAATATTAACTAACAATCTAAGGCAAATTTCTAAATGGAAATGTTCATGGGGGAGAATGGAATTTTTCAATAGAATATTTCTAGTCCAAATCCAATAATTCTTCAGGAAAGGGAGAGCTAACAAGCAATTGCTCTTCTCTCATGACAAATAGTTTTTGTTCATGTGCATGTGTGAGAGAGAGACACAGAGACAGAGACAGGCACAGAGAGAAATATTGGGTCTTCTTTGTGACATCCTACCACGTACGTGCTGGGTGATGGGTTTGGACTTGGGCTGTAAAATCTTGGCAGGACCGTCGTGACCCATCACCTATGCACACATCATTTAAAAATTCAGTGTCTGTTGGGCACTGCAATCCCATTGGACCACAATAAAAATGTAGCCATGTATGGATCATGAAAATACTTCTCAAGGCTTTTGCTTATATCTCATTTGCTTACATCACTTAGGACTATTCAGAGGCACTTTATTTATATAGTATGAAATCTTTTTGCTTTCACCCAAGGGAAAAAAAAAAATACTGAGGGATGCGTGGGGACAACTCTTTGGGAACACCATACCTAGAAATATATGTTCAAAATGAAGATATAAGTAGGACTTACTTGCTCATTTTGTCTCACAGTTGCGGAAGAAAACATTAGCTTTGCATCCCATCGGCTCTTCAGGGAAAGAGCTGGCCTTCTTATAAATCCTTAGTACCCAGATGGAGATCAATAAATATGTGTGTTACAAGCGAAAACAAATGAATGAATGAATACATATCCAATATCATTTGAGTTCTAACTCTACAGTAATAGGAATGATTTTGTACTGATTCATTTACACTATCATGTAGTTCTTATATGCAATGGTTTATATGTAAACGTAAGCAGGTGCAGTTTATTCTAATAACTGGATGCTTTGGGGTCATTTGGCCTCAGTAGCATGCTGATACTAAAACAAGTTTTTCAAAGGCAACTTTTTAGACACTTAAGATATGGGGCATTGCATAGTGATTAATTTCATGAATCCTTACCAAAAGCCCCCATGATGTAAGTACTATGATTATTGTATACGCGGCAACGCACAGAGAGAAGCTTGCCACAGGCCACTGTTGTGGTCACGTTTGTATGTGAATCCAGGGGCTCTGATTCCGGGGTCTGCACAAAGCACGGCCTTGGCTGTGGCTTCAGGGGAAAGGCCATGGAAGCTCTTGTGAGAAGAGCCACCCTCATCAGTTACCACATGTCAGTATTTGTAGATCTCGACTGTAATGAGGTGGGTCATCTCTTGGCCCGAACTCTGTACTCACTGGTCTTTTAAACCCGTGGCTCCCGGAAGTCGCAGAAGTATACCACATCCTTCTGGACCTGTAGAAACTCAGGGGCCAGAATTAAAATCCGTCCGTTCATCCCTCCAGGGGGTCTCTGGGTGAAGCTCTGTAACTGCAGTAGCAGAAGGAGCGGTTTTAGGCTGTGTCCTGTCTCTGCAATTCAGTGAAACAGAATGAATTCAGAGAATCTTTCTGCACCTACACATAGGAAAGATAGATAGAGGTTGAGATAGAGGGAGGAAGAAGGACCTAAGTTTGCTAGAAACCTAAGCAAAAGAAAGAGAATATGAGAGAGAGAGAGAAGGTTTATAGCAAATCCAAAAAAAAAAAAAAAATGTACACTCTAAAGTGATTTTCTCTCCAGATTGCAGAACATATTTATTTTAGGTCTTTATTTATAAATTTTAATTCAAGGTGCCCAGATTCCTGGAGACTTTAAAGAGCATAATGCCTTTCCCTCAATAAGACAAGGCATGTGGGTTCTATTTCTGGTCATGAACCTGAGGACGTTTTATTGCTTGGCAGAGTTTCTGTGTGAGATACTGCGGTGATTTAGGAACACTCTGAAAACCTCAGCAAGAGTCGTCAGAACCACACTAATTACCGGATTGGCCCTTCTGATTTTCTTTTCCCTCAAGAGCCAATTTATTAAAGTAGAGTTCCCTCCTATCCCAGCCCCGGGGAGGACACTGCTTACCCCAGACCTTCAGCGTGCTGTTTCTGTGCACAGCACCTTCTCAGCAGGTGCGGTCATACGTGCAGAGATGTCCTAGACTCAGAATTAAAGGAACTTAACCACCTGCTGAATCAACTCACTTTTCAGGGCTAGACTCTTTCCTTGGCCCCTGCTTGGCTGTCTTCCTTGCTTCTCCACCCGGTGGGGGGAGGGGGCTTTCTATGTTTGCAAGACTTCTGATTTGTTGGAAATATTTTCTCCTACTACATAGGAAAAATCTGTGTTCCCATGAATGTCACTCACAGGTCCTGATTCTGGTCCCCATTCACCTTGGGTATTCCTGACGTTTCTTCCATCACCAGATGTTCAAATATTGAAAAGGAGGTATCAGTATCATTTGATAATAAACATTCGAGCACCTTTCATGTGCCAGGCATTGCACTAAAGACTAAGAGCTCAAAAATAAAGAGGACACAGCCCCTTGCCTGCAATGTGTCATGGAGTAGTACAGGAGGAGGAAGGGTGAGCCACAATGAAAATACAGCCTAGGATTACTGGAGCCTGGGCAAGGTGGCGCTTAGCTCTGCAAGGGTCAGCAGGGCTTCTGAGAAGAAGGGATGCTTGCGCTGAATTGCAGGAAAAAGGATAATTGTTTAGGCAAACAAGATGAGCAAAAGGAGGACCTAGAACATGCGAGAACGTGGAGTTATGAGAACACCAGATTCAAAGTGGTCAATTGCAGTTTTCCTCACTGAGGAAATGAATTTAAGGAGAGGTCAGATTATAGAGGATAGAGTTTCTTTTGACTTGTCAAACATTTGGTCTTTGTCCTGGAAGCATGGGCAGTCTTTTGCATGGTTCAAAGCAGAGTAGTGACATGATGAAAACTGTCTTCAGCTTTCATCTAATTTGGTCCCATAGTCAAGCCTTATCTTTCTCAGGTTAGACTTACCCAGTTCTTTAATCACTTCTCAGATGGCACAGTTTATTTCTTTGCCATCTGGCTACTCCTTTTGAAAAATTCTTTAGTTTATTTACACAAGTGGTCAGGAAAATCAAATCCCTACACGGGGCAGGGAGAGAGAATAAATGTGCACAATTGCTGGGTGTAAGACGCTAGGGAGTGTTGGGTCCCATGGACAACTGGACAATGCCCATACTGCCCCAAAGCATGCAGATTTCGAGTTTTCCATCACTCTTTCTGGTTGTGCAATAACATCTCCAGATTCGACGGGGCCTGCCATTTGGTGATGACCCTTGAGCTATACGTTTCCTAAAGCAGAGGTCTCAGAACTTGACATAATATTGCTATTGTGGTCTAACACCACAGACTAAAGCTAGCCAATGATCTCCTTCACATTGGTCTATGTTTTTATTAATCTAACCTAGTATTTAGTGAACATTATGCTTTGATATTGTCTCATACTTTTTACATTTCTGTTGCAAAACCATATCTTTCCATGCTCAGCTGCAACAGTTCATTTTTCAGTCAAAATTCAGTAGCCCAGAGTAATGGGGAAAATGTCCATTTGTCGTAGGAAGGAAGACCTTGCCTCCAATTTTGATTCTACTGATACTAGCTTTTTGATCTTGAGAAAAGGGGGTTTGCTCTCTGAAATGCCTTATTTTTAAAAAGGTAGACTCATGTCTTTCCTGAGTCATCATATGTGATTTTTGCATGAATCAGATGATAACACGTTGTGTAAGTACTTTATTAATCATGAGACAGGTCACAAATATTACTATCTTGATTAAATCTCTGTTAGACTCAGTTACTACTCTAGGTGGTCTTTCTTTCTTTCCTTCTTCTTGTTCTTTTTCCTTTTCTTTTCTTTTCTTTTCTTTTATTCTGTTCCTCAATCTGTCCTTTAGCAAGTAAAAAGAAAGTAATTTGCTGACCCTGTGAAGTGAATGTTTGCCTATGGTCATTTGAAATCACATCTATTATCACAGACAATTTTGGGTATTCTGGGTCCTTTGGTTATAGAAAGCGATCTATTTCTTGTTCACAGTAAGTGGTCTAATTTATTTTCAGTTTCGTTTACAAAGAAAATTTTAACAATTCCTTCGTACAAAAATACCACAAAAGATTATAGATTCATTTCCGTATTTAAATTATCTTTTACATTCTCTTTTTAACGTAAACTTATATATGCTTGGTTTAGGGAGTTTGCTTTGTCTTTGCTTTTATTTTTGTTTTTCACAAGAAAAATAGGAAACAAAAAGTCCTTTTGTCATGCAGATATATGGAGATAATTATAATTATGGAATATTCTAATTGAAATGATTATGCATTTTATTATGGAATATTCAGTTACTGCTTTAGGGTTTTAGCATAAACTTATTGCCAATATCTTTAAGAGGAGTTTCTTATTCTTGTCATATCATAAGGAGAACATTATTGAAGGAATCCAGAAAAAGTACAGTATTTCTTGACAGCATTATTTTATTTTATTGAGTTGTCTTTCCTTAAAGTTTTGCTTCATGCTTGAATGAAATGGGAATCAATCAAATGAGACTGTCACAAGGTTTATTTGACACCCAAAATGATACAACTCAGTGAAGGGGAAAATAATGTATTTGATTACTGGTGCCAGTGCTTTGGTGTATTCCCTTGTTTATACATAGAGCAGTCATCTTTTGTATTATTTTTACTCTGGAATGCACCATAGGGAATATTTTAAGGTTAAATTATAAATAATTAGATACATTAAGCATGCAGCATCTTAATTCAAATAAAGTTGAGGTGACAAAAAGTTCAAATCATTTAAATGGTTTCAATAAGTTCTTTTCTCCACTTTGAACCCCAAGATTGTAAGCCATGCAGCTTCCTGGTCCTGAATAGATGAGCGACTTCCCGGCAGCACCCTGTTGTCCCTCCCTTCCCCCCACAGCAGCCCATCCTGCCTCATTGGAAGGCAGAATTAGTTACACACCATTGATTATCTGCATGGCCATTAACTCCCACATTTGTTATACACTTAAAGTAAAAGGTAAGAAAAAGGTTACTGTGCGATTTCTTCCTTTTTAGGATGTCTGTATAATGCCTTTCAGCTCCTCATTTAAAAATCCATGCAACAGAAAATTAGCCAAGGTCTACTCTACTCCAGGCACTGTGCTGGGCACCGGAGGTCTTTCTGTGAACGAGACTGTTCCTTTGCGCAGGCGCTTACTTTCTAGCTAGCAGGGAAGCTGACATCAAACAGCTAATCCTCAGATTAATCGTCTCATTGGGATTGTGGTAACACAATAAAAGAGAGACACGGAGTGTTACATAAATGTTAGGCATATGACCTTGTCTGCACGTTAGAAAGCTCTCTTAGATCTCTGAGCGGAAATTCTTGAAGGTGGGAGGGGAAGAAAGAATAGGTCCTGAAAATATCTTGATGTGGGAATGAGCCTAACAAACAAGAATGACCAAAAGAAGGGAACTGAGGTCAGAGTCCACAGGGGCTGCGTGTCATGAAATGTGTTTGTTCCGCTCATCCGGGTTTTATTTCACCCCACTCTGGGCCACTCTCTGCATGGCCCTGGAAAAGAGATTGATTATTAATATTGCCCAATGGGGGAAATATCTCGGAATGTGAACCATTTTAAGGCAGTAATAACTTTTGTTTCTGGCGCTTTTCTGGAATACATATCCCGAATTACCCTCTTGTTTAAAATAATTAAAATGCTGAGCTGAGCTGGCACCAGAAAATAAGGAAGATTCAAAATTGGAAAAAAAAAAATGATGTGAGAGTCAGAATCCTGGGAGATAAATTAGCCTGCCTTTTTGATAGCTGCATGGGGTAGAGAAGACAGAAGGTAAGGACTGAGCTGGCATGAGGGGGAATCTGAAAACAGACTCCCGCACAGGTGCGAGTGGCTGTAGCCTTAGTAGAAGATGAATCAAGCCCTGCCAGCTGGAGAGGGAAGCACGCCATAGCTTTGAGCTGTGTTGGAGAGTTGTATATTGAGAATTCATAACCCTGGGCGGCTTTCATGAGTTGTGGTCCGAATTCACACAATCAGAGTGAACTGAACAACTTCAAGCTAACAATTTAATTGCAAGTGGCTCTGGATCAGAAGTGCCCCCAGAGGCCGGCTGACGAAAGCCCAGTCTCTCTGAGAAAATCCACTTCAACTCATGGCTTCACAAATTTCCAAAAATAAAGTTTGAAGGGAAAGTGCCTCACTTAAAGCCTAAAATCACAAATCAAGGCCCGAGAGTGAAAATCAGCAGAAAAACGGCAGAGCTGAAAAGACTCACAAGACTATCAGACACAGAGTAGAAAATAATTATGTTTAATGTGTTTAAAGAAATAAAATGTGACCAGAGAAATAGGGACTACTAAAAAAACCCAAAAGACAGTCATTTTTGAGAAGTGAACAGCATAGCATTTCCAGTATGGATAGTAGTTGAAATAAAAAATGCCATGGGCTGAAGGAGGAAGACGAGGCAGACATAAGTTTACTCCGGAGTTAAATGCAGGAATATCTGAGTATGGAGATGTTGACATATCTTTTTCTCTTACCCTTGTCCTATCCCTACATGGTTCTGTTCCCGCGTGGACTCAGCCTTTCCTCGGGCTCGGGAAGTTGCCTCTGTATTCAGGCATGAGGCTGAGTTGCCAGATCAGGGTTGGTCCGGCGTCTGTGCCCTACTCTGAAGTGCACGGGTGAGTGACCCCAGCTTTCCCTGCTTACCAGCTAGACTCTCAGCTGGGGATGTCCCTGAGTGAGCGGTGAGTAACAGGACTAAAACAGTCTTTTGGAGAGCTGCCCTCCTTCTGCTTAAGGGAGAGAAGAATTTTCACCCTAGATAACCTGACAGGACTTTTCCCTCTAAGGATTTGGAACAGACTGATCCGTGACCCCCGGGAAAGAGAGCTGTGACTCACTGCGGACTTGCTCCGATGCTCCCATGCAGCGGCCCAAATGCATTTCATGCTCCGTCCTATGCTGAGCTGTTTTGAAAGCGCAACTAAATAGGGCCTCTGTGGGAGGTTTTAGGGTCCTGGAAAATAGCATTTTGGAGTATTACCTACCTGTATAATGTACAGGAGTTAATATTACCCAAAGGATCTGATTTTTCTCATCCCATATTTTCTGCTAAATTAGAATCTGTTCTTGTATTGCGTATTTTCTTTGGCCAGAAAGATTCTGGGGACAATTTGAAACCAGTGCTTACATCCGGAGTCCAAATTAAAACCACTGAGTATTTTAAAAACCCAAGTTTAACCAGCAGATACCCGTTTAATCCCTTACACATAGTATGGGGAATTTTCTTCAATTAATTTCTAATTAGGCTAACTTACTGATAATGCTATAACAAAGCCCACATCCACAGAGGATAGAATAACTTGAAAATTTATTCATTCATGTTCTGCATATATTCCAATCTCGCAGGGTAATTATGTTTGTTTTTCAATGTGGATATTTTTCAGTAAGCCAATTTTCTGATACGCCTGTCTGAAGAAAACCCGTGTGCATGTGTTTGTAGTCGTGAGCGTCTGCGAGTGCACGAATATGGGCGTGGGTGTTGACTAACATGACGGGACGTGTGAAGCATAGGCAGTATCACCGAGTGTATTACAGGCGAAGTCTGAATCAGGTGCTACACATGCCTCAAACATCTCAGCCTTCAGGTACTCAAGTAGCTGACAGTCTAACAGTGAAAATATTTGAAATACATGGAATCCTTTGTGGGTTACAAAAAGAATCATTTTTAAATTTTTTCTCCGGGTACTGCCCTCCACTCTGCTGTGTCCAGTTCCCCTTTCCACTCTTTTACTTTCACTGTGAGTTCATCAAAAATCATTTGGACGCTTTTAGATATAAAAAAGGCCTGGGGCGCCTGGGTGGCACAGCGGTTGGGCGTCTGCCTTTGGCTCGGGGCGTGGTCCCGGCGTTGTGATCAAGCNTCCTGCGTCGGGCTCCTCCGCTGTGAGCCTGCTTCTTCCTCTCCCACTCCCCCTGCTTGTGTTCCCTCTCTCGCT
>NC_048236.1:28091795-28262407 GCF_002007445.2 Ailuropoda melanoleuca
GGGGGGGGGCGGAGAAAGACTTGGAGTACAAAACAGTCCTTAAGTATTGGGAAGCCTGCTTTTTAGAAGAAAGAATAAGCCTGTTCAACCCACTTTCTACTTACAAAGAACAAGAAGAGCCAAGGAGAAGTCATAAGTAGTGAGAGTTGAATTTAAAAAATAAAATAAAAGACATTTCTGATGATTGAAGCTTTCCATTCAGCCCGCCTAGAAATTAAGTGAGCTACGTTTGCCTAGAGGCATTGGACTAACGGCTGAGTTATCCAACCATAAACATATTGCAGAAAGCATTCTAATACTAGGTAGAAGATGAGAGTGGGTAAATTTTTAATATCTCTCTGAATTTAAGTTCTACACTCTCGGTGTTTTTGTTTTAAATAGTATTTTAACTTCTTTTTATCAAAGCCAAAAACAAAGCAGAAAGAAAAAAATAAAGATCTGCTAAAAGATCCCACAACTCAGTGTTAGTATTGCTATAATTGTATATCCTTCTATACCTTTTTCTCTGTGTATTTTAAGAATGCAGAAACTCCACATCCACAAACAAACTCTCTCTTTTATAAAAAATGGGACTTCCCTGACATAAAACCTGAATTTTTTACTTAAAATACAGCACACATCTTTTCTAACCAATAAATACGTTCTACCTTAAACATTTTAAATACCGCATTTAAATTACTTCACTCTGTGCATTTTATTTAGCTA
Organism: Ailuropoda melanoleuca; assembly: GCF_002007445.2. Taxonomy (NCBI): domain Eukaryota; kingdom Metazoa; phylum Chordata; class Mammalia; order Carnivora; family Ursidae; genus Ailuropoda; species Ailuropoda melanoleuca. The sequence goes on from NC_048236.1 coordinate 28,092,501, forward strand.
GTTGCTGTTTTTTGAACTTTGATTTTAATTTGCATTTTCCTGCTATTTATAAATAACAATACAATCAACTACATTTTTATGGAAAGTCATTATGCACATCCTTTATAAATTGCAAGGGGTTCAATTCATTTTCCCCGAAATCATTAAATATATCTTTATGATTTAGCACTTGTATAAAACAAAATTATTATTTTTTTTAATCACTAAGGCATACAGATGAAGTCAACTAGTACCAGCCTGCAGAACATTTCGGGTTGGTGATGTTGTGAAAGGAAACTCTGTTTTCTTGACTTGCAGATTAATTGGCAATGAGTTGCAGGTTTTGGATCCTACTCTCTACCTTTTATTTAATACCGCCTTTACCGCTTTTCACTAAGCACACCGAAAGGAGAAGAAAGTGTGGTGCCTAGCAATATAGTATTGTTCTTAAATGGAATTGTGTCTTGAATTCTAATGGAAAGCTTTTTTGAACAGATGCATTACATTGTTGTCCCGTTCACTGAATTCCTGGCCATTCTGGAGAGCTCTTAACAGGAAAGTTTATATGTCAAACAAAGAAAAATCAATAATAAACTGGGGACTTGGAATTGATTTCACCTTGCTGCATTTCTAGGGAAAAGCAAAATCATTGGCAATATTCCTGGAAGAGGTATTTTGCATTACAATATATATCCTATTAGGAATCGTATCATATTTGCAACATTCTCGATTCTTAGAGAAGTCAAACCCAGTAAGTCTAGTGGCTGGAAACAGCTTACAAAACCTTTAAGCATTCAATGTTTGCTTTGTAAGGATGACCTGGAGAGATGCTTGTTAAGGTGTCTTCCTTAGGCTGCTAAATTTTTTTCTAAGATTCTCTCTAGAATGCAGTATACTATATTTTTAGGATCTTTCTTATTTTTCCTGTTTTTTTAAAACTATATCTTGTATCGATATCTTTCCTAAACTCCACCAGCTTTTTTTTATTTTAAAGCTTTTATCTTTCTATGACCAATGAATACAGTTTTACTTCACAGGTTGATATATTTCCTGTGGCCACTTTTAACAATGAGCTGAAATAATAACTTTCCATAATTAGGATATAAATAATTTATTTCTTTAAGAATTCTGACAAAAATAGACCTACAGGTACCCAGTAGACTAAGCAAAAAGTTGCTAATAAAGACCCACGAGTGCTCATTTTTGACCTTAGGCAAGTTTTTATAGTCTTCAAATGCCAAAGGTGTTAATTAATTTTACTTTTTCCAAGGTAGAAAATAATGCTTACTGGTTGAAGGTTCATTGCTTAATGCAATCAATGCTGCATACGAATTAATCCCAGGAAGAAATGAATGCATGTAAGGGAAAGGAAAGGGAAAGGAAATTAGCTACACAGCTGGGTGTACAGAGCATGGAGATGAAACAGGGGTTTAGGAATTACCACTGCCGTGGGAGTCACCCCTTCCCCTTATGTTTAAAACTTCATCCCAGGCAGAGACTTCTCTGAAGTTCGTTTCAGCAAATTGCCACTTTTCACTGTGTATGCAAAACCCACTCATTATCTTCGGTGCCTCCTGCAGATGCCCAGATCGCAGTCTGGCTCTTGCATAGGACCCGTAGCCAGGTTACTCTCTTTCAGTCAGACCATGGCCCCAGTGGAGGCATGTTATCATCATGTTGAACAGCCTCCGTGTCAGATATGAGAAATTCTTAATCCGAATCCTGTGTCTCACTCGTGTTAGCTGTAACGCTGAAGAAAGCCTTCAGCTGCAAATAGGAAAATGCCCATCTGACGGTGGGTTAAACAAATGCGAGTTTATCATTTCTTCCGCTGTCACCGTCTCTGCTCTTCTTCATCAGGACTGTTGCTTCCTGGTCACAAAAAGCTGCCACAGTTCCAGCTATCGCATCTCCATTTAAATCACTAGCCCTTCTATAATTACCCTCTGTATTTATAATAACCATTTCACTGCTTTAGTTTCAGTTGTGAATAGACATTAACTGAAGTGACTGTCATTATGCCAGAACTTACCCTCTTTTTAAAAAATTAAGTAGGCTCACCATCCATCATGAGGCTTGAACTCAGGACCCTGAGGTCAAGAGTCGCATACTCTACCAACTGAGCCAGACCAGGGGCTCTGGAACTTACCCTTTTTAATTAGGTTAAAATCATGGTTACACATACAGGCATAAGTAATGTCTGAAAATGTTATGACTATAACATTTCATTGTGTATGCTTTCTATATGCAGATGTTATAAATCTAAAGGCAGAAATATAGTGTTACTAGTTGGTTTTTTTCTTTATATAGAAAGACCCACAGCTTATTCAAAGCACCAAAATAATAAAACAGAAACGACTCAAAGATAATTCTGCCCTCCAGCATAGAGTTACCCTTAGGCATCTTAACTCATCTAAGGTACATACCTAGGAGATTTTTAGACTTTACTGTCATTGTGATTCTAATTTCCAGGAGAATGAGTTCTTGTCTTACTTGCCATTTTATTTTGGGCACCTGAAACCTACTAGCATACTGTATGCTCAGTCAAAAGAATGAATAAATACATCATTTTCCATTAACACTTTAAATCATCTTTTCTCCCAAAATTCATTTGTTTGGTTTATTTACAAGTTTATGTATTACAAGTGGCATACAGGGCCATTTACTTTTGCTTTTGCAGTCCTGATACTCTTTTATAGACTTATCTCTCAGAGGGTATCTAACTGCTGTGAACAAAAAAACATAAAAATTCAAGGATTTCCTGACTTTGAAACATTTTGTCTACACATTTGCAATATAAAGGGAAATCTCTGGCCGCAGCTCTTGGATACGGAACTCATCATCATATATTGAAAATTATTTGAGTTGAAACATAGTAGGTAAGTATTCATCCTAATTTTATTGCAAATAAAAGCAGTATGAATATACCACATGTGAAGAAAGAAAATGATTTTTCATCTACTGCATGGCATGCTAATTTTCAGATTGAAAAGAACATGCATTTAAATATTCTCTTTGAAATCTTCCTAAAGACTACAGGAAATTGTGGACTTAAAGTAGATATAATTTTAAAAATATACTGACTGTGCATGTTTAGACCTTATTTTTCATGCCATTTTCTAGCATTTCCTACTTGTATTCAGCTTGTCCCAGTTTGACTTAATAAAATTCCAGTGGAAACCATTTTCTTTCAAATCAGTGCATTGGAGCTATCAAGAGATCTGCTGAGCTGCGCCCCCCTCCTCCCCGAGAGAATGTAACACTGAATGGGCTGAGAAAGAGCTGTGAATAATTGGCAATTGTCACTTAAATATTCGTAAAAAAAAAAAAAAATGTCAGTTTTGCCTTTCTTAACAGCTATAAAAATGATACCCTGCAAACCAGCAGTGCGTGGCCTCATTTACTGACAATAGTACCTTCCTTTGGAACTGTCAGAAACAAGGGGAAAAATAAAAACCAACAGAAACAACTTTAAATACACATGCAAGTGAAATAAATATTCAGGTTTGAGAGTCTTCCACTTGAGATTAACAGGATAATCTCACACTTTATTTTCCATGCAGGTATTTGTTTTGGATTTTAAATTATATGTAGTATATGGTTTAGAATTTCAGATATGGAGTATTTCCGAAGAGACAACACTATCATAACACAGTCATCCTGACAGGGCACTGACCAACGGTTGGTTTTTTTTTTTTCTTTCTTTCTTTTTCTCACAGCAAAATATGTATGTGCTCTATGAGTAGAAATTGCTTAATAAATATTTAAAAAACAATTACTAAAATTTTCCAAGGGTTTCCTGCGATCCAGGAACTGCCTCTGCAAAGGGCTTTACATATTGGTTCTTGCAAAGCTCAAAGTCCAGGTACTTCTTTGTCTCCATGGCGTGAAGGAGAAAACAGAAGTCCAAGGTGATAAAGAGACTTGCCTAAGGTCACACAGCCAGTAATCAGAAGAATAGAGATTTGAACCCAGCTCTGGGCTCTTCAATTCTGCTTTACAGGAATGAATAAATGCCAGGTAACTCTACTAGATACTTACAGGAAATTTGACGTTGAAGATCAAAAGATATTTTCCGGTAATTATGTTACTGCGCCTCAAGAGGTTAGCAAAAAAATGTAAGCAACACACAGTGGCCTCTCCATACCATAGATGAAATCTTCATATTTTCATGTATTCTTTTCTCCTTAATAGAAATTATAATAGCACTGATGCTCAGGGGTATTGGAGGACACAGACATGTAAAATGACAGAAATAACTCCGTGCAAGCACCAAGGGGCTTGGGATATAGCAGCCCTGGACAAAACCAGATGAGGGATGTAAAGGAGGATAGATTATGATGTGGGAATCACGGGAACCTCTACGAACTGTCATTTTTGCAGGTTTTCAAGCTTTCTAAGGCTACTAAGTGCATATGTTCTCTGGGCTCTGCCATTGTTCTCCTTTATGGCACAAGGATACATTTGTAGTAAATTTCACTTCCAGTTCATATCATTTTAGAGAAAGATCTCTTCTATCTACAAATTGAGGGAACTCGTTCTGGCTAATGGTAGTCCATGTTTATAGCAGTCTGCTTATTTTAACATTTACTGATTTCTTGCGGGTATGCAGGGAGAAGCTATTTTTCTCAGAATCTCACCATGTATTAAAATAACATAGAATCCATGTTACATCAGTTGTCACCTTAAGAAAGACTGATTACCAGAACAACCGGGAGGTGATTGGAGTTGAAGTTATTTCAGTTGATTTAAAGGCAGAACATGCAGAATGTCTTTAAATGTTCACGTTTTCCTTCCTCACCTTTATCAAAGAAAGCACAGTAAGAACACCTTCCCTTTTACATATTTATACTTCACTTCTAAAGTATCCCAAAGAGTAGAGCAAGTCACATGCAAAGTTCATCAGCAGCAGTCTGAAAACACCCAAAAGTGCTTGGCTTGGTTGTCTGCAAAGCATGGAGACTTGCCCCGTCCAGGGTGAATCAACAGAAACTAAAATAGCGAAAAGTTCAGTGCCAACTATGTACTAGATTTTGCTAGGAAATTTGAGGATTAAAATATTTCTTAAGCTGGAGTCTTTGTCTTTTACCTTCAAAGAGCCTATAGTCTAAACACGATCAAGTTTAATGACATGTCCACAGGCGCACATAAGACCACGTTTTTGTTTTGTTTTGTTTTGTTACATGACACTGAGTTCTTTAGGTTCTTCTGTCAAAAAGGGTTCTCTGGCTCCTCTTCCTGCTGCTTCTTCGTGCTTGTTTCTCCTCAAGGACCAGTGCTTGGTCCTCTTCCTGTCTTTTTCACTCTCCCATCACAACATTGAGCATTCCTGTGATGAGTCTGTGTGTATCAGAGGTTAATCTTGAATCCAGACCTCTCTGTGAACTTCATTCCCAGATGTCTTTGAACCCCATAGACATCACCTCATGGATATCTTATTGGCCTCCCAATACCAGTTTACCCAAAATGACTTTGATTCTGTCTTCCCCTCAACATTCCCCTCGACATTCCCATGTCTGACATGTTTCCAACCTATACGCAACCCCCTTAGTTTCCATTGTCATCTTGCTTTTGATTGCTCCCTTGGCTGGTTCCTCAGATAAAATCTGAAATATCATCTGCACCTGCTTTTTTCCCTACCTTCCACCATACCACGTCAAAACAATCAAGTTGTCTTTCACTCGAAGTATCATTCTAGTCTCCCATCTGGTTCCTTTGTCAATCTTTCTCGAATATTTTAATAGCTTCATATTATCTACTGTATTTTTGGGGAATTTAATTCAGTGGCTATCACCTGAAGAATAGTGTCTTAAACAAGATGGGAAGGTATTTCTCCCTCACTCAAATCTGGAGGCAGCAGTCCAGAAAAAGTGCAGTGTCTCTAGAATGTCCGCAACACCTCAGCTTCCTTCCTTCTCCTTTCTCCACCATCCTTGATTTTCATCCTTGTGTTCACGAGATGGTGGCTATAGCTCCAGCCATTATATTTGGTTCCCAGGAGTAAAGAAGGGGGAGGGAGAAGGTAAATGGCAATATGGGGTAACAGAGTCAGCCTTTACAGTGCTTTCTTGGAGACCTCCCTCAAAAACTTTCCTTGACATAGCATTGATCACCCTGGTCTTCAAGGGAAATGGCAAAAGAGTTTCTATGTGGGTAAAGTGCTGCTCTCAAAACATAGCTTTCTGTCAGTAAGGAGAACAGGGGAATAGATATTGAGTAGGTGAGAGAAGTGACTTAATTTTAGCAAAGACGATTCAAGGTGTTCCCAATAGAGTGTGAATTCCATGAGTATGGTACTTACCCTGTTTTCTTCTCCTTTCTAACCCCATCGCATTGAATAATGAATGCCATATAAATAGCTATTGAATGAATAAATTAATCTAGAAATGAATCTGGAAATAGTTTTTTCACTCATTCACTTGAAAGGCATTTTTTTTTATGTTTAACTTACTTGGAAAATAAGGATTTTTTAAAAAGATCTTTGTGAGAGAGATCTTTGTCCTCAAGGATATCACAGAGTACCATCAATACTAGATAAAACAAACAGATCGTTATCATGCAACAGATACAATGCAGAAAACAGGAAAGAATTTCTAACCATGAGGCTTACTGGGGACACAAAAGAGAGGTCATTAATTTTTAGTTGGAGGGACAAGAACACATTTGTAGAAGACAGTGTACACAAGTTCCGTGAGGAAAGGAATGCCGAGTATTTGCTCGCAGTTGTACCTCTACGTCTAGTGCTATATCTGGCACATAGCTAATGTTTGGAATATTTGTTTCTAAGAAGCAGGAGTTAGGAAGGCAAAGAAAAAGAGAGGGAACAGGGGGCATGCCAGTTCATGGGAGCAGTATGTACTGAGATATGGAAGGATGGATATAGGATGTTCAGGCACATTTGAGAGCTTGGTGGGGTTGACACGTAAGGTCCACGTTGGAGATACGCAAGAGCTGAGGCTACAAAACATGCAGTGGGGAAATCGTGGGAAAGTTTCCATAAACAAAGCAAGTTGTGTCATTTTTAAACTGAAGTGAAAATTGACTTTGACGGATCTTAAGCAAAATATTTGTTAATATTTTTGTATTTGAAAGATAACTCATGGTAGAGTGGAAAAGAAATTGAAGGGCGTTGGACGGGGAGTTGGAGCCAATATGGAGGCACAGAGCCCAGTAAACCAGGACAGACTTCAGGCAGTGACGGTGCAGGAATGGAGCAGGAGGGAGGAGATGAAAGGCACCCACTCCCTCTTCTTCACCTACCTTATACCACAGTTTCTTGCCTCTGTGGTATCTAATTCACTATTCCTTTTCTCTTCCCCTACTTTCCCCACCTTTCCATGCATTTTTAAAAATCCATGCAAATATTTTCTCTCAAACTTTTCTCTTCCCCACACTACATTTGGGCTAACCTCTCTTCTAAACGTCTCAAACATGTTATTGTTTTTCTTTCATGATATTACCTGCAATACTATAAATGTGTGATATGTTTTATTGATCCACTAGATTTTAAGACATTTGAGCATAGGAATTGTGTTTTGCTCGTCTCTTTATTTCCCCAGCTCTGTGAACACCGTCAAGCACATCATGCGCAGTCAATGAATGTTTGAAAATGAGTGAAGACAGCATGGTTACATAATGCACTGTATCAGGGAGCTCTGTTCTAGGATTTAGCTGGTGCTGACTCATTTGTTAGCTTGGTGACCTTGGGAAACAATTCACCTTTCTGGTCAGCGGCCTGACTATGGAAGGAGACCATGATGTTCTCCTTCCCTCCATTTATTTATTTAACGAGTATTTATTGAACAGCTGCCTATTGGTCATGTGAAGTTCAGTTTGGGGAAAACAAGCTAGAATAAAACATAGCCTCCATCTTAAGGGAATTTTAATCTAGAACGGAGAAAGACATAAACTCATCGGACAAATAACGGTTATAAAGTATAGGGTATAATTAAGGGAAAGGTGTGTGTGTGCACGCATGTGTATGTGTGTATGTGTGTTTATATTAGAGTTCAAAAAATGACAGAAGGAGAAGAATATTTTAATAAGCCCTTGAGTGTGGCAAAATGAATAGGATTATGCTGTATAACAAAAGGAGAATAGGCACCTGGGTGGCACAGCGGTTGAGCGTCTGCCTTCGGCTCAGGGCGTGATCCCGGCGTTATGGGATCGAGTCCCACATCAGGCTCCTCCGCTATGAGCCTGCTTCTTCCTCTCCCATTCCCCCTACTTGTGTTCCCTCTCTCACTGGCTGTCTCTATCTCTGTCAAATAAATAAATAAAATCCTTAAACAAACAAACAAAAACAAAAGGAGAATAGCATTTTCATCTGAGATAGCAGCATGAACAAAGCAACAGAACCATGAATGAGCATAACAGCCTGTAAGAGTCACTGTTCTTTGTTCTGGCTCCACATGCGGGTAGACAGGGGGGAGAGAATGGGAGAACTTGGCAGAAGCAGTAGCTAGATGCTAGATTGTGAAAGGTTCACGGACAGTGCCAAGGAATTTAGAGTCTGTGCTGGTGGTCCCAGGAGGTTTTCATTATCTGTTTATATGTTTTCTAGCTAAATTTGAGTGCAAAGTGTTGGGGTAATTATGCTTGTTGGTTCAAGGTGAGTCTGATTTTTTCGTTCTGTCCTCGGTTATCATCTAAAGATATGAATGGTAATGCAGTATTAGTAACCAGTAAATAGCCATGTTTTAATTACCCCAATTATACTTCGATTAGCTGCGTGGATAGGTGTGTGTGTGTTCTAATCCAAAATCTCTTCAAAGCTCATACACTGTAGTTGAAAGCTCATGCCCTCTTTCTTTAGTTGCATTTAATCTAGAACTATCCTCAGCCTTTGGTGGTGGTTTTTTTTTTTTTAATTTTCATAATATTGAATATTTGAAGGGCACAGTCCAGCTATCTTCTCGAAAGCCTACGTATTTAATTTTTCTGATTGTTTCCTTTTGCTTAGATTCAGATTAAACATTTTTCAAAAATGCTACATAGATAATAAACATATATGGCATGTTTCTGTTTNGTTTTTTTTTTTTTTAATTTTCATAATATTGAATATTTGAAGGGCACAGTCCAGCTATCTTCTCGAAAGCCCACGTATTTAATTTTTCTGATTGTTTCCTTATGCTTAGATTCAGATTAAACATTTTTCAAAAATGCTACATAGATAATAAACATATATGGCATGTTTCTGTTTGTCTCATTTTGCTTCTTACTCTTCTCCTTTAACATAGTTTTAAAAATCTGTCCATACTGCTTACATATGGCTCAGTTTCTCTGCTTCTAAGAGCAGCAAAGTGTCTGTCAGTGGGCTGTTTCTCTCAATATATCACCTATCTGTGTGTGCAGTCATGCAGGCTCACGCTGCGTCCAGCCCGTGGGATCAAAGACGACAGCAGGTGAATATCTGTGTTCTCATCCCCAGCACATGGTTTTTAGGCCAAGGAGTAACATGATCAGACACGTGTTTTTGGAAGATCACGTTTGGGCCAGTATAAAACATCAGTCAGAGGGGGAGAGAGTGGAGGCAGGCAAGCAATTAGGAGACAACATAATTAAGGAGAGAGATGGGGAAGGGCTGGCTTAGGCTAGCCCCAGCAGCTGTGACAAGTGAGGGGAGGACGGAGGGACATTAAGGAAACAGCAACAGAACTATACTTAAAGGTCCTCAGCATTTGGGGAGAGCTATATCCCCTTTCCCTTATCTCCCAAACTCCTATGGGATGTTGAAAGGAAAGGAGTATTGTAAATGAAATTGTTAGGAAAATGAGGAAATAAAGTTAACCCCCTTCCTCATTCACATAGCAAGGCCTATCTTCCTCCGGGGGTCAAGAAGGACTCTGGCAAAGCCTAAGCTGAGCAGGAGCGCAGGCTGGGAAATCGCGGAAATCGCAGTGCTTCCCGGACTGACGCCAAGCTCGAGCCCAGGGTCAAGTCTAGATTTTGATTTATTTTGAAAGTCCAGACAGTTATTTCTTTACCTCACCTAGCCCATGTATCAAGAGGCCAATTTGCAAATTTTGCCCAGAAGAGGAAAGACAAACTGCCGGAGCGTAGTAGTTGGAAACATACACTCGAGGAGTTCACGTGGCGGACTGCAGGCACCGGAAATGACTCTCCGCCCAGACGACCCTGTCAGTGGCGGCATCTGTCTGATGTGACTTTGGAACTCTGGAGTCTCTTGAAAGCTTGCAATATCTAAGGGAAGTCTTGAATGGCAAACTGCAGTGGAATTTGGTCAGTTCCGTTCAGGGGGCAGCAGCTCCCTATCCCGCATGTCACAGCCCCGGCAGCCAGCCATGCGTGTGTCCCGAAGCAGTTTGCATGTAGTTTGCGGGTGTCAGGGTGGGCAATAAGGATCCTGTCCTCCAAATATTGGGGGTCTGTTTTCGCATGGCTGATTGATGCTTCTGTGTGTGGAGGTGCCAGCACGGAGATGGGCAGATGTTGCAGCAACCTTCACACCGTGGTTGCAAACTTTTCCTCCCCTTGATGGAGTAACTTTCAGGGGATTTGAAGATTAGGTGCCAGGTTGGTTTTTTTTTTTCTTTTTCTTTTTCTTTTTTCTTTTCCCCCTCTTCGTTTTTCTCTTTTTCTACTTTCGGAGCCAGACAATCGAAGATTAGCACATCCACAAAGCAATCCCATATAAAGGGGAATTTAGAAAGCCATTGCTCATGCCCCCGGAAAGTTTCAGGCTCAGAAAAGATCTGTAAATATACCTAACGCCACTGAATGACACACTTAAACATGGTTAAAATGGTAAACTTTATGCCATTTTATATATTATCACAATTAGAAAAATAGAACATATTCTCTAGAGCCTGAGAGCCTGGGTGCGACCCCTCACTCGCCAAGTGACCAGAAGCACCGTTAACTTAACTTCTGCCACCTGTTCTCATAGTTCTCAGATGGCGGTAACGATATTCCCTGCCTTCTAAGTTCCCGTGTGGGTTAATTAAGATAAAATATATAAAGCACTGAGAACAAAGCCTCATCCATTGTACGTGCTCAAAGAGAGCAGAAAATTATTATCGTTCAAAGGTAAAAGTCCATAAAATTACAGAAAAATAGGCGATAGCTAACAATTTAATTATTTTTAGGAGGGATTTTCTTATGCCACATTCCTATGGTGATTGTTTAAAGACAGCTACCTCGCACGTAAGTCAATTTTAATTTAGACAATTTTTTTCTTTTGAAAAAAGGTCTAACTATCAATTGTGTGTAGAATTGAATGCATTGTTCGTTCCATCACTCCTGCTATCTCACTACTTTGTAACATTATTTTCTTAATGTAGTATTATTTTCTTTGAACCAGTTATTATGGAAAACATTTCTCCACATTCTGAACAGCTTTGAACTTCCATGGAATAGGGTTTTCCAAATTTGAGATTTGAATCTTTTACGGTAGTAAAACAATAATTATTTTTAAATAATAAAATGAGAATATCATGATAAAGCTTGTGTTTTCATTATCATAATTCTTAGGTTCTAGGAGACCTTTGTAAAAGAAAACAGTCTATTGGGATATAAGAAATATCCAGGTTATGAGAATGGGTTTATATATCACATGTCTGCTCTGAATCCAGGCTTTGTCATTTAAGAGTTCTATGATTTAAAGGAAATTATGTACATATGTAAAGCTCTGAGGTAGGCTGCATTATTATTATTTTTTTTTACATGTGGCTTGCTGTGGCCAATGTATGTGAGTGGAATATATCCTTCTGAGCAGAAGCTTTAAGAACTGGCATCTGGTTTCTCCACGTGGCAGGAGGAAGGACAATGTTCTAGATGGAAGCTGATCCTGGTGTAAAGACATTGTGTAGCAGGGCCATAGCTTGCTTAGAATGTACACTTGATATGAACAAAAATTAAAGTGTTGATGATTTCATAAAACAAAAATGAAGAATAGTAGATAATAGAAAACATCAGGCTGCACAAGACTGAAGGTGAGCATTGTCCTGGGAAGCTTTGTTTGAATTTCAGTTTTATGTGTGTGCATGTGTTTGTATCAAGATGTGATGGAAAATGTATTTCTTACTGTGCGTTAGTTTAAAAAAAATTTTTTTTTGAAAAACAAGATGGGGTTTTAGAAGTCAGGAGGAATTGTTTCTATTTATAATGCTACTTTGGAAAGCAAAGTGGGATTAATTCACATAATACAAGGTATAAAAGATTCTGCATTTCAGGCAAAGCTGTATTTTTCAATTCAATTAGTTAGGTCATTGACTCAATAATTAGAATTTACCTCTGTGCATTACAAAATGTAATAAATTAGTATGCAACTATTCCTTGGTCTTACTGATCACATGCAGTTCTAGGGAGTCATTCTAGGGAGCAGAGATACTAATTGTTCTAGAATGGCCTTGATGGCCTTCTGCTTGGGCCATGCAGAGGGGTGTCTGAATGGGAACTGGAAGGTTCCAGCTGACTTTGGAATTTTTCTCTATTTCTCAGGTCCTTGGATTCTGTGGGTTTATCGGCTTCCAGCCCGCAGCCGGAGCACATGAGGGCTCGTTCTCTCATTGACCTTCCGCTTCCTGCCACTTCACATTACTGACGCTGAGTCTCAGTTTGGTTTCACATCCTGATGGCACGCTCTTTTCAGCTGCCTGGCAGAAAATGCCCATCCCTTGTGCATCCATTTTCCACTTCTTAGTTATTTAGGACATGACTAAATTGTATGAAGCTCAAGGGAGAGAATTTAAGGAAAGCATTCTGTGTGAGGCTGACATCGTGGTAAAACTAGGGGACTGGGAACCAGGGGAGACTGGCCGCTGATCTGGACTGGGTCCCCACTTCCTGTGCACACATGCTGTGCGAGGCACTGGAGGGGGTCTCACGTAGGGATGACATGTCACGGAACTGAGATGAGGGCTGCCTGTAGATAACCTGCCTGTTCCCTCGGACCTGGTTTCCTCTCTTCCACGCAGGTCTGGCCCCCACATCTACACATATAAGTAAAGCACTGTGCTGTGCTTGCAGAAAAGCACAGAAGCAGACCTAGGTGGGAAGTATTCTATTATTTATATAAGCATTTTCACAGCAAATCTAGTATCATTGCAGCTCCCATCACGCAAGGAAAGGCACAGTGTAAGGCAGCAGACTTACTGGGGGAGCCTATGATGTGCCAGAGCCTGGCCAAGCACAGCGGATACGAAGATGAAAGGCCACTGCATCCACCTCATGGCTGAGCTTGTATTTCATCTGGAGAGCTGGGGCCAGAAAGAGAAAATTGCAGCATCATATGGCAAGAACTAAAATATAGGTGTACACGAAGTGTTGATGAAGGGTATGTAAGTAGAGTTTGAGCAGTCTCCAGGAAAGCAAGGCTCACCATTCTCCAATTTCATTTAAAATGGATATTCCTTTCCCTCTTTTCTTGTAGGAGGCAAAAAAAAAAAAAAAAAGTGTTACTAAATAAAATACCTAAGAAGTATAGGTAATTAGAGTCACCCGCATGTGTGGCTGACTTAGGTAAACTAGCATCAGCACACGTGGTTCCTGTAAATCATAGTCATTACTCGTAAATACGATGTTGTTTTGTTTTTTTTTTAAAGATTTTATTTATTTATTCGACAGAGATAGAGACCGCCAGCGAGAGAGGGAACACAAGCAGGGGGAGTGGGAGAGGAAGAAGCAGGCTCATAGCNAAGTGTTACTAAATAAAATACCTAAGAAGTATAGGTAATTAGAGTCACCCGCATGTGTGGCTGACTTAGGTAAACTAGCATCAGCACACGTGGTTCCTGTAAATCATAGTCATTACTCGTAAATACGATGTTTTATTACTGATTGATACATGTTAGTCCCTATACAGCTCGCACTGTTATTCTCAAAAACAGCACTTTATGAGTGAAATAAATGACTTCTATATAGTTTTCTACAAACAAAAGATGTTTCACAAATATAAATACATTTTGTTAAAATTCTGCACCTGTCCCGACTCAGAAGAACAGAATGTCCAAAGATTACGTAAAGAGAGGCTTTGAAGTACAAATACTTCTAATTGGTGAAAATGTAAGTTCCAAAATGGGGTGCCTGGGTGGCTCAGTCAGTCTCAGGGGTGTGAGATTGAGCCCCTGTCAGGCTGTGTGCTGGGCATGGAGCCTCTCTCCCGGGGCGCCTGGGCGGCTCAGTGGGTTAAGGCGCAGACTTGATTTCAGCTCAGGTCCTGATCTCAGGATCCCAGGATCAAGCCCTGCAGCAGAGGGCTCCCTGCTCAGCGGGGGTCTGCTTCAGGATTCTCTCTCTGCCTCTCCCTCTGCCCCTCCCCTCCACTCTTGCGCGCACTCGCTCTTAAAAAGAAAAAAAAAAGTAAGCTCTAAGAGGGCAGGGGTCTGAGTCTGCGCCCCCCCCTGCCCCGCCCCACCCCACCGCTGCACCTCAGCACACAGAACCATGTTGCCCGCGCGGTGTATTGCCTAATGAATGTTAATTGCCTATAATTACAAGTCTTTTTTTTTTTTTTAANGCGCAGACTTGATTTCAGCTCAGGTCCTGATCTCAGGATCCCAGGATCAAGCCCTGCAGCAGAGGGCTCCCTGCTCAGCGGGGGTCTGCTTCAGGATTCTCTCTCTGCCTCTCCCTCTGCCCCTCCCCTCCACTCTTGCGCGCACTCGCTCTTAAAAAGAAAAAAAAAAGTAAGCTCTAAGAGGGCAGGGGTCTGAGTCTGCGCCCCCCCCTGCCCCGCCCCACCCCACCGCTGCACCTCAGCACACAGAACCATGTTGCCCGCGCGGTGTATTGCCTAATGAATGTTAATTGCCTATAATTACAAGTCTTTTTTTTTTTTTTNTGACAGAGATAGAGACAGCCAGCGAGAGAGGGTACACAAGCAGGGGGAGTGGGAGAGGAAGAAGCAGGCTCATAGCGGAGGAGCCTGATGTAGGGCTCGATCCCATAACGCTGGGATCACGCCCTGAGCCGAAGGCAGACGCTTAACCGCTGTGCCACCCAGGCGCCCCCCTATAATTACAAGTCTTACATTAGTATCATTTTAAATTAATACACACAGTTTTACTTCATCACTGGACACGTAAATATTTACTGCCTAGAATGATGATATTGAGTGATACAAATTTCAGGTCTCAAATTTAGGTGTTCATCAGGTGTAGTATTTAGCATTTTTACGACCATTTATGTTATATTATTATAGGTCCCCTTTTTCACTTTCTTATTCCATTACTCTTCTTTCTCTCTCATGCCACTGAAACTACCTAATTTGTATCATATTTAATGTCTTTCAAGTAAAAAAAGCCAGTTGGGGGTGGGGAGAGGAACATAGGAAACTATATTCATATTCAAAGATGGACTCCTGGGAAAAGTTGAGAGCAACATTTAGCCAAACATATTTTCAGGAAACTATAGTAAAAGCTACAGAATTTTGAATAATTTAAGCTGAAATCTAAAGAAAAGTAAAGGTGGAATAAGTGACAAATGAAATATACACACCATCTGTTCCGACAAAGAGGAAATGATACAACTATGAAAAAATGGGAAACGGGCGTCTGGGTGGCGCACTTGTTAAGCGTCTGCCTTCGGCTCAGGGCGTGATCCTGGAGTCCTGAGATCGAGCCCCACATCAGGCTACTCCGCTGGGAGCCTGGCTTCTTCCTCTCCCACTCCCCTTGCTTGTGTTCCCTCTCTCGCTGGCTGTCTCTCTCTGTCAAATAAATAAATAAATAATCTTAAAAAAAAATGCTAAACAGAGAGGTTAAATGAATGATAAAATTAATTTCCAAAATCTTTAATCATTGAGAATCAAACAACATCAATTAAAGTTGATAACTACAGTAGTAGGAGTTTAAAGAATACACAGGTAAAGAATAATAATACTATAAAATAGATTTGGGTGATAAAGAGAGAGGAGATAACAATTTCATTTTTCCTCCTGGAAAGGAATAAATAGAAATTACCTGATTGAAAAGGTACCAAAGGAATTTTGTAAAGATATAGCAACCACCACAAAAAAAGGCTATCCATACACACATATGCACAGAACAATGTAAACACAACACAGGGAAAGTCTTAAAATTACAGAAGGAGTGCAAATTACATAATATGACCAAGTTAAAGTCAAGAAAATGTGGTTTCCGGAAATGTAATTAGGCTCAATTCACCTGTTTGAAAAGCTTTATATTGTATCACAAAGCGAAAGAACGAGTCTCTTGCATGTAAGTGTCACACTAAACAAAGTAATTTCAAAATGGTAAAAGTTTGGTCAGTTGGATACCAAGCAAATGCAATGTGTCTTTCTCTATCAGAGTGGAATTTGGGCTAAACATTCTTAAATCAGACAAAGGAACACACATTATTATGCCAAAAGATACAAATCATAGTAGAGATGTAACATTTATAAAAATCTTTGTACCAAGTAATAAATTAAAAATTTTTATAAAGCAGAAATTAAAGGAGATATGAAAAGAAATATACAGAAATAATTATATGAGGAGGTTTGTATCTTTCATGTTCCAAGACATACCAAGTGAACAAAAAATGTAAGGAATAGAAAACTTACAGAACCAAATCAATGTGGTAAATCCAAGGGACAGATAGCTAACATTACATCTTAATATAGAGAATATACCTTCTTTTCACCTGCCCACAGAAGATACACAAAAATTGACCAAATATAAAAACCACCAAGGAAACTTTAATGAATCTCAAATAAGTGAAGTAATAAATACAATATTTTTGGACCACAATTCAATAAAAATAGAAATCAAAATTTTCAAAGTCAGAGAAAAAAAATCTTCCTGGCTAGAGATCTTAAAACTTTTTCTTAAGAAACTGTTGATGCAGGGGGCAGTTCAAATAAATATCTTGAATGAAATCAATAATTTTCAAGGAAAATGTAATTAATTAAAGCAGTCTGTAATATATTGAAACAGGTGCAGTTTCCATAGAAGGACAGAGAAAGTTGCAAATGAACTAAACCCCTTCCCTTCAAAAGCTTTGGGTTCCAGTGATTCCAGAACACTTCTACCAAATGTTCAGAGAGCAGAAGCCAACGTTATTTAAACTCTCCCAGAGCTTAGAAAAGTAAAAATGCTTTCAATTTTTTTCATAAAGCAATACAACATTGATACCAAAATTCTCTAAAATTATAGATCAACTAATGAAAAAAATTCAAAATAAATATTAGCAAGTAGAATTCAGTATCATATATTAAATAATTATACACTGTGATAACATGGGGTTTTTAGATATGCAAAGAGCTTCACTTTTGGAATATCACCAGTGTGACTTTGATCATATTTAATGCAGCAAAATAAAAATATCTTATAATTTGCTCCAAGGTGACTACAATTGCCTTTAACAAAGCTTCAATAACAAACTAAAAAACACTTTAAAAATAAATGCTAATAAATATTTCTCTAAACTTAATATGGACATTTATATACACACTAGCATAATATTATATATATAAATATATGTTTATGTATACTCGCAAACATACATACCTATATACACACACTTTCATAAAAGTATTGATACTACATTTTATATAGATTCATACCTATTATACTGTATGCTTATTGTATTATATAGGTATACATATCTAAACTATTGCTATTCCATGCAAATAGTAATAGTTTTACCTCCTCTTTCAAATTTTTAGAACTGCATTTTTTTCTTTAACGCATTGACTAATGTCAGAAGTACAATTTCCACCTAGTAGCAAAACTTCCTGTTTTTTAATTTGCAGTTGGTACTATACATGTACATCTATATGTATATATGTATGTATATTACCTATTTACATATTAATTTTAGAGAAATATTTGTTAGTATTTATTTTTAAAGTGTTTTTAGGTGGATATTGAAGCTTTGTATACGAATGTGTATATACACACATGTAAACACATGTATCTTAAATATTAAAAATTAAAATTAAAAATAGAATTACCATATGACCTAGCAAATCCACCTACAGAGATGTACTCAAAATAAAAAAAAGAAAGAATTAAAAGCAGGGATTTGAAGAGATACTTGTACATCCATGTTCAGAGCAGCATTATTCACAGAAACAATGATCCAAGAGTCCATCAACATATGCATGGATAGAGACAATGTGGCAAACATATACAATGGAATGTTGTTTAGCCCTAAAAAGGAAGGAATTTCTGACTCATGCTACAACATGGAGGAACCTGAGGACATTTTGCCAAGTGAAATGTCAGAAAGTAGAATGGTGGTTGCCAGAGATTGAGGGGGGAAGGGAGAGTTATTATTCAATGGGTATAAAATTTCCGTCTCCCAAGATGAAAAGAGTCTGGAGATGGATGGTGGTAATGGTTGCACAACAGTATGAATGTGCGTAATGCCGCTGAGCTGTGCGCCTAAAAATGGTTAGGAAGGTACATTTCCCATTATATGTATTTTAACATGGTTAAAACATGGATCTATATTTCTTACCATGCACCTGAATAAAATCCAAATGGATCAAAATTTAAATGTAGAAATTAATACTTTAAGAGTGCTAGAATTAAATATGGGGAAAGTCTTCATTGCTTTGGAGTGAGGAAAAGTTTTTCTAAGTAAGACCGAAGTGAAGATGCCATATAAGAAAAAGAGAGCTTTTAAAAACATACACACTGACCTCCAAAACTTTTACATGACTTGAGAATAGTTAAAAAGCAAATAACAGTCTAAGTGGGAAATACTGCAACTCACTTCACAGGCTGATCTCCTTAAATATGCTAAAAGCTTTTCCTAGTCTTTCCTCTGGCTGCTGCCTTTGGCTCCTTTCGCCCCAGGCTGCAATGCCCCGCACCTCATCACCGAACAGTGCTAGTTAAAGGAAGGAGTCAGTCTCCCAAAAGTTTTCTTGCTGTGTTATCTAGTTGTCAGGCGTAGTTCCTGAATTGTGCACTGAACTCTTCTTCCCAAGTTCCTGCGAGCTGATTTTTGGGTAAGACACCCCAAGCCAGTTCACTTATCTGACAGGAATCTACAGTTAACATTTTATATAAATTAATGGCTATTCAAGTTCAGTCAGTATTGGGCTTCCTGCTACCCTAGAGTTGTGTCAAAGTCACCAATGTATAAAGAAAACTCCTCAAGTGAGGTTCAACTCCCCAGAATGATCAATCCGGTGCTTTCTCTGAACAGTACTAGATGTACTCCAATCTTTGGTGACCTTGGGTACCCGAACCAATGTCTAGGTTCCCTGATGTACTATACTGCCTGTTCTTGAGGTCAAATCACCTTATAGGTCCTGATCCCAGTAAAGGCCAGACAGACCTGTACTGTGCAGGCTGGATAAATCTCACCTGTCCACCCATCTGCTTCTCTGCCCCACTCTACCCTTGGTCTTCTTTTGTGACCTTCTAGCATAATTAGTGCAACAGATCAAGCTCTAGGAAAGCAACAGCCAGAATTGAAAGTGAGAACTTGAAAATAAAAATTTGTACAAAATAGAAGTTCAAAACAACTATTGCTTTGTTAACAGGAAATTTCTCTAAAGCAAGGAGTGATAAGATCTTATAATATAGGAATGGGGGGAGCCCTGGGTGGCTCAGTCAGTTAAGCATCTGCCTTTGGCTCAGGTCATAATCTCAGGGTCCTGCGACTGAGCTCCATATGGGGCTCCCTGTTCAATAGGGATCCTGCTTCTCCCTCTCCTCCCTGTTTGTGCTTTCTCTTGCTATCTCTCTCTCTCTCAAATAAATAAATAAAATCTTAAAAAAAAGAATGTGGGAATGGGGAAATATGTAACAAAAATTAATATTTTAATATACTAAGAAAACTAGACAGTAACATGCAGAAGAATGAAACTGGACCAATTTCTTACACCATTCACAAAAATAAATTCAAAATGGATGAAAAGCCTAAATGTAAGATAGGAAACCATCAAAATTTTAGAGGAGAAAACAGGTAGCAACCTCTTTGACCTTGGCCACAGCAACTTCTTATGAGACATGTCTAGTAGGCAAAGGAAACAAAAGCAGAAATGAACTATTGGGACTTCATCAAGACAAAAACCTTCTTCACAGCAAAGGAAACAATCAACAAAACTAAAAGGCAATCGATGGAATGGGAGAAGATATTTGCAAATGACATGTTGGATAAAGGGTTAGTATCAAGAATCTATGAAGAACTCATCAATCTCAACACCCAAAAAATAAATAATCCAGTCAAGAAATGTGCAGAAGACATGAACAGACATTTCTCCAAAATGGCCAACAGACATTTCTCCAAAATGGCCAACAGACAAATGAAAAGATGCCCAACATCACTCAGCATCAGGGAACTACAAATCAAAACCACAATTAGATACCACCTCACACCTGTCAGAATGGCTAAAATTAACAAGTCAGGAAATGACAGATGTTAGTGAGGATGAGGAGAAAGGGGAACCCTCCTACACTGTTGGTGAGAATGCAAACTGGTACAGCCACTCTGGAAAACGGTATGGAGGTTCCTCAAAAGGTTGAAACTAGAGCTGCCCTGTAATCTACCCTATAATTGCACTACTAGGTATTTATCCAAAGGATATAAAAATGCTGATTCAAAGGGACACATGCACCCCAATGTTTATAGTAGCGCTATCAACAATAGCCAAATTATGGAAGAAGCCCAAATGTCCATCAACTGATGAGTGGATAAAGAAAAGGTGGTGTATAAATACAATGGAATATTGCGCAGCCATCGAAAAGAATGAAATCTTACCATTTGCAATGATGTGGATAGAACTAGAGTGTAAATTGGTCAGCCAGAGAAAGACAATACCATATGATTTCACTCATATGTAAATTTAAGAAACAAAACAGATGAGGGGCGCCTGGGTGGTGCAGTCCATTAAGCGACCGACTCTTGGTTTCGGGTCAGGTCGCAATCTCAGGAGTGAGATCAAGCACTGTGTCGGGCTCCATAATCAGCATGGAGTCTCTCTCCCTCTTCTTCTTTCCCTCTCACTTGTGCTCTTCCTCTCCCTCTCTCTAAAGTAAATAAATCTTCACAAAAAAAAAAAAAAGAAAGAAAGAAAGAAACAAAACATATACATAGAGGAAGGGAAGGAGAAATAAAGTAAGATAAAAACAGAGAGGGAACAAACCATAAGAGACTCAACTATAAAGAACAAACTGGGTTGCTGGAGGGGAGGTGGGTGAGGGGATGGGCTACATGGGTGATAGTAGTAAGGGAGGCACTTGTTGTGTTGAGCACTGGGTGTTATATATAAAGTGATGAATCACTAAATTTTACTCCAGAAACCAGTACTACACTATATGTTAAGTACCTTGAATTTAAAAAAAAGAAAAAAAAAGGACACACATCAAAAATATTTGAATATACTATCCTGCTATAAACATTTGTCTGAATCTTGGAGAAATGACTTAAAATCATGCTGAAGTGATTTTTTTGAGCATCTATTTCCTTCCAGACTGTGAGTTTTGCACTTTCAAATGTTATCTTGGTTTATAATTTCTTACTGTCTTTTTTCCTCTCACCCTTGTAATTATTTAAGCCTCTTCCTGACAACACTTGAGTTTTCAAGCAAGATATTTGAGATAACGCCTTAGGATGGAGTTGTGCAAAATCATTACCGAGGTCATATTGGCCAAACTTAAACTCAGCATCTTATTCTATTTTTAGGCATAGAGAATTGAATATAAAAATAAATTGTGCCATGTATCTTACTGCTTCAAAAGTTAGAGGTAGATTGTTGTACTGATTTTAGTAGAATTTCGTTGTTTGTTAAAATATGTTGCCATATTCAAGGAGAGGTCATTGTAGGAGGCTGTAAATGTAATTAAAAAGGTGAAGCATTTTCTAGTTCTTATATACATTATTTTTGATTTACCTTTATTATCCCAAGTGTTGTATTACTGTTTTTTTTATTGTAGTTTGACAGAATTTAGAAAAGAAGATTTTATGAGAGAGTTACTTAAAAATTTCTGATTTGTAAAAATGATTTCATTTGGCTATGTTTATAGAATACATCTCTGAAATCTAGAAAAGATTTACTATTGCACAGAAATCTACATTATTACAGTTTCTTACTTGAACTAGACTCTGGAGAATTTGGGAAACTGTGAACTCAAACAGTGCCTGGGAAAGGTCACCTTAGAGGCTTGTAGAAGCAAAAGTAAGTTAATGAGAATGTAAATCTCATCTACAAAAACTGAAGCCAAAATTTCTATATTCGGACTCAAATTATCCAATTTAGCTGTCAACAGTAGTCAATTAATGTGACTGCCAAATCCATACTTTTTTTGTGCTCATATGCTAATCAGTCTTCAGTGAACTAATAAATAGAGCAATGTCACATCATATTTACATGTAATGTCTTATTGTAGCTATTCATAAAAGTGATCCTTTTAAACTCGCGTCAGATCATGTCATTCCCCTGCATGAATCCATTGAATGGCTTTGCATCACAGAGCAGAAGTCCACTTTTTGCAGTAATCTTTAACACGACCATCACCTTCCTCACCCTGTATCTTCTCTGACTGCATCTCTTACTTGCTCTGATTACCAGCGGGGCCTCAAACACGCCAGGTTTGTTTAATTTTTTTAAATACACCATATTTTACAAATATTTATTATTTTTCATTAGTCTGTAGGTTGATTGGACAGTTCTTCTGCTGGTGTCCACTGGGCTCACTCCTGTGGCTGCATTTGGTTGGCAACAGGTGCAGGATGGGCCCAGCTGAGACCGCTGGGATGGCTGGGTCTCTTTTTCCAGAGTCTTTCATCTTGGGCTTTTTCATGCTATGGCAGTCCCAGGGCAGTGTTCCAAGAAGGGGAAGGCAAAAGCCATAAGGCCTCTTGAGGCTCAGACTCCAGAACTTGTCCAACATGACTTCATATGTGTTCTATGGATCAGACTGCATCCAAAGGCCAGCTCAGATGCAGAGTAGAAAGAAGAGCTGCACAGGAGTTGTGGTCCGGTTTAATCTGACCACCTCATGGCATCACCTCTGAAATCTGGCTCACCTCATTCCAGTGTCCTATTTTTTAAACCAAATCACCCATCCATCTTTACTGGCATCCACCTCTCCAAGACTTCCAGTCCCCAGCATCTTCATCTTCCCAGCCTCTTCCCAACGTTTCTTCTGTCTCAATGCAAGTGGCTGATGTCCTGAGCATCCTTTCATCTGCCCTCGTCGTTCCTACCCAGGGACTGGAAGGGGCTTGGGGTGCCATTGGCAGTACTGAAATCATGCAGCCAGAAAGAAAGCACATTACCCAAATGGACTGGCAGATTGGTCCCACCTGGTCTCAGACCTCAGCTCTCAACCCCACCTAACAACCCTTTCACCACCTCCTGGCCAGCTTCCCCTCTATAACTAGTCCGAACCTCACAGCTCTGCAAGCTCCTTACCTGAACTCCATGCCTCACTCTTAGCAGACAGTCTTGTCTCTTACTCTGTTAAGGAGACAAAAATCATTAGACGTGCTTGCTCTCAACTTCCTGTCACCAAACCAACAGAAGTATCTATCTCACCTTTTTCGCCTTCAGTCTCAAAGGATGAGGTTTTCCCTCATGCAGTTCAAATCTCAAGCCTCCTCCTGTGCGCTTGATCCTAGCCCCGCATTTAGATTCTGGGAATCTGAACTGAAGTCCTGCAGAGTGACTGGCTGGTGGCAGGGGGGCAGAAGCCAAAATACAGGGGAACAAGGCAATAAGCAGAAGACGTGAGGAAGAGTAAAAAGCAGCAACTGAGGGGACACAGAGACTGTGAGTAAACTGAAGCAAAGAAGCAAAGAAAAGGCGAATCGAGAGAAGGTGTTTGTCAGAGGCAAGAGCAATAGAAGCAGAGGCAAGATTTGCCAAAGTCAGCATAATGGTCAAATACAGAAAGAGAGCGACAAACCCAGTGCTGAGCTGGAAACTCGGTACCCATGTCACTCCCCAAACTCCGTGCCTGCTTTTAGCAGCCCAGCGGTGCAGTGTTCCTGAGATCCTGCGAGGCCCAGATGTTCAGACAAGGGTGTTGTTTTTATTATTGCTGTGTATATTCTTTAGCAAATATATTTTCAATAATTTCCCTTTATTGGTGGGAATTTGAGCATGAAGTAATTCCTTAGGAAACACCGTCATCGTGTTACCTTAAAAAGAGAGGATGTTTTACTGTCTTTGTGCTGTGACTGCCCAGCTTCTGCTGGGAAGTTCCCAGCTTTCGTTGGCTACCTCTTGGATCTCCTCCTCCCTGAGCAACATTTTCAATTCCCTGTCTCTGTTGAAAGACAACTGTTTTTATGATGAAATTGGAAGGAAGAAATACAGACATAGTGACTACAAAAACAAATCCTCAGGACCTCCTCTTGGGAGCATATATTCATTTCTAAAATCCTCAAATGGGGGAAAAGTGAGAACTTAATGCATTCGTGTCCCATCGTAAAGGTTGAGTATCAAAATAAATACTAGCATGAGGCTACTTTTCATAAAATGCTTTCCTGAAAATGCCAATCGTTAGGATAAATATAGAAAAGCTACATTGTAACCATCTTACTGATTGTTAGTGAAAGGAAAAATTTGAGAAGACAGATTAGCTGACAAAAAAGGAGCTATATTACTTTAGTTCAAATTCTAGCCACAAGTGTATTCCAACAAAGTCCAAGTTTATATTATCAGTAATTTCCAAGCATGATTCACCTTATTTTATTTATGTTTTGTTACTAATTCTATCAGGATGTTATTTGTTTATACTTTGCAATAAGAATTTGAGTAAACTTTAGACTGTATCTTTTCCATTATTCAAAAGTAAATCAGTTAACAGTGCTTGAGAAATAAAGAATAGAAAATTTTCCCAAGAGGGATTTTATTCTAGTAGCAGAGGGACTATAGTGTCTTTCTAGCAGAAGCAAAGTCCTTTTTGATGACATCTGGTCATGGATTGACAGCTGATGGTTCTTGATTCTCATTCTTCTGATGCTTCCTATATCAAAAATTCTGTCAACATAATTGCCTTTGCCTGTTTTATGCATATGTCAATCAACAAACGGCATTTCAGGCTATACGATATGAGTGTTCTTTATTACGAATCCCTAACACTGATTATATTCAGTATGACTTAGGTATGCACTAAAAAAGACTGAAGTGTTTTAGTATATTAGATATTGTATCCCAAACATAAGTATTTGACATTAGAAAATAATTTGGTTAAAATTACTTAAGTGTCAATGTCTTTGTCCAATCATCTCTGGAAATATTGAAAATGTTAAAATATGTAGAAATTACAAGTAAGTGTAATTTCAACCTAAACATTATAAAACAGTGTCTTATTCAGATTAGTAATTTAATACATTCCTATTATACACAAGGGAGGCTATTAGAAAATATTGAGAAAAATAAAAATTAAAAATAATGCTTTCTCTAAAAGAGATAATAGTATTCACTTATGTATATTTTATTCATTCTTTAATATATACATTACATCATTCAGAAAGCATTTATTAAATGCCTCACATATTTTCAAGGCTACATGTAATATTATCCTATCTTCTAAGATTCTATTCTAATGAAAAAAAAAAGCAGAAATGTAAAAAAAAGTTGCTATAAAGTAAGATGTGAAAACATAATAGAAAATACTATATTTGTTAGAAAAAACAATTACTTTAGGAGTTTATAAAAGGCAGCATTTATGGTCAGGTTGCTAATAAAATCTGCATGGGAGTAGGTGGCATTTTTGCTTGGCCATGCACAGGTGGAAGATACAAAGGGTACTCCAGATGTATTTGTACCTTTCATTTTGCAAAGAAATTGATGTGAAAAGTTTGAAGTAAGTGAATTATCAGTGGATTGCCTGAAAGGGTGAAAGTCCATTTTGAGTAAATCCAACATCTGGGCTATTTCAGGCACAAATTCTATTTATATATATATATATATAATAGGATATAAAAAGGATATATAAAAGGGATATCTATACAAAGGATATGGAAAAAAGATATTTAAAAATAAGCTTAGAAGATTGGTTAGGTCAGAATATTGAGAATTTTGAACACTGAACTAGATAGAGCATTATTATTTTATTCTATAGGCAAACAACAACAGTTGACTGACTTAATCAAAGTGGATTTCATTAAGACAATTTTGACAATATGTTTGAGGCTATTATGAAAAGTAATCTGGATGAGAAACATCTGAAATAGCAGGATAAGAAACTCTAAAGTTTTACTCCTCCATAAAAGCAGTAAAGACTCTGTTGAAAATTGTCACAACCAACTTTTTAGAATTCAATTCCAAAATTAAGAATTCTGGAAATTAACCCAAGGCTTACAGAAATCTGAGGAACATTTTTTCAAGAAACAATGGTTGTATCTTGGTAAGACTAGCAAATTTTATGGCATTTTAACTTCCCCTATTCCAGCCGCTTCTTTCCAACTCCAGGATAGCCTTGAAGACCACTAACCTTGAAAGTACAGTAGTTAGTCATGAAAAGCATCCTAGCGGCCAGAGCAGAATGAGCTTGGAGACCCCCTAAAGTCTCATGCTCAGAAAGTTGTCACTATTTGATCTGTTTGGAAGCCCCGTAAAAGGTCCACTCTAAAGGTTTTTCTTTATCTAAGCTGATTCAGAGATTGCTTTGTACACATTGCAAAACCCTATGGCATTCGTCAAAAATGATTAGTGATAATCACTGAATTTTACAACTGCCTTCAATGAAGATTCCAGTTGGGGTAACAAGAAGCTGAAAAAAAAAACCTTAAACATAAAAATTTGGTTAAGATATGTCCACGAAGGAATTTGGAAAGCTCTGAAATTTTCTTGGGAACCTAGAACATTATACATATGATCAAGGCTGTGAACATGCCAAGGAAAGACTTGAGAAGGCCCTGATCTCTCATGTCTGGCTGACCTTGAGGCTTGGTGCAAGTGAAAAGCAAAGGTAGGACTAGAATTGTAAACTGCTTGCCGGAGTGTTGAAAGGCTGCTCCAGTTCACAAAGGCCAGGAGACATTGGCTCAAGGTATTTAAGGAAATCTGTCTAGCCATTAGCTGACTACTAAAGTAACCAAGCAAAATATCAATGCCCACATATCTAACTTTAAAAAATTAGTCAAGAAAGCTGCTACACAAATAAACAACAACAATAATAATGAACAGCAGCAACAGCAAATCCTGGTTTGGGGGAGAAGGCTTCTGAGTTCCAGAGTTGCCATATTATTATTTGAATATTTAGCTTCCAACACAAAATTATGAAGCGTGCAAAGAAACAAAAAATTAGTATAGCCTATACACAGAAAAACAAGTCAACAGAATTTGAGTCTGAAGTAGCCTAGATGTCGGATTTGCTCAAAATGGATTTGAAGTAAGCCGTTATAAGTATGGTGAAAACTGTAAAGGAAATCATGTCTAAATAATTAAATAGAAGTTTGGGAACAATGTAATGTCAAATATCAATGAGATTTAAGTTATTTTAAAAAGTGCCAAATAGCAATTCAGGAGTTAAAAAGTACAATAACTGAAATGTGAAAATCACCATAGGGGCTCAACAATGGGTTTGAACTAAAAAAAGAAACACGCGGTGTCCTAGAAGAGAGGTCGATTGAGACTATCCACTCTGAGAAACAGAAAGAAAAAGAGTGAAAAAATATAAATAGAAACTCAGATTATATACATGAACTGGTTGGGTTTAAAACAGGATTCTAAAGTTGGTTTAATTTATGAAAATAAATCAGTGGAATACAGCATATTGACAGAATAAAGGACAAAAGCAGACAATCATCTGAGTAGATTTAGAAAAAAATCATTTGGTGAAATCCATTACCCTCTCATGATAAAAACACTCAGCAAATTGGAAATAGAAGAAAATATCCTCATCCTGTGTGTATATCTATGGAAAAGTCACAGCTAACGTACTTAATGGGAAGGACTGAATGCTTTCCCCCTTAGATAAAGAACAAGACAAATCTGTATACTCTCACCACTTCTATTCAACATTGCACTCGGAGTTCTTCCTAGGTTGATTAGTCAAAGAAAAAAACAAAAACAAAAAAAGCCAGGCATCCAGATTGGAAGGGAAGAAGTTTTATGTTTTTTTTTTTTAATCTACATATGACATGTGGAAAATCCTAAAGAATCCATAAAAGAACTATTAGAACTAACAAATAATTCAGCAAGCTTGCGGGTCCAAGATCAATATAAAAAAATCAATTTTATTTTTACATACTAGTCATGAACAATAAGAAAATGAAACTAAGAAAACAACTCCATTTACAAACCATCAAAAGAATGATATGCTTAGGAATAAATTTGACAAAAGGAGTACAAGACTTGCACATGTAAAACCATAGAACATCACTGAAAGAAAAGGAAGGATATCTAAATAAATTTGAAAACATCCCAAGCCCATGAATTGGAAGACTTACATTGTTCAGATTGAAAAACTCTCTGAACTGACCTACACTTTTCAGTGCAAATCTTGTCAAAATTCCAGGTGTTTTGTTTGTTTGTTTTTGTTTTTGTTTGTTTTTTAGAAATTGATAAGTTTTCCTAAAATTTATATGGAAATGCAAGAGACCCAAAATAGCCAAAACAAGCTAGAGATTTCACATTTCCTGATTTCCAAAGCTTACTACAAATCTACAGGAATCAAGAGTATGTACTAGCATAAAACTCTATGGAATAGTATTGCGAAATCAAAAATAAACTCTAACAGTTACAGTCAAGTGATTTTCAACAAAGATGTCAAGACAACACAATTGGAGAAAGAAGACTCCTTTCAAAAATTATGATGGGATGTCAAATGGATATCCATATTGAAAAGAAAAAAGTTTGACTGCTATCTCATACCACATACAAAAATGAACTCAAAACAGATTAAAGTCCCGCATGTAAATTGCTAAAAGCATAAAACTCTTAGAAGAAACATTGGAGTGAATCTTTGCAACCTTATATGGGTAATGGTTTTTAAGATACACACCAAAAGTTCAAGCAACAAAAGAAAAAAAATGGATAATTTGCCTTTCCTAAGATTGAAAACAAGGCAACAATATACATTCTTACTTAATATTTTATTGAAATACAGTCAGTATAATCAGATTTTTTTTAAAAAAGGAAGAAATAAAACCATGTTAAGATTGACTAGAAAAAGGTTTTATTTGTATACTTAATCTTAGTCAAAAAGCCAAAAAGTAATTCACTGTTTCTATTTTTAGGTGACATGTTTGTCTGTGTAGGCATAGATTTTGTACAAGAATTCTATAAAAAACACATAGACCTAATAAGTGCATTCACTAAAATCATAAGACATTATAGTGTAAGTGCCTAATATTAAGCTTTTTTATGATAATGTAAGCACTTGATATTAAGCTTTGATTACCAAAGCACTCATTTCAAAGACATCCTTCTCAAATACACATATTGCTAGTTGTAAGACACAGCTACTAGCCCTCTATAAAATAAAAAACCAGGCTGTCCTCACCCTGAAGTTCCCCTTTTAGAAAGCCCTGGGTAACCTAGATAACAGACCACTTGAGTGACTCTGCTTTTCCTTTTCTGTGCTCTAACTCCCACTCTTCAACTTTAAATTTACCAGTAAAGAGTAAACTCATTAAACCCTAGGCACCCCACCCTTCACCCTATTAAAAGCAGAGCCCTGGATTCATGTTCCCGCTTTCTCTATCCATGACTTCATGGTGAGGTCCTCAGGTATTCCATATATCCTCCAGGATCTGTGTGTAATACATCTTGTTCATCCAAGTGTCCCAGTGGTTTTTGCTGAGGTGCAAATTGCAATAAGAAAAGAATCACAAGGGCTGATCTAGCCTCAACATTGACTCCTGTTAGAGAAATGTCTATAGGAGGTTACCACAAGTGGTAAATGCCTCAGACATTTCCAGCCCACGGCATCATTAGCAGTAGTCTGCGAACCAACACAGCAGATATACAGAACATGAGGCAGACAGAAAAAAAAATCAACTAAATTTCTATATACTAGATATGAACAACTCAACACTGAAATCAAAGACACAATACCATTTAAGGTCTCTCAAAATTAAATGAAGTACTCAAGAATAATCCTAGCAAAATATGTACAGTTCTTGCATACTGAAAATTATAACACACCATGAACAAAATCAAAGAATGTGTATATAAATGGAAAGACATATCATGTTCATATGTTGAAAGACTTAACATAGTAAAGATGTTGATTCTCCTTTAATGGATAGATAGTTTAACATAATTCCTGTAAAAATCTCAGCAAGATTTTTGTGCATATTAGATAAGATTATTTTAAAATCTACAAAGAAAAACAAGGGAGTTCAAATAGCTAAAACAATTCTGAAAAAAAAAAAAAAAGGGAAAAAATAGCCTAACCAATCTCAAGACTTTGTATGTATTTGCAGTAATCAAGGCTCTGGTGGTATTGGCAGAGGGATAGACACACAGATCAATTAAACAGAATAGAAAGCCCTGAAGTCACTCCACATAAATAGGGCCTGCTAATTTTTGACAAAGTCACAAAAGCTATCATTGGAGGACAGATAACCTTTTCAACAATGGTGCTGGAGCAATTGGTTTGTGCTAGGGGGAAAAAAAAGAACCTCAACTCATACTTCGCACTTTATAGAAAAATTCACTTGGGGCACCTGGGTGGCTCAGTTGGCTAACCGTCAGACTCTTGATTTCAGCTCAGGTCATGATCTCAGGGTCATGAGATCGAGTGCCTAGGAAGCCTCTGTGCTCAGTGTGGAGTCTGCTTCAGATTCTTTCTCTCTCTCTCCCTTTAGCTCTCTCTTTCTCTTTCTCTCTCAAATAAATAAAATCTTTAAAAAAAAAAAAGAAAAATTCACTCAAATGGATAACAGACTTGAATGTAGAATATAAAATTATAAAGCTTTTAACATGAAGCCAGAGTAAATCTTCAGAATTTATGGTTAGGCAAAGGCACCTTGACACCACAGGCAAAATGCATATAAAGAAAATTTGATAAATTGGACTTCATCAAAATACTTTTGCTCTGCGAAAGACCCTGTTAAGATGATGAAAAGACAAACTACAGACTGGAATTAAATATTTACAAAACATAGATCCAACAAAGGTCTAGTATCTGGAATATATACAGAACTATTAAAACTCAACAGTAAAACAGACAAACAAATTAAAAAAAAAACACCTGAAAGCACTAAAAAACCAACCTAATTAGAAAATAAGCAAAAACATGAAAAGACATTTCACTGAAGAAGATGTGAAACTGGTAGAATGTGTAAAAATGGTACAGCTGATCTGGAAAACAATCTGACGTTTTATTAAAAAAACTCAACATACGATGAAGAAATAAAAATTTATATTGACAAAAACCTATAAATGAATGTTGACAGCAGCTTTATGCATAATAGTCCCAAACTGGAAACAATCCAAATGTCCTTGGTGAATGATTAGACAAACTGTGAAACATCCAAATCATGGAATACTAATCAGCAATAAAGAAGAGCAAAGTATTGATACACACAACAACTTGGATGGATCTCTAAATAATTATGCTGAGTTTAAAAAAAGCCAATATCCAAATATTACATATTTTATGAACCCATTTACACAACATTTTTGAAATGAAAAGTTATAGAATGGAGAACTAATTATTGATTTCTAGGATTTAAGTAACAGGATGGGAGGGTGGAGGGAGAGAAATCTGTGTGGCTACAAAAAAAAAAGGCAAAATGAGTAATCCATCTGATGATGGCATATTAATTATATCAAAGTCAATATCCTGGTTGTGATATTCTACTGTTGTTTTGCAAGGTGTTACCACTGTGGCAACTGGGTTAAATATATGCGGGTTTTTTTGATCTTATGATATTATCTTACAACAGTAAGAGAATCCACAATCTCAAAATAAAATATTTAATTAGAGAAACCTTGAGTGTTCGAAACATAAGAAAGGAAATAACAGAAGAAACACTTTGCAGCACAGAATAGATGAAATTTGGTTGCAGGAAAGAAATGGAGAGAGTCTACCTCTATCGTTTATTATTTTTTGGTAAGATTGTACTCTATAACATTCAAAATACAATAATTATTATCTACTTTTTTCAAGGCATTGAGTCCTACTCTAAGAGTACTGTGTTTTATGGTTCTATTTAAACCAAATGCTAAAACATTCTTGTATAGCTTAAAAAGTCAACATTGATTTAGCCTAACCTCTATCCTTTCTAAGGGCTGATAATGGTTGATTAATGAATATATTGTTTTGTATCAAAATTACTTTGAAAATTTTAGGTTGAATCATCATTCTTTGAGTTAATAGTGTCCATTTATACCATCTCAAATAAGTGGACACTAACCATTATAATAAAGGCAACAAGACTTTGAGCATCGATAGCACATGAGAAATGTATTTCAGTAAATGTAACTGTCAACTCTTCCATCCAAACCGGGAAATTGCTTCTAAATGAAACAATCATTACACGGGCTGACCATGGCAAATGACTGGGTTGTTACTATGGAAAAAGCAATTGCAACAATTAACCAAGGCTACCAATCACAGTAATTAATTGTCAGAACTGAGGCTGCCTTGCTGAGGAGAAGGTCAGAATGTGAAAAGCAAAAGTATAGGAATACAAGCGAAATCACAGAGTTGTATGAGGACTGATGTCAAGTTGGAACAAGGCTTATAATTAAACATTTAAAGGATCCTCCAAAAGAATGTAAGTCTGAGATTGATCCCAAACCAGGAGATGTACTCAGTAGGGAAAGAGTCAAAAAAACCCTCAAGTGAGTACCAAAAACCAGGGTGTCTGAACAGACCCTTCATGAAAGCAGCAGGCCCCCAAGAAAAGTTTGGCAGAAGGTGGGACCAATAGTCTGAGGGGCAACATTTAACAAGAATACCACTAACCCCATGCCTGGCCTTGAGAGGCATGGTGTGTGATAGAATAAAACAGATTATTTTTGAGAAACCTGCAAGGAAAGTAGTGTCCTTAAGAGAAAATAATTGAAAGCAAGAACATTTCCATTTTGCTGAATATAGAACTCGAATTTCATAGAGCAGAAGTATGGAATTAGAAGACACACGAAGGCAGCATCGAGAAAAAGAGTCTGGGTGATAATCACTAACCAGGAAGAAATGAACTTTCTCTGATGACTGAGGTGAACAGTGCTATCACTGTTATCAGGCGTGGGGGCAGGTGAATGAGAAGTGAACTTTGTGCTGTTGTCCATTAGCTACCCCAAGATTGTGACAGCTTATAAAAAGGTGACTTTCTGAAAGTTGCTCATGTAATGATGTTTATGGTTGGTAGACATCTGTCAAAGACAGAACATTTTACAGGCAAGAAATAGAAACGTTTCTATGTAAGTTCATTCATTCAGCTTCGTGCAAGACATTGCACCAGGCACTGAGGATGTAGCTGTGTGCAAAACAGACCAAATCCTTACCTTCAAAATCTTGCATTCTAGTAGGAAGGACAGAACAGGCTCAGATTGGTATGAAGGGCTACTCGGTGTCTCAAGGTCAGGTTTCCGTGTATGTTCATATCATGTGTATGCACGTACATGTATGGCAGTGAGGGGATATTATCAGATAGGGAGGATAGCAATAATGCCTCAACAGAATAGCAGGAATATGTAGCAGCTATACGAATCCAGAAGAATTCTTTCTAGGCCTGGTAGGTGCTCTTTTTAGTTTAATGTAATGCAATTTAATTTAACGTTATTTAGTTCAACTTAATTTATTGTATCTCTCTCTTTCTCTACCTACTTACAACGTTATATAATCTAGTCTAATTTCTGAGCCCCTGAATTGAAACCTGCCCTTACTTCTGTGTCATTTAATTCCTGGTTCAACTCAATCTGTACTTGTGGCCTAAACTTTCATATTTCTTATGCTTCTGCAAGCTGTTTTTTTCCACTCAGCCTGTCTGGGTTTCCACAAGTTTGTTTATTCCCCTGCCTGAACTTTGTTCCTAATCTTCTATTCAGTTCCAGGTTCCAGGGATTTGTTTCCTAGATCCCAATTTTATCCTAATTAGGAACTGGCTCACATCTATTGAGGACTCAACTGAAAAGAATACAGGTATTCATAAGAAATAATCTGCTAAATGATATAAACACTTTCAAATTTATAATCTTTCCTCTATCTACCAAGATTCCTCACTTTGGAATGATACTAAATACGTATAACTTTGCATAGGAATTTGTCTCATGACTTTTATTTGAATCAATTAATGCATTTAATGCTTTCAGAATATCATTTTTATTTCCAAAATTCTTTCTTGAATTTTCTCAGGAAACCAATGCTAATGGTAAACAAAAATAAAGAAATTTGCTTCCTCAAAGCATAAAGTATAACTTAACTCACAGTGGTAAAAAATCTTGGCAAATTACAGGGTGAACCAAGAACACTGGACAAGATAACATCAGAGAACTATGGTGTTATCTCTCTGATTACTCTCACTGCCATGGTGATAGAAAAGGGAACGAATTTTGGAGAAATTCTAATTTGGGATATTCTAATATTCCTGCT
Source organism: Ailuropoda melanoleuca (assembly GCF_002007445.2). Lineage (NCBI taxonomy): Eukaryota > Metazoa > Chordata > Mammalia > Carnivora > Ursidae > Ailuropoda > Ailuropoda melanoleuca. The sequence goes on from NC_048236.1 coordinate 28,126,907, forward strand.
TATACATCTGAGTGAATAATTTGGATGCCCTTGTGTCCAATAAAATCTCTTAAGATTCTCCCACCCAGTAAGAGTTTGAATTCCTTCAAGTTATACCAAGACTCAAAAATGTCCAGAGCTACTAAAATGGGGGCAGGTGGTGTGTGGGTAGAACCCTCATCCGCATGCAGACATCTTCTTTCAGTGAAGAGCCATCAGATCTTTCTATGTTATTCATTTTTCCTAGGCTTGGTGTCATGTTTGTAACATGTAAAAGAGGCAGGATGGCTGAAGTTTAAGTGGTAGTCACATACATCAGCAGCTGTCAGGGACAAGGGAATGTAACAATGGAATGTATAATTGGGGATGTGGGCAGGGCTTCAAACTGGGAAAGAGAAAAGAGGTGCATGTGTCAGGGAAAGCCTAAAAATTGCCTCTCAGCTTATGACTGTTGTTGCCAAGGCAGAGAGGGAACTTCCATTCTCTGCCCTGATGCTAAGCACCATTCTTTTCTGAGGGTTAATAGAGTATGGCAGGTGTGTTTTGATTTGCAGAGTAGAGACGGGTTTCACACATGCAAGTTATATAGATACTGGGGAGTCATCAATGTCCTAATAATGTTACACAATTCATGTAATCCATTTCCTTCATTGAATTCTATTATGCCACTGAATTAAGTCAGAAAGTGTTAATGTGGAAAAAAAATCTGTCAACAAATATGTCTCAGAACACTGGTTGAACACGGGCTTACAAAGATATCTAGGTCCATGTTATGTGGTACAAGTACTCTTTCACCAGCGAACGTACGCATGAGCAATGCATTCTAATGCCGCCCAGTAGGAAAATCATGCCACCTTTTAAAAACACACACATTTCAATTTCTTAAAGTATTGGAAGATTCATGCTGCTTTCATGGCTGATAGGGATTACTGTGGTTGTCAGACTGGAGAAGGATACATATTAATCATGAAGAGTTAGAGTATTATATCACGGACTCAACTACTTTCTCTGTCAAAGTTCAGTTTTATTCTCTATAGAGAGGAAATGTGCATTGTATTGGAATTTGGGAAGCACTGGTTTTATTTGGATTTCATTGGAAATCATGATTTCATTGGAATTGTATTATGTTTGCTTGTTTTAGCACATACTTATATATTTTAAAAAGTATTTTGTTTATTTATTAGAGAGAGAGAGAGCACGAGCAGGGGAGGAAGGATGAGCAGAGGGAGAGGGAGAAGAAGACTCTCTGCTGAGTGGGGAGCCCAATGGAGGGCTCCATCCATCCCAGGACCCTGGCATCATGACCTGAACCGAAGGCAGACTCTGAACTGACTGAGCCCCCAGGCGCCCCTGTTTTAGCACATACTTACTGAGCGCTTACTATATAGGTCAAACCATTCTACGTGCTTTAACAGATCTTCACTCACTTAATCCTTATTAGCATTTTATAAGGCAGGTAAAATTATTCCCATTTTATACTTGGGGAAACTGAAGCCCTGAGAGCTTGAGTAACCTCCCACATCCAGAGAACCAGCCTATGAGCAGCAAATCAAATCTGCAAGGATTGATATCTATAGGATGTGTTCATTACCACAACATTACGTGCCCTTGTTTTTTATTTCTTTTTTTTTAAATTTTATTTATTTATTTGACAGAGATAGAGACAGCCAGCAAGAGAGGGAACACAAGCAGGGGGAGTGGGAGAAAGAAGCAGGCTCATAGCGGAGGAGCCCGATGTGGGGCTCGATCCCATAACGCCGGGATCATGCCCTGAGCCGAAGGCAGACGCTTAACCGCTGTGCCACCCAGGAGCCCCCTTTGTTTTTTTATTTCTTAGCTATTGTGATATTCAAAGATTCGAAGTATCTTGGATATTAACCTAGAGGGTATTATGCCAATTGAAATAAGTCAGACAGAGAAAGACAAATACCATACGATTTCACTTATATGTGGAATCTAAAAAACAAAACAAATTAATAGACAAACAAAAAGCAGAATCAGACCTATAAATACAGAGAATAACCTGATGGTTGCCAGAGGCAGGGTGGGTGGTGGGATGGGCAAAATGAATGAAGGGAAGAAGGAGATACATACAGGCCTCCGGTTATGGAATGAGTAATTCATGGGAATAAAAACACAGCATAAGGAATTCAGTCAGTGATATTGTAATAGCGATGTAATGGGACAGATGGTAGCCACGCTCAGGGGTGAGCATAATGTGTAAAGTTGTCCAATCACTATGTTGTACAACTGAAATTAATGTAACGTTGCATTTTAACTATCCTCAAATAAAAAAATTAAAAAAAAAACTTGGAATGGATAAGAATTTTTTAAAAAAACTGGTCAAAAGAAAAAAAAGATTCTAAGTGTCTTTTTAGTTCCACCGCCAACACTAGTGCATGAAAAACTGGAGAAAAAATGACTTCAGTTTCCAGTAAATGTGAACTAAATGTATAGCATAATTGCTTAAAAGTATGTTTTTAATCTTAGGCTACCTGAATAGTACCCTGTAACAGTAATCGCTAGCTCAGGTGGGTCCTGTATTGCTTGGCTCACGACTGGAATAGTGTGCTGGAATAGTGAACGTTAACACTCACCTGGATTCTGACTGAGATGGTTGCTCCAGCAGCATTACGTACACCCATATTGTGTTAGGTCCTGAGGCATAGAGTGCAGGGCGCTGCCTAGAGGAATGGTAGCGTACTCTGAAGGCATGTGAATGTGGAAAGTGGGGGCAAAAACTGGTCGGGATAAGGAGTGTTGGCATGATAGCTATTTTTAAATATTGGAACGTCTACAGCATAGGGAATAAACATGTCCACACTTACTTCGGAATTGAAGGGCAAAAATAAAAGGAAGAAACTTTAGGCCTAACAGACAATTAAATTCTTCAGAGCTGATCAACAGAATCACTGGACGTGTTCCAGGTGGAAAATCATCTGATCTGGGGCCATGGGTGACGGTGATGCAGAGGGTATTGCTGCAAGGGTGAGAGGTCAGGGTTGGTCACATTAGCTACATTTCTTCCCACCTCAGGATTTTATGGGTTTTTAGGAAAGAATCTGTATAGGACTCAGAATTTTAAAACAGGGTATAAATTCCTGGGAACCCCTTTTGCCAGATTCATCTTTCTCAGTGCTCACCATGTGATGACCAGTCATGTACCTTAAACTCAGCCTGTGAAGCTTCCTAAAATCAGCTTTCACTTCCAAAAATTAGAGAGCTAAAATAGAGGTCAAGGTCAGTAGAATCTTCTAGTACAGGGTTTTTCAACTTTGGAACTACTGACATTTGGGGATGGATTGTTTGGGGGGGGGGACATCATGGGATATTTAACAGTGTCCCTGGTCTCGATCCATAAAATGTCAGTATCTTTCTTCCTTCATCCCTCAAGTAATGACAACCAAAAATGCCTCTAAATATTGCCAAATGTCCAGTGGGGAACAAAATTGTCCCAGATTGAGAACCACTGCCACAATATTATTAAATAATTAGGTATAACAAATTTTAAAAATATGACCACAGGGCAAGGGAGGGAAAACTGAATGGGAAGAAATCAGAGAGGGAGACAAACCATGAGAGACTCTGGACTCCAGGAAACAAACTGAAGGTTACAGAAGGGAGGGGGTTGGGGGATGGGGTAACCGGATGATGGGTATTAAGGAGAGCAGGTGTGGTGATGAGCACCGGGTGTTATACGCAACTAATGAATTGTTGAACGCTACATCAAAAACTAATGATGTACTATATGCTGGTTAATTGAATATAATAATTAAAATACATAAATAAATACTAAAAATAAAAAAATATTAAACATAACCAAGAGAGGGAAAATGAGTAAGAAGCTAAAATGCATGTATAATTCTGACTTTAGTAATTCAAGACTGTGTTTTGCTAAAAGCAACATTATTAAATGTAATTTCACTGTATATTTCATGGAAGTGTTTTAAGAAAAAAATTTTAATTCTGTGAATCACTAAGAACTTTTTTTTTAAGTCAGCATTCTGATAGATATGCCTTCAGTGTTGATTAAATGATTCAATTCATTCAAACTTCTTAAATTGTGTCTGGTACATAATAATCAATACATAAGGATTTGAAGATATTCAAACTTCCAGTGAACATGTTTTTGTATGCTCTTTTTAATGTTACAAAATGATAGTGAAGAATATTATGTCTTGCTGTTTACTATAATATATGGTTTGTATTTCAGAGGCACAAGGAATATTGGATAAACACCTAATACATACTTGTGCATAAATTAATTGAATAAATGTATAAATAAATGAATGGATATCTTTTATTTTTATCAGTATTCCAGGAGACACATACCACATCTTTACATATGCAAATAATGATAATAGGTTTCATATTTGCAAAATATTTGATAAAATGCTTATCTGAGATAACTTAAGGAAGATAATGTCTCTAATGAGTCTGTTCAGGTGAACAGGTTGGACAACAGCATAGCAGTAGCATGGATTAAATGTTATTTATAGGAATGAAACTTGAAAAGTGATATGTTCAGAAAGAAGCAGCAAATTTTCTAGCAAGAATAAAAAGGAATGGAGAGTTCAGGAATCTAGTACTTGTCAATTTGGAAAGGAAACTTTTCAACACAGCTGAATAAAACTTGGGTTCAATAGAATGGATCAAATAAAGGGTGTGAGTCTTCACGTTGTTAAATTTTTAAGTTTAGACGCTCAGTAATACCACAGGGAGAAAAGGTAAAAGTTTTAGTCATGTCATGAATACCTCAGAGGTTCAAGATACCTCTAATTAAATCTAGAGAAAGAGGCATGTATCTTGAAGAATTATAGCACGTGGAGTTGACTACTATTAAATAGATGAAAACACAACTAAGTTCGTTTTTGAAGATTTTATTTATTTGAGAGAGAGAGTGCAAGCAAGCAGGGGTGGACCAGAAGGAGAAAGAGGGAGAGAATCTCAAGCAGACACCCTCTGAGGGCAGACCCCAGCTCTGGGCTTCATCTCATGACCTTGAGATCAGGACTTCAGCTGAAATCGAGAGTTGGAGGCTTAACTGACTGAGCCGCCCAGGGGTCCCAGAACATAACAAAGTTTTTAAAAGAGTTAAAGACTTAGTATACTGACTAAAATATCAACAGTTTGAACTAAAAAAAGAGTACGACTATTAAATACTTAAAATGGACCTTGGGACCTCAATCTTCTAGAGACAGGAGGCCAACTGAGTGAGGAATCGGCCCAGCCCCAAAGATGTAACCATGGAGTCAAGGAATGACAGTGTCCAGTCCCCTGAAGGAGCTACCCCTAGGGAGTAGACTAGGAGCCTAATGAAGGACCCCTTCCCCCAACCCACTTCCAAGGGTAGGGGTTCCTTATAATGCCTGCTCAGCAAGATGTCAGGATTTTTAACTGTCTGTAGCGCTAGAATGGGGCTGTTTGGTCACTATTATGTTTTCCCTCATTTTTACTTATACAGTGTTTATTAGGGATAGATAACTTTTCTTTTTCTCTCATTTTCAAATCAAGAAAAAACACATTGTACTTAATACAGATTATCTTAAAGCACTGGACTTTGAGCTGACTAAAAATCAGCTGGAGCTTTTAGGTTTTCTTTCTCTTAGGAGAAGTAAGTATATATTGCATGTGGAAAGGACAGTGACCTGAATATTTATAACTCAAAGGGTATGTTCTCTTAGTCATTAGGGCTATTCACAGATAATCAGTACTTTTATTCCAGACACATGGTAGGATTGGACTTATCTGCTACTTGAAGTCCGATATTCCTTGTGGCTTGCTTTAATCAATAAAATTTGAATGGAATTGCTGTGTGTCACTTCCAGGCAGAAGTATTAAATCCCAGAACATGTATGCCATATTCTCTTGTATTTAATTGTCTGAACATGGACGCTTGTGTCAAGATGGTGCCTCCATCAACCTTGCCAGCCCACAGAAGGCATGTAGCATGGTTAAGAAGTAAGGGGCGCCTGGGTGGCACAGTGATTAAGCGTCTGCCTTCGGCTCAGGGCGTGATCCCGGCGTTATGGGATCGAGGCCCACGTCAGGCTCCTCTGCTATGAGCCTGCTTCTTCCTCTCCCACTCCCCCTGCTTGTGTTCCCTCTCTCGCTGGCGTTCTCTATCTCTGTTGAATAAATAAATAAAATCTTTTAAAAAAAAAAAAGAAGTAAATTCTGCTCTTCCAAACCATTGAAAGCTTTCTAATTGTTGGTTTTCACAGCATAACCCAGTATGTCCTGATTGACACCTCTATGAATTCTTTTTAACATCTGTGAACATCAAATGTTTCTACAAAATTCTATGAAAAACCTATTTGTCATGTAATAAAATTAGTTAGGATATAAAAAAAGCTTTAAAAAGATGATACAAATAAAAACTACATTTTCTTTCACATTTTTCAATGACTTCCATTCTAATTTCTTTTCAGGATTTTTTCTAATGATTACTGAATTATAAACATTTTTGTCAACATTTTTAAAGAATGCAAAAACTTACAATATAGGATATAGAATCTGACTTTCTCTAAAGTCCCATAAATTCCATAATGCATTAATAATCATTATTGAACATAATTTTAGAACATTAAGGCATTTTTTACACATTCTTTTTCACCTCATTAGGCATATTGAATCTTTATTCTACTGTGTAATTGGAGGATTAATCCAATTCTTTTCCCCATTTAAAACACATACCCACTCAGTAGAAGCCTGCCAGTTACCTTGCTTTTCCTTTCCTACCAGAAGTACAGGAATGATTATTCCAGAACCATATGGACAAAGTGCATTGCCCATGAGTCTTAGCTCCCAGGGTATTGTGGCACAAAGTTAATTAAGGCCTTAAAAACATGAATTTCCTGATGGTTTTATTATTCCATTGTCTTCAGTAAAATGGCAGGAAATGCTAATTTATTAAATATGGTTCACAATACAATTGACATTTAATTCCTTTTTAAAAATTTTTGTCGAGAATTCAAGAATGTGCTGCACAGTGGTTATATCTTCAAAAACTCATCGGAAGTGGGGGGAGAGGGTAGTGAATTCAATCAAAAATCTTATTAGAAACAGAAATAATCAGTTTATCAAAGGGAATTAATTTGGGTATGCTTCTCCCTCATTTTATTTTAGCATTTTTGGTACTGCAATAAAATATACAGAATTTTCTATTTCAAGATCAATATTCATTTTCTCTAGTATGTCTGATTACAAAGAATTCTTTCCTCTCAGTAGATCTATGAAATGCTATTTTGTTTAAGTCATCTGATTGAAAAGAAAATGTAACCGGACCCTGGAAGTAAGTGTAGAAATAAAATACCCTAGTGATACCATTCCAAAAAATGCAACGTATAAATTCTCATTAAATTAAAGGGCATAATGCCCTTATATTTATAGAAAAGGTTAGGACTTAAGCAAAGGCTTGCTTTAGAGCTATGGAGTGTTATTTCAGAAAATGTCTTGTGAGTGAATCTTAACAGAATGATATCAATGGAACAATGAGTGGAAGGTGAGTCAAGGTAGCAATATCTAGAAAGGCTTCAGGAGACAATACTCTGTTGATTTTCACACAGCCCACATTTAAAATTTAGACAGTCACATTTTGCATCTATAATTTTAAATGACACTTTAAATTGACTTCATAAATACATGCATGATTTATACATTTTACACTAAGCAATTTCTTTTAAAAATTTATGATGCCATTGATTTTTCTTCAAGCTACGTCTTCCTCCACAATTTTGGGGGCTGGGTTCTGAGCCTCCAGTTTCCTTAGGTTGTATCATGAGTTCACCCAATCTTGGATGTGCCATAAATGTCAAGGGCCTGGCTCTGCTTATAATGCCTTTCTTTTTCTATCTGGTGAATACCTAGTTATTCTTCATGATTCTATTTACATTCCAACTTAATAAAACCTTTCATAATCCCCTCAGGCAGTTACTTGATATTTCCTCTGTGATCCCATGATATTTTGTTCACAGTACTTTTATAACTTCACATGTTATTACATCCCATCTATTTAGACATCTCTTACACTGTGAGAACTTTGAGGGTAATTACTGAGTCTTTCTTCTCTCTGATCCAAATACTTAAGATAGTGTCAGCCACATGATAGGATTCGTGTTAGTTAGATGAATGGATGATTCTATAAATACTCATTTTTATTGTAGCGAAGACTAGTAATCATTCTTCAACATCTTGCCTTCTGCCTTTAGAAATAGACACCAATTCCTGAGTTTTAGCTGAGCATATAGTTGCTCAGTTACAAAAAATGTCTCCTTATCTGTGGGTCATTCATGTGATAAGCTTTTACCAATGGTATTCAAGTGCAAGCAAAGTGTGCAACTTTCTGTGCTTTCCCTAAAAAGAAGTGACGTATCTTCTGCTTAGTTTCATTACCTTATCCACAGCCTAAGTATCAGATGTGGTGCCATTTGGGCCCCTTTGGCATGCAGACAAGGACTACACCTTGAGGGAGAGGGGAGCAACACTTCTGGAAGAAACTGGAAACCTAGAAGACTTCATAAAACGCAGCCACCTTCCCACAATATACTGTCTACTTCCTCTTGAACTGCGATGAGAGAGAGAAATAATGCCTTTCTCTATGGTATTTGAGACATAACTATTGGAATTGCTTTGTTATAGAAGCTTAACCTATATAATCCCTTCCACTATCCTATATTCCATGTGATATACCTGCCCTTTATGCAGGAAATTAGTCCCATGGCAGGTCCCTTCAGCAGCTTTCAGGCCTGATGAATACTGTCATGCCCTCTCTAGCTGCAGTGATTCGCCCTAGCATACAGCGAGCTATGGTCCCAGGAACCCACGCCAGCACCTGATGGCAGTACAACTCCAAACAGCTGTAGCGCTCTGCTTCACCAGCCAGGACCAGTGGCTCCAGCAGTTCCCAATAGTTGCTTCTCTCGGCAGCTCTCCCAGAGTTTTTCAAGCCTGTTCCTTTGTCACCAGCTAGCTGTTATCCTCTCAGCATCTAAATGACTGTATCTAGTGGTGCGTTAAAAATACTTAACTAGCTCTCTCTCTCTCTCTCTAAAAAAGAAAAAGCTCCTGTTTATCTGCTGATTTCCACATGTAAATATGTAAATACTCACAGCATGGCCAATTTCATGCCAGCAATGTAACATCACCAATGTGGAAAATGTGGAGCTGAGAAGCGCTGCACCCACTTGGCTTGGTGATCTCCAACGGTCTCCAACACACCACTGACTATCTACTGTGCAAAACAAACCATCCAAACTTAAAAGCTTCAAACAAAAACTCATTCTTTGCTTATAATTCCTGACAGTAAATTTGTCTGGGAGCACTGTGTGGTTCCTCTGCTGTGTTCTCCTGGGGCCGCTCATGTGGTTGGCGTCGATCGGCATCTCAGTGGGGACTAGATTGACTGAGATGCTTTCAGTCACNTAGCTTCAAACAAAAACTCAATTCTTTGCTTATAATTCCTGACAGTAAATTTGTCTGGGAGCACTGTGTGGTTCCTCTGCTGTGTTCTCCCGGGGCCGCTCATGTGGTTGGCGTCGATCGGCATCTCAGTGGGGACTAGATTGACTGAGATGCTTTCAGTCACCTGTCTGGTAGCTGGTGTTCACTTTAAGCTAGGATACCTTAAGTCTCCTCGCATGGATTCCCATACTATAGGGAGCTAGTTTAGGTTTTTACCTGGTGATTCCAGGACAGATTTTTAAGAGGATGATAGAAGTAACGTCAGTGCTCAATGAAGATTTTGCTCTGAAGTCCCATATTTTTCCCTACTTGCATTCTATTAGTGAAAGCAAGACATAGGCCATCTCAAATTCAACACAATAAACCATTTTGATTAGACAAGAAAGGTTAATTAGTAACCTTTTTTCTTTGCATTTATAAGCCTGATTGGTATTTGAAACTATAGCCACAAAATTAGGATGATTACTATAAATTAAAAACAAACAAATCAGAGAATAACAAGTGTCGATAAGGATGTAAAGAAATTTGACCTCTTGTGCATTGTTGGTGGGAATGTGGAATGGTGCAGCCACTATGGAAAGCAGTATGGTAGTTCATCAAAAAATTAAACAGAATTACAATATTATCCAACAAATCCACTATTGAGTATATACCCCCCAAAATTGAAAATAGGAACTTGAAGAGATATTTGTCCATCTATGTTCATAGCAGCGTTATTCCTAATAGCCAAAAGGTGGAGACAGCCCAAGCATTGATGGGAAGGAAATTTGGACACACATTACAACATGGATGAACCTTGAGGAAACAAGCCTGTTATGAAAGGACAAATATTGTTTGATTCCACATACATGGGTTACCTAAAATAGTCAAATTCATAGAGACAAAAAATAGAATGGTGTTTACCAGGGGCTATAACAGTTATGGTTTAATAAGTGTAGTTTTTTTTAGTTTTGCAAGGAAAAAAGAGTTCTGGAAATTGTGCAACAATGTGAATGTACTTAACATTACTGAACTATATATTTAAAAATGGTTAAGATGGTAAATTTTATGTTTTTTGTATTTTTCTGTAATTAAAAAAATACACAGCCACAAATTCTTTAACAGCCATTGAGAGGTAGGCTCTCTGTCCCTTCCCCTTGAATGTTGGTGAGCTTTTGACTCTCTTGAAGTCAAGAGAATGAGGTGGAAGAATGACGCATGAATTGTGATGCCACGTCAGTGAAGGCAATACAAATTCCACCTTGTGTCCCAGGACACTTCCTTGTGGAGTCCCGAGTTTTCACATAAGAATGCTGGTGACGTTATGGCCACCACGCATGGTGTGAAAGCTAAGCTACATGGAGAAGTGATGGTTAGTATAATTAACATCCCTAGCTTGTCTCAGAAAACAATCAGCATCTACTAACCAACACTTAAGTGAAGAGGGCTCTAGATGATTCTAGTCCCCAGATGTAGTTACACTCAGCCCATTAAGTCTTCCTAGCTGAAGCCCCAGACATCAAAATAAAGAAAAAAAAAAAAAAAAAGGAAAACCATTTCTCACAAAGCCTGGCCCAAAGTCCTGACCCATAGATTCAGTGAGCTTGATAAAATATTTTTAAGCCCTTAAGCTTTTTTTAAACTTTATTTAATAAATTAAATTTGTAATATATGTTGCTTCATAAAAAAATGGATAAATGAATATTATTTTTATTACTATAAATTACTATGAATTTGAGAATTCATAAAATTCGGAATGTTGCATTTTGCCATGGATTCAGATTTCTACCAATGAGAAGCCAGGTACTGTTTCTTACCTAATTATCTAATTTATCTAAAGGTCCCCAAAATTCGGCTTTATTTTTGCATTAACATTTAACAACTCTCACTTATAATGGAATTCAGTCTTTCTCAAACAAAATGAGATAAATATAATATGTTATAATGCTGATGAAATTTCAGATCTATCCACTAACATTTCATAATCTAATAATAATACTAATTCAACTAGAGAAGTGAAATTTAAAGTATTTCACCTCCTGCAGGAATCTAGGACATTGAAACAATCTAATGAGGTTAATTGCTTAGATAATGAAAGACACACTTTTAATTCTATCCAGATACAATATACACTGACTGTTGACAAAGTGAATTGATAATACCTAATGTCTAACTGAAGTCAAGCACAACTTCAGGTATTTCCCTGTTGCTCACTGATAGATTAGGAGCCAGGGTTTGGCAATACTTTATGGACAAAACAATTCCTTAATACTTCCTGTCATGTGGAGTGTAATAGCAGTAGTTATGATCAATAATTCCATAAACCTAATAAAAAATTCTATTTCTCAAGAATTCTGTTGGGAATGTATTTTTCTTTATACAGATAATAACCCTGACATTAAAGTGAAGTTTTATTTCACTTTATTTAAATAAACAGGATCAGCTCAGCCAAATGTATCTTCAAAATCAAATTTTAAGATGACATTTTTACTAATTAATTAAAACAGCTGTATCATTAAATCAAATGGGCAATCTTAAGCCTGTGCAATATAAGAAAACGTTCCTTTCATACCAAGAACAGACCACTTACTAAATAGTTCCACAAATTATAATCAAAACAAGCAAAATAAAAGAACATAAAATAAAAGTCAGGAACACAGGTTTTCTGAGTGCTAGCCTACTTGCTGTCAGGTAGCTAAAATAGTGTTTTATTGACTAAGATTTTCATTTTCTGCTCTAGTGTCTATAGACATTGTCTATATGAATTTAGGGCTACGTGCTGCTGAGAATTTGGATGAAAATGGTATATGCCACAATCAATTTAATACCAGTATGTCTTCAGAATTTTTTTTTTTTTTTAGCAAAAAACTATGACCTCTGAACTAAATATGTAGGGTAATTTGAAGTGAAATGCAAAGAATACACTTTTCATTAGGTAATAATGTCTACAGATAATAATGTCTGCCAATCAGCAGACAGTTCACTAGAGATGGTTACCTCTCTGGACCCACTGAGATGGTGAAAGAAAATTCTCTGTTTTTCACTTAGAAGGATTTTAATTTTTAAAATTTGAAACCCCTTCAGTCTTTATTCCTCCCTCTCCCACTCCCCCCTCACCTAGCAAACAGCCAAGTGTCCTCGTTTGTCTTGCAATTATTTTCATGAGGTTCACTCTCCTGAGGTTTCTTGGGTTGTCTTATTTTCACCCCTTCCTCAGATGCTGCCCAAACTCTTCTAACCGCACCGTGCAAATACACACAGATGAAGAGCTCGGTACTAATAAAATAAGTACATAACTTTAAAAATGTAAAAATAATGGTCCAACATGCCTAGGATTAAGTAGCAAACGGTAGTAGATATTCAGAAAATATTTTGAACTGATGTGGCTGATGTTATCAACTGATTGAAAATTAGCCTTTGAGAAGCTGAAATTGTAACATAGCTGAATGATTAGACAGAGCTTTATGGTGAAATGGGGCTTATATAAGATTTAGCTAGAAGAGGAGAACCCTGGTGGGTGAGATGAAATAAATCAATAAAGCAGAGGTGGGGACTCTTAGTGCATATGGGGAAAGGTATGTTAGCCCACCTAGGTGGGACAGAGCAGAGAAACCTCAGCCATAGCCTCACAGTAGAATCATCTGGAGAACTTGACCAGTGCAGTGTCTATATACCTCTCCTAGAGATTCTAATTCCATGGGGCCAGAATGAATTTCAGGCATCCACTCTATAGCACGTATTTGCTTTTGAGATTATCCAAACCTATTAGATAAATAAGTAGTTTGTAAAGCATAGGCAAAACTTTCCAAGAAGTTTCAGTATAGATAACTGGCCAGTGAGCAGAAGTATTTGTTAGACATAGCCAGATTTCACAGTGTGTGTTAAGAGTAAGATCAGAGAGGCACCTGGGTAGGTCAGTCAATTAAGCATTGACTCTTGATCTCAGCTCGGGTGCTCAGGTCTTGATCTCAGGGTCATGAGTTCAAGCCCTGCATTTGGCTCCACACTGAGTACTTAAAAAAGAGAGAGAGAGATTAAGATAAATAGAAACATAAGATGCATTAAATATAAGTAGTAAATACCAAGAATGACTTTATATCCACGTGACACATAGGTACTAAATGTATATGAGACCAAACATACGAGAGGGTTGGATAGTCATTAGGTCTCAATTTGACCACAGATTGCTGACACTCATTCTGCCTTGTATGTCTTTGCCCAAAAAGCACGAAACAAATCCATGGCAGTTTGCAGGCTAATTGACAAGTAACAGCTGTGGCCAGGAGAAATTGGCCTTGTGTCTTTACAAAAGAGCAAGACCAAAGCACCTTCCTTCTGTGAACTCAAGCGTTCGAAATCTATTTCTGGTCCTCATAACCACACCATCAGCTGGAAAGGCTGATGTGGCAGAGAGAGATATAGCACATACAAACACTGAATACTCCAGGGTACGTCCTGCTTGTATGCTATCCTAAATGTGTTAACTCACCCATAGCTTTCCTCTTGCTTCTCACTGCAAACTTTAAAATTGATTTAATAACAATGCCATTTGAGTACTTTTACTTTGCCTGTGATCTCTGAAAGAGCTTGCTTGGTAGCCTAATTGAAGGCCACCATTAAAACAACCTAATTTCCTTTGCAACATAACTACTACCTTTGAAATGTTCCTCAAGTGGTTTTCATTCACATTGGGTTTGAGAATTGCTGGAATAGAAAATTTGAAGATCTGAAGGAAAATTACAGGTGATGCAGGATGACTTTATATATGAGTTTGAGTGATTTATTCTATTATATTGGCCAGTTGGAGTCCATAAAATACAAAAATAACATTATAATATTGTGCACCTTAAAGATTGACTTGATAGTGGTACGCACTCGGACCTGGATAATGTGAGAAGACCAAGAAATTTAGCAATGAATTAGAATAATCGAAAAAGAACATCATGATGAAATGAAGTTGGAATAGGATGAGAGCTTGTAAATGAACAGGAAGAGGAAATCTGGGAGACAGGGTGAACACTGAGGGCCATTCACTTCCCAACTCATGCTATGAGACCAGGATAAACCAGATATAAGGACCAGACAAAAACATTATCAGAAAGTTAAAAATTGAGCTACCCTATGATCCAGCCATTGCACTACTGGATATTTATTCCAAAGATACAGACATAGTGAAGAGAAGGGCCATATGCACCCCAATGTTCATAGCAGCATTGTCCACAATAGCTAAATTGTGGAAGGAGCTGAGATGCCTTCAACAGATGACTGGATTAAGAAGATGTGGTCCATATATACAATGGAATATTACTCAGCTCTCAAAAAGAACGAGTTCTCAACATTTGCTGCAACATGGACGGCACTGGAGGAGATAATGCTAAATGAAATAAGTCAAGCAGAGAAAGACAATTCTCATATGGTTTCTCTCATCTATGGAACATAAGAACTAGGAAGATCAGTAGGGGAAGAAAGGGATAAAGAAAGTGGGGGTAATCAGAAGGGGGAATGAAGCATGAGAGACTATAGACTCTGAGAAACAAACTGAGGGCTTCAGAGGGGAGGGGTGGGGGAATGGGATAGACTGGTGATGGGTAGTAAGGAGGGCATGTATTGCATGGTGCACTGGGTGTTATACCAACTAATGAATCATCGAACTTTACATCAAAAACCAGGGATGTACTGTATGGTAACTAACATAATATAAAAAAATATTATTATGATAAAAGAAAGAAAATAAAACTACAAACCAATATCCCTTGCCAACATGAATTCAAAGATCTTTAACAAAATATTAGCAAAAACCATCTACCAACATATAAAAAGCTGGTATCATGTACAAGTGTAATTTATGCCCAGAATGCTATTAACTTACCTTTAGAGATTTTCTCACTGTTCCACTCCATTCTCGGTTTTCAGCAGTCCCCGCACATGTGACGGGGTCATCACTGGGCCTGTTTGCCTAAGACTGTCTCAGTTTAAGCAGTCCTAATTCCCAGAAAACCTTCCCCAGGATGCAGAAAGTTGTGGTTCATTGATGATGGGGCCAGAAAGTTGAGGGAAATGTACAAACCTCATACTTGCAGCCCTTCAGACATTGTTGAAACGAATCCTGTTTTTAGCATCAAATGGATACAAGATAATCCACTTTCTGTAGTTGCTGTCCTTATATTTTGCCTCTTCCACTGATCCGTTATTGGCATCTTTCTGACCGATGTGACCTACGTGTGCAATTTCATAATCACGCATGTTAACAGTTTGTCTGTGACTTCACCTGTGGATTAACTGTTGTATTTTGTGCTACTTTATTTGTTGACATTGTGGACATCATGACCATGTTTCTAAAGAGTGAAGATTATGAAACAATGGCAATACCAAAACCAACATAAGGCAGACATTATCAGAGGGGGAAAAAAAAGATAAATGACTGTTATTTGAATAATAGGTGGAGGGAACATGCGACTGGGTTAGAGCGGAAATAAGCAAAACAGAGCACACTGCAAAAGAGAATTTGGGCTTGGACATGTGATGGAGAAGGGGAGGAGAGAGCACACATGACAACTGAATCTTATGAGTCCAGTATGAGATAGATAAGCACTTCTAAACAAAGCAAAAATCCCATGAAAATACAGTGCTCATTTGAAGATAGCAGTCCCTGAATTTATTTGGGCACAGCCCACGGACAAACACATATTGTTGTACTGCTCCTTTGTTCTATGAAACTCAATAAAGACGCGTTTCTGATTCAGAGGGTGCAGCTAAAATGTCTTGTGGATGAACAAAAGAAGAAATTTTGATAACATCCTTACAATGTAGAGTTGATTCAGTCAAATCTTAGCAATGATCATGTTTCTAGACTGTATCAAGTCATTTGTTGTATCGCAGCAACAACAAAATGTCCCTCTCCAGATCTTAGAAACTTTGGTTTGAAAATAAAGTTTTTAATCACTTTTTTATATTTCTATGAAGATTTGAATGAAATGTAAGAAAACATGACACTAAAGATTGTTGATATGTTGTCCAAATGCAATATAGACTTTGCTTGTCTATCTGCATATTTGGCAAACAGTGAAAATTAAATTTTGACAAATTTAACCCACTCTGTAAACTTCTTATGAAGGAAAATTAAAAAAAAAATTTATCTACTAAGTGTTCTACACACCTTGCACACATCACTGTTGAAAGGGGGGATAATTTACTTGTGACGTTGAGGTTTTCATGAAAGTTTTTATTTAGTTTTTGTTTTTCTCAACATGTGATTTATTTTACTTTATTGAAATAAAAGGAGATAGTTTCCTTAGACATGTGTCTATAAAATTAAAACAAGTAGGTTGCTACAACTCACAAAGAAAAAGACAACTTTTTTTGGAAATAAGACCACTTCAGAATTCAAAAATATGTAACCAGACAAGGGCAACTAATTTAAGCACAACTTGCTCATCATTTCTTTACCAAAACTATGACTTTTTTGGAATTCAACTTTCATGTGTTCAGATGACCTCTGCATTTTAAAACCATTCTCCCTACAGTCCTGTCCATGTTGCTGCAAATGTTGGGTAATAGTTCTTTCTGATGGCTGAGTAATATTCCATTGTGTATATGGACCACAGCTTCTTAATCCATTCATCTGTTGAAGGGCATCTTGGCTCCTTCCACGATTTAGCTATTGTGGACAATGCTGCTACGAACATTGAGGTGCATATCGCCCTTCTTNAGTCATCTGTTGAAGGGCATCTCGGCTCCTTCCACGATTTAGCTATTGTGGACAATGCTGCTACGAACATTGAGGTGCATATCGCCCTTCTTTTCATTACGTCTGTATCTTTGGGGTAAATACCCAGTAGTGCAATTGCTGGGTCATAGGATAGCTCTATTTTTGACTTTTTGAGGGACTTCCACACTGTTTTCCAAAGTGGCTGTACCAAATGGCATTCCCACCAACAGTGTAAGAGGGATCCCTTTTCTCCACACCGTCTCTAACATTTGTTGTTTCTTGCCTTGTCAATTTTTGCCATTCTAACTGGCGTAAGGTGGTATCTCAATGTGGTTTTGATTTGAATTTCCCTGATGGCTAATGATTTTGAACATTTTTTCATGTCTGTTAGCCATTTATATGTCTTTATTGGAAAAGTGTCTGGTCATATCTTCTGCCCATTTTTTGATTTGATTATTTGTTTCTCATGTATTGAGTTTGAGAAATTCTTTATAGATCTTGGATACCAGCCTTTTATCTGTAGTTTCATTTGCAAATATCTTCTCCCATTCTGTGGGTTGCCTCTTAGTTTTGATGACTGTTCCCTTTGCCTTGCAGAAACTTTTTATCTTGATGAAGTCCCACAAGTTCATTTTTTCTTTTGTTTCTCTTGCCTTTGGAGACGTGTCATGAAAGAATTTGCTGTGGCCAATGTCAAAGAAGTTACAGCCTATGTGGTTTCACTCATTTATGGAACATAAGGAGTAGCAGGGGGATCGGTGGGAGAAGGAAGGGAAGAATAAAGAAAGGGGGGGGTAATCAGAAGGGGGAATGAAGCATGAGAGACTACGGACTCTGAGAAACAAACTGAGGACTTCAGAGGGGAGGTGGGTGGGGGATTGGAATAGGCCGGTGATGGGTAGTAAGGAGGGCACGTATTGCATGGAGCACTGGGGGTTATACACAAACAATGAATCATGGAACACTACATCAAAAACTAATGATGTACTGTATGGTGACTAACATAACATAATAAAAAATAAAAATAAATAAATAAAAATAAAACCATTCTCCCTGAGAAAGAGAAGTTTAAATTATGATGATATCCACTGTGCTTGAGTATTTAAAAAATGTTGGGTATTTTAGACATGGACAGCTTATATAATGAACTTACAGCTTCAAAGGATCTTACTGACAGCAGTTTGTTTATCAAAATATACTTGTGGATGCAAAATAGGTGGGCCATTTTTTGGAGAACTGGAAACTAATTCCAAAATGTCTAAAAAGCTTGTTGCTAGTAAGTAAAATATTAAGTGAGTGCCCCATACTACAATGTTTTTCCAAGAGGATATTTAGTTTGACTTGGTCACACTGGACTCATACCAGAAAGCAGAATAACGCAGACTTGATAAAAGCAAAGCTACAAATTAGAATAAAGTTTATAATCGACTATATTCAATTTTACCATTATATAAAAAAGAAGGATTTTTTAAAGGCGTTGGGCAGTTCAAAGAAGTATTATTGAAAGAGGAAAGAAAAAGAGTATAAATATCTCACTGTACAAGGGGAAAAATGCCATTGTTATTTTTTATTAAATATATATATAACATTTGTTTAATTTATGTTCTCCTTTAAAACTCTTGTATTTATGTATAGTTAAATTTTTTATTTTATTGAAATGGAAGGAGATAGGATCCTTAGATATGTGCCTATAAAATCACTATTGCATAATAGGATAGCCTACACAATTTGAATATCCAATAGAAAAATATAAATTAAAACCAATCGCTCTATCAGAGGACACAAACATTAAAAAATATTGTTGTATTTTTATCACATATATTATTTGTTTAATTAGTCTTATTAATTACTAATTGCTGCTGTTAACTGGTTTTATTGTGTCAATTACTCAGGAGCATTTATGTAACAAAAAAGAAACAAAAAGTTCTTAAAAATATATCATTTCAAGTAAACATCAATTTGTCATATTTTCATGTTAAAATATATAATGACTTACTATGCATTATATTGTTATATTAATTGTTGTTGTTGTTGTTCTTGTATGGCTGTGTCTGGGGTTGGCTCTTTATTTTTTTTTTATTTTTATTTTTTTTAAAGATTTTATTTATTTATTTGACAGAGATAGAAACAGCCAGTGAGAGAGGGAACACAAGCAGGGGGAGTGGGAGAGGAAGAAGCAGGCTCATAGCAGAGGAGCCTGATGTGGGGCTCGATCCCAGAACGCCGGGATCACGCCCTGAGCCGAAGGCAGACGCTTAACCGCTGTGCCACCCAGGTGCCCCTGGGGTTGGTTCTTTAAAAAGCTGGTCATCCCACACCTGTACAGAAGGGAAGTTGCTGTCCATGCCTTGCCCTTCCCCAGCAGTAAGCTGTGTTGCTTTGTTTCTTGGTGCTAGGGTTTTCATGGGGACAGAAAGGTTCTCTGTGGTCTAGGTTCAGCCTCAGTCTTAACAGGTCTGGTGAACTGGGCATTGGGCATTGGTGTTGGGCTTTTTTTTTTTCCTTAGCATTCCTACCACTCCTATCGATGATAGCAACTTGAGCCCTTACTCTGTGGTGCACCTTGAACAGGAGAGTTTTTCTTCTTCTCACTCAGCAATAGCAGACCTCTGCTTGGTATTGGAACAGGCTCCTAGGCCCACACTTGTTTTTCAGGAGATGACTAGATTGCAATGTGTAATAAATGTTACCACGATACACCACGGAGGCTTGGATGTTGCTTATTTCCGATGATAGCCTATGTGGACTAATTCACCTTTATTCGTTATTTTTGTCTTTTTTCAATTCCTCAGTCATCACCTTATTTGTGATTTGTTGCACCAACATTAAATGCTTGGGGGTAGATTTTGTTGGGTGTGTTTTTCAGTTATGTTTTATTTACACCAAGCGCTATCTCCCTGTTGGTCTGATCGGTGTGTAAATCTTACTAGTTCAAGAGATCTTCTGCTGTTAAGTTTTCATCTCAGTGTATCGGGACCATGTGGGTGTTTATCTAGAATAAATGATTCTTTTCTTAAAAAAATAAATTCTTATTCAAGAGGTTTTGAGTAAGGAGAAGGATTCTAAATTTTAAAAACTTCCCCAAGTAGAATGCTAAAAGATCTGAGGCTGTGTTTAGTCTGTTTCAATTTACTTCCTTGTCCTTGAAGACTTGGCTTTGAATGAATTCCCTAGAAGGGAACCACCTTAGACATGGAAAGCCTCCCAGACACTAATGGCCTCTTCCTGCCCAGAATTAGGAGATTTTTCTAATTTGATGGACAAAATGAGACACATCTCAACAAGATTGAATGGCAAACCCCAATTCTTCCAACAGAGAATTTTCGGTAATTTTACCTCCTGCTGTACAAGGTAGGAAAGGCAGTTGAATTCACAATAGTGAAGAGCTGTTAAAGCCAATCTGAATGACTATGGCATATTATTAACTTGGTTTTGAGATTCTTTGTAGCTATTTCCTCTGTTGATGAGTTTGTCATTTGATCCTGTAGCACAATTAGAATTATTTTCCCTACTTCTAAGTCATTTTGAAGATCTACTGTTTTGCTAGGTGTCACCTTTTCATTATATTCTTCTAAATTCTGTCTAATATTCATATAACTTCCTTAAGCAAGTGCATTGTTTTAACATTTTTAAGTTCAGCTTGGGGGCGCCTGGGTGGCTCAGTTGGTTAAGCAGCTGATTCTTGATTTCAGTGCAGGTATGATTTCAGGGTGGGGAGATCAAGCCCTGGGCTGGCACTGGGGGTGGAGCCAACTTACGATCCTCTCTCCCTCTCCCTCTGCCACTCCCTCTGGCCCTCCCTGCAAACCCCCCCCCCTACTTGCACACACTCACTGGCATTCTCTCTCTCTAAAAAATATAATAATAATAATAATAATAATAATAAATAAGTTCAATTTGTATCCTTTTTAGTACACTGTTTTTAGCCCCCAACTATGTTGTGTTTCTTCTTGAGATATTTTCTTAACATTTCATTTGCTGTCAGTAAGCGTCCTAAACAAAGCTTTATCTGATGATTAGTCATTTCTTCAGTGACATATCTCACTTTATAGGAAGGGTAGGAAAAGATGCTTTCATTTTATTTTATCCCTTAGTTGTAATAAGATAGTGCATGATTTGTCATTTAAACTGAGATGTATTACCTCAGTCCTAGATCTCATATCATCAGACTGAAAAAAAGAAATTCAATGTTTTTTCCACATTTGAAACAAAGTATTTTTATTTCAGTTAGCATACTGAAAACACTGAAGAAGTGTGTGCAAATGTGAGTAGCTAGAATAATAAATATGTAATTGATGATAGCCCTTTCAGAAGTAGGAAAAACAGGAATTGTTTGGATTACAAAATTTAGGGCTTAATGTTCCAAAAAACAAAGATATTATTTAGATTTATTTTTGTTTCCTTAAAACTAAGCCTAACACAGATTTTATTGAGATTTTCAAATAACTGTTTATTAAAAAAAAAAAAAGAGGAGGAAATATTAAGGAAGATGGTAAATGTTCCATGAAGAACTACTACATAAGCTTTTGTGAAAAAAATTGGTCAGTTCAGTTTGTCCTCAAATCAATTATGATTCGATAACAGACTCAACCTTTCTCCTTTTTGGTTGTAGCTTGACTAAATTGATTTTGTTATGTTGACAGAGTGTGTTTATAGCCTATGCACTGAGTTTATTTGAGGCATCATAAGGCGGTTGCTTTAGTACATTTAAGATAAGCCTCTATTGCATGAATGTACTTTTTATTCTCATATTATCTAGCATGCAGTATATTTCACATTAATAGATAAAGTGATGTGATCATGATTAGATCCATTGTATAATTTTTCAATAATGAAAAGAAATGACAAACAAAGCCTCCCTAAAGTTATTTATAAATTTAAAATTTGATGCTTACGCTTAAGAAATAATTGTTGTCTAATGAATCGTTGAACACTACATCAAAAACTAATGATGTACTGTATGTTGGCTAACTGAACATAATAAGAAAAAAAAGAAAGAAACAATTGCACTCTAAACACTCCAGGTTTTTCTTTTGAAGTTACTTTTACTAATAAATAAGACTGATATAATAAGAGATCCTGGTAAGGGGAAATATGGGAATATTACAGGACCAGTTAACAGTTATATAGCAATTTGAAGGTTCATGAAGCATAGCTTCATCTTTATTGATTGCCCTGACAAACATACGCTCATTCATACACAGATTCTTGCCCACCCCTAATATTTAGTACCTTGTTGGTCATATTGCTTCTTTTCCCAGCTCTGACGCCCCTACAAGTTGCAAGTAGCCTTTTGCACATGAAGGTGGATACTCAGCCATATGTCCAGACTCTTTCCGTTCACCTTTTCCCATAAGCTCAGACCAGCCTCAGAAAGTCTGATGTGGGAAAAAGGATCATGCAGAACTTACGCATAGGCTAGAGAGCTTGTTTGGATTGGAATTCTGGAGAACATGCTGGAGTGCGAGCCACAGATGGACATGTACTAGTGTCTCCATGGACTCCTTCCCCTGTGGGTGGGATGCATTCAGAGACAGATCAAAGTGGGACTCTTTAATGCGAAGGACCTAGATTAGGGTGACCTACATGTTTATATCTGTCTAATATATTGCAGTATGTGGAGCATCGCAAGGTGGCCATTTTCAGTAAAATAGCAGAATTCTTGCTACGTGATTGCAGTTCATTACTGTTGATTGAATGCCTCTAAGTGTCATCTCTATAGATTTTTAACCAGAATCTCGAAAAACCATGAATTGAAGTAACTAAAGGTTGTTGATTATTAGTTTTGTTTCATAACACGTTTCCAGAAAGTTGACTTTTAAATTCAGTTTATTCCCTGCAAGAATTAATGTAATCATATGTAATAAAATCATAATCAAGTAGGACATGCTTATGGCAACAAGCACATGCTTTGAAAGTTGAGCTTAACAGCAAATACTTTGCCAAGATGTTGCTTGTGGAAAGGGATTAAATAAAGGATTAAATAATAAAAGTATAAAAAGGGGGTAAAGGTCCTGAACCTATCTCTAAAGTACAAGATATTGTAGAGATTTGAGGCCACCGTGGATAATCTGAAATGCCTTCAAATATTAAATGACTGGTTCATCAACAGGAAAAAAAAAAAAAAGTAGATGTGAGTCAAACAAGAATCTATGTCAAGACAAAAGCTCAGATCCTAAAATACGACTTTTGGAAACTAAGAGCAGAATTGGTACCACTTAACAATTGGAACTTAAAATTAACTCCTCCTCAGCAAAGGTGATTTCATGGCTCTTCTCCAAGACAGCGAATCCAGCCAGACATAAGTATGTGTACCTCCCCTGTTTCACGTGAGGAACACTCAGGAAAGAGGTTTTATGTTTCTTTGATACATGGGTGGAGTGGTGGGTATGAGATTTAAGGTCACTGTGATTTTGCTATGGCAATGCAGCGTGAAGTTGGGAGATATTGGAAGCCAGACCAATCTGGATTTGAAGTATAGATCTTCCACGGTTCTAAATTGCCTTAGGCAAATTACTTCCTTTGTGCAGTTGAGTTTATCGTGCTTACTTTCCAACATTCTTGAGTTTTAAATGAGTTTTCATATGTAAAGTGCTTAGCACGGTGCCTGGTGCACAGTAAGCAGTGAAAAAATAAAATGATTTCCTTATCATTATTATTACTATTTTTCTTCTGACGGTGGCAAGTGTAACAACGGGAACCTTATATATGTGCTTTGCCTAGCTCCTCTGGGAAATTAGAACAAGTTGCTAGGCGTTCTATTGGCCTGTTATCTAAGACATCACAGGAAGAATATTATTAAAGGAAAGGGGACTGGCAGATATGTAGGCCCCAAATTTCCAAGATTAACATTCCAAAGCAAATAAAACTGTAAACAAGTTTTCTAGGAATATTGCACCAGTAGCAGCAGGGCAATCACTCTGAAATAAGAGACATTTCAGTCTGGAACAAGTTGAATAGCAAGGAATCACAGTCAGTATGTGGCTAAAGAGGTAAGACTAAATTTAGGTAGTTGAGCTCTAAACAAACACATTTAATAGCTATAATTCCAGGACATCCGAGGTAAGATAAAGACATCGCATTTCTAGGTTTGGAGGATCAAATGAGGATCAGTGATGCTAGATGACTGGTCATGGTAGTCCAGGAGCAGTGATAATAACTAAAGACACACTTGACCAAAGAGTGAAAAACCAGCTAAAACCAAAACCAAAAAACAAAAACTTATGAAAACAGGAAAACTGAAGTTTTGGATGAAGTCTGATCTCATACTTTAGCCTGACATAAAATACTAATTATATCCAATCTTTTAGTATTTAATGTGATATTTTATTTTTTTTAAGATCTTATTTATTTATTTGGGGTGGGGGAGAAGTAGCAGTAGAGGAAGAGGGAGAGAGACTCTGAGGCAGAGTCTGAGTTCTAGATGGAGCCCATGCAGGGCTCGATCTCACTAATGTGAGATCGTGACCTGAGCTGAAACCAAGAGCTGGACACTTAACCAATTGAGCTCCAGCTGCCTCAACGTGATATTTTAAAGTGAGTAGTCAGCTTTTAAGCTCTCACTTTCAAAACTCAGATGCACAAATATTAAGGAGCAAGATAACTCACTAGAAAACCTGGGTTGCAATAATATAAGGCCATTCTTAAATGGTCTCTAAGGAAGAGTGGAGTGTGCAGTAGTACCATATTGAATCTACTAGACTATGATAATTTAAGAATGCATACTGATCCTTAGCCCAATCTAAGCAATAATTTTAAAAAACTATAAAAATCAATAAGAAAACAAAACGATATTAAAAATNGAAGAGTGGAGTGTGCAGTAGTACCATATTGAATCTACTAGACTATGATAATTTAAGAATGCATACTGATCCTTAGCCCAATCTAAGCAATAATTTTAAAAAACTATAAAAATCAATAAGAAAACAAAACGATATTAAAAATTANGTGAGTAGTCAGCTTTTAAGCTCTCACTTTCAAAACTCAGATGCACAAATATTAAGGAGCAAGATAACTCACTAGAAAACCTGGGTTGCAATAATATAAGGCCATTCTTAAATGGTCTCTAAGGAAGAGTGGAGTGTGCAGTAGTACCATATTGAATCTACTAGACTATGATAATTTAAGAATGCATACTGATCCCTAGCCCAATCTAAGCAATAATTTTAAAAAACTATAAAAATCAATAAGAAAACAAAACAATATTAAAAATTTAAATTACCCTTAAAAAGGCAGGAAGGGAAAGATGAATGAATATATGGGACAAATAAAAAACAAATAGCAACATGTTGGACTTAAAGATAAACATAAAAAATTACATTATTTATAAATGAACTAAAGATTCCGATAGAAGGCAGAGGTTGTCATAACGGCATTTTAACTTATGTAGTTTGTAGGAAATCTACTTTATTTTTTAAAATTTTTTAAAGATTTTATTTGTTTATTTGCCAGAGAGAGAGAGAGAGGCAGTCAGGCAGAGGGAGAAGCAGGCTCCCTGCTGAACAAGGAGCCAGTTGTGGGACTTGACCTGATCTGAAGGCAGATGCTTAACTGACTGGGCCACCCAGGCATCCCAGAAATCTACTCTAAATATGAAGACAAAGACAAACTGAAACTAAAAGGATGGATATGTATCACCAGTACTTGCAAACACTAAAAGTAAGAAAGCTGTTGTGGCCATATTGATATCAGAAAAAGTAGAATTCAAGACAAAATATATTACTGGAGAGGAAGAAGTTAACTCATTATGATAAAAAGTATCAGTTCAACAGGAAGATATTTAAAAATGTACCCANAAGCTGTTGTGGCCATATTGATATCAGAAAAAGTAGAATTCAAGACAAAATATATTACTGGAGAGGAAGAAGGTTAACTCATTATGATAAAAAGTATCAGTTCAACAGGAAGATATTTAAAAATGTACCTAATAAAAGAATTTTCAAAAGCTGTCAGAACTAACAAGAAAAATAGATTCATTTACAATTGTAGACATTTTAATAATCCTCTCTTATAATTAATAGGATATCTAAGAACTGCGTCAATAAGGGTATAGAAGAGCCAAATGACCCTGCCAACCAAATTGATCACATGAATATTTACAAAATACTAAGCCCAACAGCTACAAAATACAAATTCTTTTCAAGTACAATACGGAAAGTTCATCAAAANTTTAAAAAAAAAAAAAAAAAAAAAAAAAAAAAATGTACCTAATAAAAGAGTTTTCAAAAGCTGTCAGAATTAACGAGAAAAATAGATTCATTTACAATCGTAGACATTTTAATAATCCTCTCTTATAATTAATAGGATATCTAAGAACTGAGTCAATAAGGGTATAGAAGAGCCAAATGACCCTGCCAACCAAACTGATCACATGAATATTTACAAAATACTAAGCCCAACAGCTACAAAATACAAATTAAAGTTACAATACGGAAAGTTCATCAAAATGGGCATATCCTGGGTCTCTATAAATCTCAATGAATTTCACAAGATAGAAGTTTTGTAAAGTATGTTATCTAACTACAGTGGAGTTAAAAATCAGCATCAAAATGATATCTAGAAAATCCCTAAGTAATTGTAGATTAAACACACACTTCTAAATACCACATAGATCCAAGAAGAAATCATGGTGGAAATAAGAAAATAATTTAAAGTAATGAAAATGAAAAAATCAGCATATTAAAATTTTTAGAAGACAGCCAGAGCAGTAGAGAGAAATATGAAACTTTAAATGTTATTTGAAAAAATAACTCTTAAATCAATTATCTAAGTTTCCACTTTAAGTTTGAAAAGATGAATAAATTAAACTGAACTAGTAGAAGAAAGAAAACAATAAATATAAAAACAGATATAAAAGAAATACAAAACAAACAATAGAAAAATTTAACAAAGCCAAAATTTGCTCTTACCAAGATGGATAAACCCTCAGCACAACTGAGGGAAAAACAAGAGAGATAAAACAAAGATTACCAATATCAGCTTTGAAAGAGGGAAATATTGTTACAAATCATTCAGATATGAAAAGAATAGTAATAAATAAATATGAGCAATTGATAAATTTATTTTAAAAGGCAATAAGACCAAAGAAGAAATAATGTCTGATTTGTCCCATGTCTGTTTAAGAAACTGAATTAATAAAAATATCAAAATGAAAATTTCAGGCTCAAATAACTTTCTAGTTAAGGAGAAAATAATGCCAATTTTATAGACATTTCTGCAAAATATAAAGAGAAGAAACACTTTCTAACTTATTTTATGAGGTTAACATAATCCTAAGAAAATGTGAAAAATAAAGTGCAAGAGAATATATTGCGGGCTAATAATCCCCATAAATATAGTCACAAAATTCTCATAAAAATTAGAAATATGAATTCAACAATGTGTAAAAAGTTTAATACACCATGACCAAATGGGATTAATTCTGAAAAGACAAGGTCAGGTCAGTTATTTAAAAATCTATTGAGTTATTATATTAATCATATTAATATAATTAGGGACAAAGTTATATGATCAACTCAATACATATAGAAAATCATTTGACAATGCTTAAAATGCTTAAAGGAGGAAGGAAAGTTCTTTGAACCTTGTTTTTAAAATCAGACATGTCATATACAAATAAATACATGTGTAATATTTATGTATTATTCAAAATGTACTATGTAATAGTTTTTAGTTTCATTTGTAAAATTGTTGCAAAGTACTGACTTTTAAAATAAGTGCTAATTTTTTTTTCAGTGGATTGGGGTCCTCTGGTTATTTGGTAAAAGACATTTAATGTTGAATTAAAATATTTTAAAAGATTTTAAAATCATTAGGATTTCTTTCTTTTTTTTTTCTTTTTGGATGGATTGTGGTGTTCTAGCTTGTATCAGACAAGAATCTTATGAGTAATAAAGAAATATACAAAAAATTATTACAAATGAAATTATGTCTGATTGCCACTGAAGCATCAAGATATAGAGGAGTCAATATTCTAAAGGAATATGAAGTGTAGGAATCATCCTGACATTCAGAGCCATTATTTCTTTTGAGACACTTGCTAAATTTTAAACAGTTTCAATCTAAAGGTTGAAATCCAACAATTAAATAAATCTAGCAGTGGAGGATTTAAGTGGCAATGAGGCCAAGGAGAAATCAGAGGTCAGGAGGTTTAGAAGGTGAGCCATTTTATAGGGACTTGGAACAAACATCAGATTTGGCCCAGTCATGGAGAAGACCATCTAATCACATTAGCTTTTCACTTGGAACAGGTAGGACTAACTAGAAATATATCTCCCACTACAAATTCTGTTACTAATTAGCTCAATCTCAAACTAGATTGGTGTCAGATGTCCCATCTCTAACAACCTGCCAGAAAGAAAAGAACATTCTCTGTAGCAAAACAAAACATCACCTATTTTCTTAAAATATTCCTATCAATTTTTGAGTATTACGTCCAACATTCAACTAAAAAATGCCCAACATTCAAGAAACAAGACCAAATGTATAAACATTAAAGAAAATAGAGGATACAAAAGGATATCTAAGGAGATACAGAAAGTGGTGTTATGAAATATGGAATTTAGATATATCTCAAGAAATTAAAATCAAATTTCAGCAGAAAAGTTGAATTTTGGAATTAAAAAAGAGAATCAAATACCAACTGTAGAACCAAAAAACACAATAATTGAAAGAAATTAAGAACTTTAACGTCAGATTAAAGACTTGAAGGAATGATTAGTGAACTAGAAAATAAATCAATAAAAATGTAGAGACCATAGTAAAAATAAAGGAGAAGGATACAAAATATAGAGATCAATCGGGCACAATTAAAAGGTCTAATATACATGTGTTTGGAATCCATGATAGAAAAAGAATCAGGCAGAAGCAATGCCTAAGGGATGACAACTAAGAATTTTTCACAATTGACCAAAAGTATTAAGTTACAAATTTCAGAAGCTCTACAAACGCAACAGCAGAAAGAAAACTATACCCAAGCGCATAGTAGCAAATCGGCTGAAAAATAAACACAAAAATGAAATCTTAGAAGTAACAAGATAAATAAAGACACGTTGCCTTCAAAGATATGACTAAGAGCAACTATTGAAGTTTCATCTAAAATAGTGAAAGGTAGGGGCACCTGGGCAGCTGTCGGTTAAGTGTCTGCCTCTGGCTCAGATCAAGATCTCAGGGCCCTGGGATCCAGCCCCTCCTGGGGCTCCCTGCTCAGCGGGAAGCCTGCTTCTCCCTGTCCCTCTGCTCCTCGCCCCTGCTCCTGTTTTTTTTCTCTCTCTCTCCAATAAATAAATACAATATTTACAAATAAATAAATAAAATAGTGAAAGCTAGAAAACAATAGGATGACTTTTTTAAAAATACTGAAATTTCTACCATTCTGAAATTCCATACCAGGAAAAATATCCTTCAATGATGAAGGACAGTTAAAGACATTTTCTGACATATTCAAAAAATAAGGTATAGCAGACCTGCGCTCAAATGATTAAAAGGTCATTTTAAGCAGAAGAAAGATGATTGGAGGTTATGTAGGAAGATTAGGCAATGATGATTAATGTAGATAAAGAATTGGAAATATTGTATCATTTTTAAAATGATGTTTCATGAATTTATAAAATATAGATGATTAAAATATGTTACAACAATAGCATAAATGCAAGAAGCATACCAGGTTTCAAGTGTCTTAAAATTCTTGCATATACCTAGAAAGTAGTAAAAGTAATCATTTATCTTAGAACTCAATAATGCATTTTTACGGATTCATATGTTAGAATCTTTAGAGTATGCACTAAAAGAATAGTAAAAGAATCTAGAGCTAACAAATTAACATAAGAGGAAAATGAAATTACAAAATATTTAGTTTACCTGAAACCCTATTGTATTAGTGTCCTATTGTTACTCTAAAAATCACCACTAATTTAGTAGCTTAAAATAATACAGATTTAGTATCTTACAGTTCTGGAGGTCAGAAGTCCCAAATGCATTTTGCTAGGCTAAAATCAAAGTGTTGGTAGCGCTGGGTTTCTTGTGAATGATACAGGGGAAGAATCATTTCTTGAATCTTCTAGAGTCTGCCTTCTTTTATTGTCTGATATCCTCCATCCCTCTTCAACAACAGCAATAGCTTTTCTAGTCTTGTTCTTTACAGAACCCTCTGACTCCACTTCCATCATCACGTGTCCTTCTCTGATTCTCCTGCTCTTTCTTTCACTTATAAGGATACCTGAGATTATAGTGGGAACACCTGGATAATCTCTCCATTTCAAGAACCTTCACTTAATATTTCTGCACATTCTTTTTTGCCATACAAAGTAACATATTCACAGGTTCTAGCAATTGGGTGAACACCTTAGGGATAGGGAGGGGGCTTTATTCTGCTTTCCACAACAAGAAAGAGGAACGATAAGAAAAATATAATTTATAATGATGTATAACTAAAAATTAATGAGATATAGATTTGAACCCAAATACATGAAAAAATTACATTAAATGTAAATGGACTTAATACTTAAACACAAAGATTTTCAGACAGAATATTTAGAAAATTACATGCTGTATATGTATATACATAATTTTGAAAGTAAAAAAAATCAGACAAAATTTACTTTAAGCAAGATGCATGAGTAAAGATAATAAGAGACATTTTATAATATCCAGGGAGTCAATCCATCAAGTTACAACAATTCTAAAAATTTAACCTTAAAATAAATTGTCATTTCTTTTTCTGATGATAATGGAATAGCTCACACTGAAAGAAACTATGGAAACCAGAAAACATTAAAAACAAACAAACAAACGAACATAGCAATGAATGACTAGAGAGTGATCAAAGCAAAATTTGAGGGTCTGTTAAATTTGAGGCAGCTGCACACTGATGTAAGCCTCAAACGTACCCATGCTGCTTTTGTTTTAAACAAGGTCCTTACTCAATGCACAACATGAACAATGAAGTTCCAGTGAAAAAGGACAGTTTTACTGGAGTAAATAGAGAAAGTTTAGAGTTGGAATCTGCCAAAGCAGCTAAGACCTTCAGGGTAAAACCTTGAAAAGAGGGAGTTCAGTGAAGAGAGCTTAAAAGCCATTTGCAACTTTCCTCCCAAGACACTGACTTACTTCTAAGTTAAAAGTGCATGAAGTACGCTTTCAGTGACTCCAGATAGAAGCAGGGACTAGAAGATTTGAACAGACAGCTCAGCAGCTGCAAAATACTTGAGAGGCAGACTTTGGAGTACAAGCCCTGTTATCATGGGCAGGTGGGGGGTGGGCAGTGAGACTTGGTAAAACTTCTGGGCTTTTGGTTGAAACTCCCATAAGACCACACAGTGGAAATGAAAAATTCCAGTCCAGTAATCAAATAAAAGCAAATATGTACTAACTCTAAAAAAGCTGAAATATAACCTTTATGATGATTACGTAAACAGCTGGCACTCTAAGAGCTTCTGTAGAGAAATCACCTATTTTGGAAAAAGATAATGTCATCCAGGGCTTTTATATTTTTTCTTATTTAATGCTTAGTATTAAATTAAAAAACAGAAGGCTGTCTAAAATATATTACCAAGTAAATCAAAATCAAAAAGAAAAAAAATGATGAAAGAAGAGACTCATTGGTGATTTAGTTACTGTAATTACCAAAAAAAAGGAATCTAAATAAATTCTTGCTTTTTAAAAATAAAATTCCTAGGAGGCCTGGGTGACTCAGTCAGTTAAGCATCAGGCTCTTGATTTAGGCTCAGATCATGATCTCAGGGTCATGAAATCAAGCCCAGGTAGGGCTCCGCTCTGGGCATGCAGCAAGGTGTCTTAAAAAATATTTTATATCTTTTTTTCATGCTTTATATGGGTGCAATAAATAAGCAAAACAGAGAAAATATTCACTTAATGAGATTCTCAAGTGACAAAAAATATTTTCATTATTATATACACTATGTAAAAAACATTTACAGCTAGCATTTTTGTCAATTTTACCTTGATCAATACATAAAAATTTTTAAATTTTAAAAAAATTTTTGAGTGATGAAAAATTGTATTTACTCATATTTAGGAAATAGTACCTTCTCTACTCTAATTATTATGTTCGGCCTGTATTATCTTATTGAGTTGTGTGGGTGACTACAGACACAAGGGAGACACTCACTCTTTGATGTAGTAATTATTAGGTGGTAAGATTTTTAGTTATATTTTATTTCACTTTTTCTTAAATTTTTTAAAATTCCTGCAATTAGATTGTATTGTTTACATGATGAGAAAAATAAAAGTATAGTAAAACAGAGTGTATCTTTGCTTCATTCCTTCTTTTCAATTTGTGTGTAGTTTGGCTTTGATTTATTTGAAAAGTTAAGAACTCTTGTTTCAAGATATGTCAGTGGTGGTAGATTTTTAGTTTTTTTTTAAGATGTACTTATTTATTTGAGAGAGAGAGCACATCAGTGGGGGAAGGAGCAGTGGGAATAAGAGTCTTAAGCAGACTCCGTGCTAAGAGTGGAGCCCAAGGAGGGGCTGGATTTCACCACCCATGAGATGGTGACCTGAGCCAAAACCAAGAGTCAGACGCTTAACTGCCTGAGCCACCCAGGCGTCCCAATGGTGGTAGATTTTTAAATATACCATGTGAAAGCTTACCGTGTTATTTACTGCTTTATGATAACTATTCAGTATAGAGATTAAATAAGGCAAAATCAATTTCAAAGTCATATACATTTTTTTTGAGATTAAAAATAATGGTTTTGATTCTATCCATAAATGTGATATGCCCAGAAGACATTTCTCTTTTTGGGAAGAAGACATATTCTTTAATGCACTGAGCAGTTTTAAGTGTCATAAGGCTGAGGAGATAGGGGACATCTGCCAGTCAGTCAAATTATCTGAACCAACTCCACTCCTCACATCCTAAAAAGGATACTTAGTAATTTCTTATTGAGTTAAATCACATTTCAAGAAGTGCTAATATACTAACTAAAGCCAGTAGCACATTCCCTGAAATATAACAAATACACTGCTGTAAATACATTGCTGTAGTTTCTCAAAAGAGAAAAATGCACAAATTTGAATCATACAGTTCAATAAACAGATAAAATGATACATATGTATTGTTAATTTTGTGATAAAATTCAATGAAACTTTATTTGTGGGACTTTTAAGATTTTCATTTGCTCTGGTACATATTTACTTTTAGGGGGTCCCTGGGTCCATTGGGAGCCCCTGACTTACTGTAGGTTGCTGAGAGGCTGGAGTGGGAAAGGAAAGTTCTGACAGGGATGGAGGGAGGGATTAAGAAGGTAAGGTTTGGAGGGCAACATCTTAAAGGATTGAAGGGGACTAACAGGAAGGTTGGAGATGGTAAAAGGAGGAAGGAGGAAGAGAGGTGGCAGGAAGGCAGAGGTCTTAGATGACTCAGTTTGGGAAGATCTTAAATCTCAAGGAAGTCAATGAAGTTCCGAATTATCTTTAGTAAAATCATGCCATCAAGAAAGGAAGCAGACAGAATTAGTGTCATAGTGGTAGAGCATATAGTGAAGGGGTTTGAGAAGGGAAGTTTCAGTTCACTGAGAAGCTCCCATATTTTTAACTAATGGTACCTCACAAACAAAGAAGCCTTGGACACTAACCCAGTCTCTCCCTTACAGACAGTCATCACAAAAGAGCTAGGAATTTCCCATTCAAGGGTCAGGAAATAAATTCCTACTCAAAAAGAGCCGAGAAGGTTCTTTCTCAAACAATTACATTTTAACCAAGAAGCATGGGACGCCAACCCAGTCTCCGAAAATACACTCAGAATCTTAAGAATCAGAATCTGCCCTTACCATGCTTCAGTAAACCAACATCCAAAGCATTTGATTGAGTCAGAAGCTGAAGTCACCAATGGATGCCCGATCAATCAGTCAGGAGTGAAAACAAAGCCTTCAAAGTGGAATACTTGGAGTCTTGGGTGAGAGATCAAGGAGTCCAATGATGAATTTGACCGTCTGCAAGTTCTAGGCATCATACTGTTAAAAAAAATTATTCTGGCACTTGTTAAAATGATAAGGGAGACCTTGTTCAAGACTATTGAAATAAGGGTATTATAATAGGGAAGCGAAGTCTGGCTTTCTTCCAAATACAAGGACAAATGGGGATTTAGGACCAAGTAACAAGATGAGGGGGTGAGTGAATGGAAAATTACTAAGGGTAGAAGGATTCTTCCTAAACTGACCTAAAAGGATTCCTGCTAAAGCCAGGCCAGACTTAGACATCAAAGGTGGGGGATGAAGAACTTGATTAGCTATCAAGGGCGGGTGATTCTTCGGGGCGCCTGGGTGGCTCAGTCATTAAGCGTCTGCCTTTGGCTCAGGGTGTGATCCCAGGTCCCTGGGTTCGAGCCCCTCATCGGGCTCCCTGCTCCAATGGGAGCCTGCTTCTTCCTCTCCCACTCCCCCTGCTTGTGTTCCCTCTCTCACTGGCTGTCTGTCAAATAAAGAAATAAAATCTTAAAAAAAAAAAAGGGTGGGGTGATTCTTGCTAAATTGATTTAGCAGACTTCTTTGCTAAAACTGGGCTAGGCAGGCTGAAGAATGGTCTACTTGAGACAAGATCTTAGAAGAATATGACTGAAGTTTCTCCAAGGAGACAGTCTTTGGCAAACTCAATAAATGGTGGATGGTTGAACAGATGGATGGATTCATGGATGAATAAAAAAGAGTTCTAGAAAACATTGATAAATAATTCCTTCAGCCTGATGGGGGGAAAAAGAAAACAGAAAATCTTATTATTCAAAGCTGATTTGTTGTCATAAAATGTTCATATTTTACTTATCAAAAATAATCATTAAGACAGACAAATATGAAATGTCACCCACACATTTTCTGTCAAGAAAGAATTCCTGTCAGAATCCTGTGAAACACTACAATTAGACAGGATACATCTCTGGGTACAGTGAAGTTAAGTATTGCAGCCCTGGGAATGTAAAAGGTGTATTTCTTGAATCTCATTATCATAGCAAAATTTTAAAAATAATTAATAACAACTACTCATTAGTTATTATGTGTCAATCAGGATTCCACCATGTAACTGCATTAGAATCTGAGGTGTTATCTCATGCCCAGTTAAATAGATTTTATTCACATCCCTGGTTTGGGTTTTTGCTTCTCCATGGCCTCTTGTGGCCCCAATTAAAAAAAAATTAAAGAAAGAAGGAGAAATGAGGAAAGAAAGAAAGAGAGAGAGAAAAGAGAGAATTCTTTCAACACGAAAAAACATTCAGACTTTTTTAAAAGATGAAGAAATAAAGAAAGTGGGGAGAGGGGAAGAGAGATGGAGGACTAGAGGACAGAAGGGAAGGAAGGAAGGAAGGAAGGAAGGAAGGAAGGAAGGAAGGAAGGAAGGAAGGAAGGAAGGAAGGGAGGAAGGAAGGGGACATTAAGACTTCTTTCAAAAGTCAGGAAACTATTTTTCATCTACGGCCTGTGGCTTTTCTCTGGCAGTCATAATGAGGTAATATAATTATTCTGATGACCTGCTGGAAGCAGCTGATTAGAGTTGCCATTTTAATTATTTGTTTCCAAAGTCACTCCTTTTAGCTCATTCATGAAAATTGATGTCTTTTAACAGCCACTTATTTTCCGTTTAAACCTACCAATTTTTACCCAATCTGTTCTTTTTCAGCTTCCAGGTTCTTCAGTTCGACCCTGCTACACACCAAGCATCTGAAAGAGCTCAGGCTGGTGGTGATGGTCTGATTGCCCAGCAGAAATCCTCATGTAGTTTACTTTCATGTTCCATTTTCTCAGATGTCTGAAGGTGAATTTGAAGAGGAAACTTCCTAATCTGGGAGTTGTGTGTTCTAAAATCTTCTAGAAATCATAAGTGTTTCTATTTCCAGTGTTGTTTCTACTTGCAGTGTTCTTAGCACTGCATTTGTACATAAGGGAAAGAAAATCTTCCAGCTGATATCTTAGAAAGCACCTAGGGGACGTCCTTCATGTAGAAAAAATAGCTTATTTACAGTTCAATTCTCAACAGAGAAAATAATAATCATAATGATAATAATAAAGATAATAACAATAAGAACTAGGAATAGATACTGTTAAACTTCAGAATTAAAAAAAAAGGTTCTATCTCTAAAATTATCAAAGCGTAAAGAAAATAAGGAAAACAGAAGAAAACATTTGACCAGATAAAGATGCAGCACATTTGCTGCACAAAAAATGCATGCAAGAATGGTGGCCTGATGGAGAAAATCTGGAATCCGATGAGGATCCTAAAATTTTTGGATCACCCCCTAAAGGAGGTTCTAGAAAGTCAGTGACTAATTTGGCTATGATATTAGCCAACCCTGAATATTTGCACTCACTTTATGAATCCTCCCACAGAAACTGAAGATGCACAGACATAAATCTAGTAGTAGGTATTAAGTAACAAGGTTCTGAGAAATTGTAAACATTTACTTGGAGGTGTCTTGCATTCAATCCAAGATTTATGAATGACTATTTTTGCAAATATGACATAGTTATCTAGAAAAATCAATAAGTTGCAGCAGCACTCTTCATAAATACTAAATGAACTCATCTACCCACTCAATAATTCAACAAATAGACTGAGCTCCTCTTTGCTTCTAGAAACTGTTGACAGTTGAGGCCACACCATGACACCTGTGCTGCTGCCTTTCTTAGGAGGAGGATAGGTCATGAGCAAGGAAATTCAGTGTGAACAGTACTGTAACAATGGGAAGATGATGTGCTCTAGTAGCACGGAAAATAGACCCCAAAAATCTTTTATCGTGGTGTTGATTTTCAACAGAATATGTATTTTGGTAGCTTCATAATTTTATCGCAATTTTGTTTAATTGATTCAAGAACTATTTATTTATTGAACATCTAGAAATTTAGCAGGCAACCTGATAAACAGACACATTCTCTACCCTAAGGAAGCTTCATTCTGGTGGGGATAAACTGGCAATGAACAAGGGAGCAGATAAGATCATTTGTGTTGTATTAAGTGCTCAATATTTTAAAATAAATGAGCAGTGGAATGGAGGCTGCTAAGGAATGGAGGGTACTCTAGGATGGATAGGGAAAGCTTGGGGGAGGGAGCGGGTATTGAGCTAAGAGCTCCAAGATGAGAAGCGACCTGTATGCATAGCTTGGTGTAGAAAAAAGCAGGCAGAGGAAATAGCAAGAACGAAAGCTATGAAGCTGGAGTGTTTGACTTGCATAATAGCGAGGTTTACTGGCTGCTCTGAGTGGGATCCTTATGAGAAAAATTCTCCTGAAAGACCAGACAAGGAGTTTCCAGGGGTGTTTTCACCCCAGGCTGCCACTGCTCAGGAAGTGAAAGTTGACGACTGGAAGATTGGAGAAACAGCTCTTCAATGGGAACCCCCCAGCTATTTCATGATTCTCATTATCCTCAATTTGTTTGCTATCGTTTATGCCAAATAAACCACATTTTGAAGGGATCTTTGAAATTCTATTAATGCCCTAAGCCAGTCTGAGGAACAGCAAGAAGGCCAGTGAGCTGAAATGTCTTTGTCAGGCCTCAAGCATCAGGTTTAGGCCACGCATCCAGAGTAGGAAAATATATGCGACTTCAAGAGAAAAACAAAAACTATCATAGAATATGGTAATGGCCTGAGATTGGAATCCCTATTTTTAGGTTCTGAATCTTGGTCAACATTTGCATGAGGAGACAAGGGTCATAAATCACATGAGCTCCTGCTGGAGAACTCAGCTCCCAAAACTTGGGCGGCAGGCCCATTTTATGACCTAGTTGGCAAAGATTGCCTGAGGGCTGCAATCCATGCAGCTAGTTTCCTTCATGGAAGGAACCCCCAAAGTTTTATTAAGACTTCAGTGAGAGGGAGGATGTAAGGAGAAGGCAGTCTCTGGAAAATCACAGAAGCCCAGGGGCTGCATTACCAGTGTCCCATGTCAAGAAAGAGATGGGGAATTCAAGAACAAAACACAACGAAAAGCTATATATCAAAGCAATAGCCCTGACCTACTCTATTCACATCTCAAAGTAAGAGCTATGTAAACTAAATGTTAATGCTTCAATCTAAAGACTAGGCTACAAATTTGATAATTGTGTACACTAATAACTCACTGCAATACGCCATTTAATGCCTTTTGGTAATCTGACGTTCATCGACTAAAAGAGGTATCTGTGTCAGCAATGCCTTAATTTGATTTAATTAACATTTTGTTTACTTCCTTTTAGGTTTTGATTGTACAAATAAATAAATAAATGGAAAATATCAATGTATGCTTTTACTTGGAAAAAGAGTTCAGAAGTGCTCACTAATTTTATTTTTGGTCCAAGGCAATTTATTAACCAATGATTTGGGCTGTTTTATAGGAAAATACAAACTTATATAGTTAGGCTATTAAAAACTTCAAAACATTGCTTAGAAATATGAAGCTTCAAGTTATTCTCGAAAGAAAAAAAGCATTTCAGTTAACCATTTGTATTTGGTAACATGAATATAAGGGAAAAAATAAAATTTGTATTTTATGCAAGGTTACCCATGAGTTTTTTTGGAATGTAAGATAATCAAATTAAAGATGAAAACATGAGAGAATATAAAAGACATCCAACACATAGATATTGGACATGGTTCACGTATCTGAAGAGCGTAACCATCAAAGAGGAATCTAACTCCTTTTGAAAAGCAAATAGAAGCAAGGACTGAATCTTTGGATTTATAGAAACAGAGAAAATTATCATAAATAAATGACAAAGCCTGAGGTGTCTGATAGAAAAAGAAATCTGTTTGAAGTGGTAAAGCCAAAGAAATTTTCACATCAAGGATTATGTCTTGTTTTCAGGACCGAAAACAATTCTTGGCACACAAGAGATACATAATAGATAGATTTCTACGTGTGAACAGAAGGATGATAGTTGTAATATGCATTGAAAATTTATGACACCATAGGAGGTTTTAAATGTTGCTACACGGGGCGCCTGGGTGGCACAGCGGTTGAGCGTCTGTCTCCGGCTCAGGGCGTGATCCCGGCGTTATGGGATCGAGCCCCACATCAGGCTCCTCCGCTGGGAGCCTGCTTNGCCTGGGTGGCACAGCGGTTGAGCGTCTGTCTCCAGCTCAGGGCGTGATCCCGGCGTTATGGGATCGAGCCCCACATCAGGCTCCTCCGCTGGGAGCCTGCTTCTTCCTCTCCCACTCCCCCTGCTTGTGTTCCCTCTCTCGCTGGCTGTCGCTATCTCTGTCGAATAAATAAATAAAATCTTAAAAAAAAATGTTGCTGCTTCAGTTTTTTAATGGTAATCTTTTAATCAGTTATAACTTACTTGTCTAAAATTGATGATGATGTCATTAAATCCTCAAACTTCTAGTTGTGGAAAACAATTTTTTCTAAGCTTGGTGTCACACAGCCGAAGTGTAAAGTGCACGGAAAAGATATAATTAAAACTGTAGTAACTAAGTCTGCTACTTTGGGGCTTTCTGCTTCATAAAATGCCTCTGACGAGTAGTTATTTCCAAGATGGAAACCTAAAATTTCAAATGCTTAATCCAATTGGTTATAGCCATTTACCAGCACATGCATGAATTAACACTGTCCCTTACTACAGTGCTTTGCTCTTGTTCAGGTATTTCCCCCAATGTAACCATGATGCATTTATTGTTGAACTGTCCATCCCAGTTAAAAAGCTGTTAAAAAGTCTTTTAATACTGTTTAGTTTTCTTTCTTTTTTTTTTTAAAGATTTTATTTATTTATTTGAGAAAGAGAGTGAGAGAGAGAGAGAGTGAGAGAGCATGAGCAGGGGGAGAGGCAGAAGGGGAAAGAGAGGCAGACTCCCTGCTGAGCAGGGAACCTGATGTGGAGCTCGATCCCAGGACCATGGAATCATGACCTGAGCCAAAGGCAGTCACTTAACCAACTGAGCCACCCAGGCTCCCCTATTTACAGTTTTCTTCTGTAGATTATCATTAGGTAATTTTTTTTCCCATTTGGAAGATAATTGACTATTGGTTAAAAAAATGTGCACTTAATTTATGACTACATGACCTGGATTTTAGTCCAATATTTCAAATCCAGGTGGCATAAACTTCATAATAATCTTGACAATCAGTGTCATTGGAATTTGAAGACAATGATTAAAAAAATTATCAGAAATCAATTAACAATGCTTTCTCTTGAATCTCATTA
The DNA here is from genome assembly GCF_002007445.2 of Ailuropoda melanoleuca. Taxonomy (NCBI): domain Eukaryota; kingdom Metazoa; phylum Chordata; class Mammalia; order Carnivora; family Ursidae; genus Ailuropoda; species Ailuropoda melanoleuca. The sequence goes on from NC_048236.1 coordinate 28,167,168, forward strand.
TCCGTGTTAAAATGCAATGTTTCAGTGGGGAATTTCTACCTATTCACTCTTTTTTCCATAAGTTGCTTTACTTTTAAGTCATTTCCTGAAATAATATATACAAAGCTTACAACGGGGATGTTGTAACACTGCTTGCTGCAATCCATACCTGGGGAAAGAACAGGAGTTAAAGCGCAGGCCACTATAAATAAAGTCTGAGAGAAAATAATAGAAAAGGTCATTTGCATTATTACTCATGAAGTGCAAGATGACATCAGTTATTGTCATAAATCTATGACATGGATGAGATGGATTCTTAGGTCAGGTTATAGTGGGAAGAATTTGATTTTCCTCTCACCAACATAACATTTAAAAAAAAAAAAACAACTAAAACAGGCTCTAAAAGTGACCTTAGTTATAAGTACTCGTGAGTCAAAGAGGAATTTATATTTAAAGAAAATAAATGTGGTTTTATTATTTGTTTGCATATAAAATTTTAAAAAATTTTAAGTGGACATGTTACCACAATCTGGGACACATGAAATACACATTTTTTTTCCTGGTATTTGGAATCACTTTTCTGCTCTCCATAATTCTAAAAAAAAGTAAGAGCTTTTTGTAAACAGCGCCTCCAGCACTTCTTATTCATCTGTCCACTCGTTAATACCTTACGAACAGCAATGAATACTTCCAAGTTAATGAGCAGAACTACCTGCCTAAGGTGTATTTCCTATATGAACTCCAAGGAGATTGAAGGGGACTGTAGACATTCTCTATAGTCCAAATTAATCTTCAGATCTGCCCTTTGACATATATCCAAAGCAATTGTTTTTCAAAAAATTATTTATAATATTAAATTGAGCTTAATGGATGCAATATAGCAAAGGATTTGTATTATGTTTAAGTCAACAGAAAATATGGAAATAAGATATCCTATAATACATAAAATATACATGTATAACCTAGCGTAAATATTCATATTATTATTCACGTGATTCTTCACTGACAACGATTGTGTTTAACTTACTGGCTTGATGGAGAGTCTACATGTGATAAAAACATATTTTGTGTATTTCTTTCCACTTAAAAGCAGTAAAATTATAACTATGAGAGAGATATCTCCAAACTGTCATCAAATATTTATTAAGAATTGATTGGTGATTTGAAGAATGGCATGCTTCAAATTCAAATGAAACAAATATGGTGCCATTTCGTTTTATAAGAAATTTCTTTCCCAGTCACTTCACTGAGAATACAGCTGAGAACCAGAAATCAACAAAAGAAACCTCCTTCTTTAAAACTGATAATTGGATGTCAATACCTGCACAGAATTTCACACACTGTTGTCATGAGAAATCTGAACATCTTTATCATTAGCCATGACTAGAACATGACGTACAGATCCCAGCCCAGTACAGGTTGGAAACAAGTAACTAGGTGAGGATGCTTAAAAAAGGATTATTGTTCTAGATGCTGTTTATTCAACAGATATGTATTTTATTTAGGATTTATGCATGAGAAAGAGAAACTTCTGGGGTGATGAAAGTATAACCATATTGTAGTGATGGTTGCCAATCGTATATATTTACTAAAATGTATCTGATGACATTTACAGTGCGGGAATTTTTATGTGATGTAAATGTTATGTCAATAAAGTTTTTAAAAATACATAAATGGGGAGGGTTGTTGGGTAAGTAGAAGAATTGTTGGATGCATATATGTGCCTGAGACAAGAATAGTAAATTAGAAATGGTAGAATCTAAGTGATGAATTTAATGGGTGTTCCCTGTAAATATTTTTTGAGTTTGTTGTATGCTTGAAAAATTGTGTAACATTTTTGAGAAAAATAGAGCACAATAAAATATGTAACGGGAATATTATTTAGCCATAAAAATGCGATTTGCCGTTTGCAACAACATGGATGAACTTTAAGGATGTTATGCTAAGTGAAAGAAGTCAAACAGAGAAAGACAAATACTGTATAATTTCACTTACATGTAAATCTTAAAAACAGATTAATAAACAAACAAAAAGCAGAAATAGACCCATAAATACAGAGAGAAAACTAATGGTTGCGAGAGGGGAAGGAAATGGAGGGATGGATAAAATAGGTGAAGGGAAATGGGAGGGACCTTCCAGTTTATGGAATGAATAAGTCATAAGGATAAAAGGCACGGCATAGGGAATATAGTCAATGGTATTGTAATAGCCTTGTATGGTGATAGAAAGTAGCTACAGTTATGGTGAGCATAACATAACATATGGAGTTGTCAAATTACTGTGTTGTACATCTGAAACCAATGTAACATTGTGTATTAACTATACTTAAAAAACACATACACATACGTACATGCCAAAAAGAAAAAAGAAAAAAGAAAAAAAAAAGGTACTTTCTCTAGCGGTCAGGTTATTACAGACTAGTAGGTCCCTGCAGGGTTTAGCCTTACACCGTGGTCACTGACCTAGCTTTCTACCCTCAAGAGAAGCCCGCCAGCTCAGCCTCAGGACTGCTCAGAGTTATAGTCTCTACCTTCAGGGACAAGTTAATCTAAGACTTGTGGTGGTGGGGGTCATTATGACAATGAGGACAATAAAATATTTTGTGAAATTCTGTCAGTGGTTTCTATCTTTTTTGTCTTAATATTTCTCATATATTGATAGAAGAATCAAAGTATAGTTTAGTTTAGCGCAAAGGTTGGCAAACTNATAAAATATTTTGTGAAATTCTGTCAGTGGTTTCTATCTTTTTTGTGTCTTAATATTTCTCATATATTGATAGAAGAATCAAAGTATAGTTTAGTTTAGCGCAAAGGTTGGCAAACTTTTCCTATAAAGGCCAGATAATAAATATGGTTGACCCTTGAATGATGTGGGGGTTAAGGGCGCTGATCCCTTGCAGTCAAAAATCTGTGTATAACTTTTGACTCCCCAAAACTTAACTACTAGCACCCTACTAGTTATCAGAAGTTTTACCTATAACATACACAATCAGTTAACACATTTTGCATATACATTATTCTTACAATAAAGTAAGCTTAAGAAAATGCTAAGAAAATCATAGGAAAGGGGCGCCTGGGTGGCACAGCGGTTAAGCGTCTGCCTTCGGCTCAGGGCGTGATCCCGGCGTTATGGGATCGANCGATGTGGGGGTTAAGGGCGCTGATCCCTTGCAGTCAAAAATCTGTGTATAATTTTGACTCCCCAAAACTTAACTACTAGCACCCTACTAGTTATCAGAAGTTTTACCTATAACATACACAGTTAACACATTTTGCATATACGTTATTCTTACAATAAAGTAAGCTTAAGAAAATGCTAAGAAAATCATAGGAAAAAGAAAATACGTTTACAGTACCATACTGTATTTATCAAAAATAATCTATGGGGGCCCCTGGGTGGCACAGCGGTTAAGCATCTGCCTTCGGCTCAGGGCGTGATCCCGGCGTTATGGGATCGAGCCCCACATCGGGCTCCTCTGCTATGACCTGCTTCTTCCTCTCCCACTCCCCCTGCTTGTGTTCCCTCTCTCGCTGGCTGTATCTATCTCTGTCGAATGAATAAATAAAATCTTTAAAAAAAATAATAATCTATGTATAGGTGGACCCATGCAGTTCAAAACTGTGTTGTTCTAGTATTAACTGTATTTTCAGCTTTGCAGACCATGTAATTCTTTTGCAATAATTCTACTGGACTCTGCAGTTGCAATACAAAAGTAGCCACGGAAAATTCATAAACAAATGAACGTAGCTGTATTCCAATAAAATTTTATTTACAAAAACAGGCACAGGGCCAGATTTGGCCTACAGGCTGTATTTTGCTGGCTGTGGCTTAAAAAGATGATTAACTCCCAAATTGGGGGGCATAATCCATAAAGAAAGTGTTACCAGTGAAGGGAAACACAGTTGCTTTGGGTAGTCAATAGAATGATGGTTTCCAGGGGCCGTGGAAGCAAAGTATCCCAAACTTCTTGGTCTAAAACAACAGAAATGTATTCTCTTGCAGTTCTGGAGGCTGGAAGTCTAAAATCAAGATGTTGAAAGTCATGTTCTCTCTGATGTCTCCGGGGGAGAATACTTCCTTGCCATTTCCTAGCTTCTGGTGTTTTCTAACAATTCTTAGAATTCCTTGCTTTGTAGATATATTGCTCTAATCTCTGCCTGTGTCGTCACATGACTCTCTTCTCTGTGTCTCTAGGTCCAAAATGTCCTCTTCTTATAAGGATACCCGTTATTCGATTGAAGGCCCACCTTCCTGCAGTATGACCTTATCTCAACTAGTTACATCTACAATGATCCTATTTCTTTCTTTTTTTTTTTTTTAAAGATTTTATTTATTTACTTGACAGAGACAGAGACAGCCAGCGAGAGAGGGAACACAAGCAGGGGGAGCGGGAGAGGAAGAAGCAGGCCCACAGCAGAGGAGCCTGATGTGGGGCTCGATCCCATAACGCCAGGATCACGCCCTGAGCCGAAGGCAGACGCCCAACCACTGTGCCACCCAGGCGCCCCAACAATGATCCTATTTCTAAGAAAGCTCATGTTCTGGGGCACTGGGGGTTAGATTATATGTGTGTGTGTGTGTGCGCACGCGTGTGTGTGTGTGTGTGTGTTTTGAGGGAATATAATTCAATCCATAACAAATAGTATTATCATTCGGGAAACAAGGAATCACCAAATCCTGTCTTGTCAAACAATATTCTTGACAATCAGGGTGCCTCCCTCAAATGGTATATACAGAAGTAAATATAGCCAATGGGGACATGTAAAAGATTTTATTTTAAACTAGGCCAATCCAGCACATCGTGTCCTGATGTAGTCTTCCCTAGTCATCTGCATTGGAGGGTATGATTTAAGTCAAAGTCTCAAGTAAGGCTCCTCCATCCCCCACACCCCAAATTCCCAGCTGGTATACACAGTAACCCCTAGCTAGTTACACTGTGGAAAGAAGTTAGGGAGAGGAAGGAGGGTTTATATGTCAACTTTAAGAGCAGTGCAGTGCACATGGAGCTCCGTGGTTGTCTTTGATTTTTCTTCTTTTACATGTATTGCTTCTCTTCTTACTCTCTCTCGTGACTGTTCTCTGGCTACTCCCATACCATCTGAATGTTTAGAGATTTGCCTGTAAAAAAAGGGATCGAGAAGTGTTAAAGGCCATCCACAACTGCCTTCTTGATTAATCAAGAATATTAGTAGAGGGGCGCCTGGGTGGCACAGCGGTTAAGCATCTGCCTTCGGCTCAGGACGTGATCCCGGCGTTATGGGATNGTCTTTGATTTTTCTTCTTTTACATGTATTGCTTTTCTTCTTACTCTCTCTGGTGACTGTTCTCTGGCTACTCCCATACCATCTGAATGTTTAGAGATTTCCTGTAAAAAAAGGGATCGAGAAGTGTTAAAGGCCATCCACAACTGCCTTCTTGATTAATCAAGAATAGTAGTAGAGGGGCGCCTGGGTGGCACAGCGGTTAAGCATCTGCCTTTGGCTCAGGGCGTGACCCCGGCGTTATGGGATCGAGCCCCACATCCGGCTCCTCCGCTATGAGCCTGCCTCTTCCTCTCCCACTCCCCCTGCTTGTGTTCCCTCTCTCACTGGCTGTCTCTATCTCTGTCGAATAAATAAATAAAATCTTTAAAAAAAAAAAGAATAGTAGTAGAGAAATAGAAAATAGAATAGAAAAACTAGAGCTCTGTCATAAAGTGAAGAGTCATTCAAACCATGTATGTCATGAACAATTGCTGAACAGGAATCGATTTCTTGTGTCAGGCAGAGGATCAATGGGTTCTATGCTAAGGAGCCTCATACCCGTGCTTTTCCAGACTTATCGTTCCTTGTGTCTTTCCTCCATTGCATCTTGTGTAGGCATAGCCAAATAAACACCATTCAGCAGCCTAAAGTATAAAAGTGTCACACTTAAACACCCTCTGTAGTTTGGAATCCTAGCCCTCTGCCCAGCGAGAAATCCTATTTTCTCAGGTAAACACCTTTTCCCCGATATTTCCAAGAACACTTGGGGTTGCTTACCTCTGTTACCAGATTATTTCTAGCTGCGCTTCCCCCAGCAGTTTGTGGGTCTTTTGTCATCTCCTGTGAGAAGCCCTAGGAGGGAAGGAGTTTCCTTGCAAGGCATCAGAGACATTCTCTGCCATTCTGTAGGCCCGCTCCCCAGCTGACCATCTCTTTCATGGGGTGCTCTTGGACCTTTGGGAGACTTTATGACAAAGTTCTCTCCTTTTTACCTAACCCATCCACTCTCAAGAGGTTTCTGATGTTGGAGGGCAGAGCGGGGAGTAGGTTTGTGTTAAGAAACGGTCAAGAGGAGAGTCACCCTGTACCTGACGGTTTTGTCCAGAATCTAGACTGTACTTCTCAGTCCCGTCCACTTTGCCAAACTGGCTTTTGCTTCTGATGATTTTCCTTCAGAGTACCTCCCCCTTTCAGCATTGCTCCTGGTTTCCTCTTTTCCTTATAGATAGACTTTTTGTTATTTTCATAGTGCCCATCTTACTTCCTTCAATGGAAGCATTCAAATGCTCTCTTTTTAAAAGATTTTATTTATTTATTTGAGAGAGAGAGACAGAGAAAGTACGAGTGGGGTAAAGGGCAGAGGCGGAGGGAGAGGGAGAAGCAGATTCCCTGCTGAGCACGGAGCCCAGGAACCTAACGCAGGGCTGGATCCCAAGACCCTGAGATCATGACCTGAGCTGAAGTCAGACGCTTAACCTGAGCCACCCAGGTGCCCTTCAAATGTTTTTTCTTTAGAACTTAGTTTCATAAATCTTCCATGCCTCAGCTTTCTCACTACAAATGCACAAGTTGTTTTTGTTTTTTTAGAGAGAGAGTTCTCTCTCATGAGTGGGGTTTGGGCCAGAGGGAGAAAAAGTGAGAGAGAATCCTAACCAGGGTCCTCACCCAGCTGGAGCCTCATGCAGGGCTCGATCCCACGGCCCCCAGATCATGACCTGATCTTAAACCAAGAGTCAGATGGTTAACTGACTGAGCCATCCAGGCAGCCCACAAATGCACAAGTTTACCAAATGATCTCTGAATGAAGCAGCTTGCTGGAAGAGAATGAACATTAGCTGGTGAGGCCGATCAAGCTGCTAGTCTTGTTTTTGCCCAGAGCTTACTCTCTAGTCTGGGCAAGTCTAATGGCCTGAGCCTCTTCCTGCTAATTGAGAGGGTAGAGCTAACAGATATCTAAGGTCCCTAAATAAATGTAGATTTAATATATATTATGGAACTATTTCATCTTATCTGTTAATCTTTAATTCTTTCCTGAATCTCATCTGTTGTGTCCTCTCTTCTACATTGGCTGGGCCGCTTGAATTTCTTTGGTCATTTTGTATCAGAGTTCTCAGTTTATGGTCGCTTCATTATTGAGTTACATGAATTACATTACACTCAGTGATGTTTAACTATAAATTAAAATTTACATGAAGACCAATGGCATAGCCAGATTTTAGTTTATTAATCAGTAGAGAAAATACAACTAACATTGAGTATGACCATAACTTGAAAAATAGTAAAAAAGGCAGTACTTTTCAAAAATAAACATTTTGCACTACATTGGTTTTTGTGCCCTCTTTCAACATGGATTGGGACCAGCACTATATATCTTACATCTTTCACATTCTATTGGGTGAATTATTCCTCCAGACTATTTACATCATCCAAGGTCTCTCATGGAGAAAGAAACCAAATCTCACATCTGCAGAGACATATGTGTCAGGGTAGTGGGAAGAGAGGAAAGACAGCACAGCCGTGTCAATTCCTCACTGTCTTGAATTAGAATGTCTGTCTGTGTAAGTTTTCCTTTAGCTTCTTTTCAGTGTGTCAATATGAAGTGGGCAGATTGGAGCGTAACCCAAGCTTAGCTTGGGAAAGTCTGATATGGGCTTTGTCTTCAATGTAGAGGCATTTTAAGAGTCATCTTGGGGAGCTCCCCAACATACGCTCTTCTCAGAGAGCACACAGACTGGGTCAGTGGAAGCATCTGATAGTTTGTATATAACAAAATCTCTGAGGCTCAATTTATGTCACTCTACCAGATGCAATGTTTCATCCCATTACTTATTTAAGGAGTTTCTATACTATCTTTACTTCAAAATTCCAAACATATGCCACTGAATAGTGTTCAGAATTATTTGATCCTTAGATGGTAATATCTGTTTAATTGTTTTGTTTATTTTACTTTGAAGTCTTCCTAATATCAGCAGTAGCTTAACTTTTGTTTTGTCTTATTTACAAACCATTTAAATAGTTAATTGGATTTTTGTCCTTTTCAAGCAATGAGCATGAGTCTGTCACTCTATCTGGAAAGTATCCTATTCTAAATGCCTCTGAACTTCCTGAACTCTGGCCAGCCAGTTTTGATATGTTCTCCAAAGGTCTGCTTACTGAAGATAATTTCCTTTTGTTTGTGATAATACTTCCATAATTGCAGTTATAAACGAAAGGGCAGAATGAATCCCTTCAAAACTGGAAACTCACAGATTTTATTATCTTGTGCCCAAATTCAATTTTATTTCCAATGCTTTTCACACTCTGGGTCACATAAATGAGGCTGCATCACTCTGTGTCTTATTTTCACTCTCTGTTTTGATCTCTCTTACTTAAGGCAGATGCTCATTTTCAGGGCAATTCCTCCTTCTTAGGAAGCAAGACGCAACACTGGTGACAGACACAGTCATACGTGTAAAGGCAGACCAAATGATCACTAAATGGTAAAATCTAAATGGTCAATGGCTCACAAAGAAAAGTGATTTCTGTATAGGCTGAGAGAATGATTTTTCATCGAGTCATACTCCCATAAATCCTATCCTCCAACGTGTTTACTTCAGAGAGAAGTGCCCTGCATTAGAACATTAATTGCTGAAAGGGATCTCAAGAAACAGTTGTGGAGGTAGAAGGCAGAAAACCTTTTGGCTTTGGTTGTTTTATTAAACATGTTTATGACAAATTTTCTCATTCTATGAGAAAAAATCACCGATTTACCCTAAAGAGAACGGTGTGACAAATACAATGATCGTAAAAAGTTTTAAAAATGTTAAACTGGGTATCTTTATGGAAAGAAATCATACCAACTTCCCAGATTTAAAGCAGCCTCTATTATAATCCCCAAAACTCCAGACTCCATATTTCTGATGGTGCTGTCAGCCCTGCAGTTGAGGTTGACAAACCTCTCAGTTAAGTTGCCCATGAACAGTTTGTTGTCTCCTAGCAGACAAGACAAAAAAACGAAACAAAACAACAACAACAAAAAAAAACAAACAGAAAACCCCCATATTTCAGTGTCTTTGCATTCTTGATTCCAGAAGTCCTTCCAGTAGTCCAAATGTGTGAAGCAAGAAGGAACAATGAGCTCTAAGGGGAAAAGAAGACTCCCCTGCCTCCCCACTCCCAAAGTACATCTAATCTCCACTATTTAACTAGTTTTGTTGATAATGAAAGTCTCCATACATTTCTAATTATGACCTCTAAAAGAGTCTCTTGAATTCTTTATAAATATAAACTGTTACAGATACAAAAGAAAAAGAAATAGCCAAAATGACTAACAAACAGTTATTGAGGGTTTGTTATTTTGTTTTCAGAAGGTACACATAGGACTTTATATATGGAAATTGGGGTATAGTAAGTAATTGGAAAATTAAGTTGAAAATGGTTTTCCAAAAACATTTCCTCCTCTGAATCACTGCAGCGACTGTATGATCACAGTGTAGTACAGTGTAGTATAACAGCGTCTCCGTTTAGATTCCAAACAAATATTTTGGCCTCCTGATACCAGAGCACTATGACGTCATTAATTTAGTAGAGCCTCCCTGTTGAGCCCTCAGAAGCTTTTATGGCTAGGACTTGTGACAAAGGACAGTAATCATTCCCTTCCCCCAACATGGTGATTGTAGATTTGCAATCAGAAAGGGGACTTGTCCAATCTACTATAAACAAAAAAAAGTTCTGGGACTAAAAGTTAAACTAAGTGTGTTCAACAATACTGTATCCCATACTATGAGAGAATCCGAAAGCAAAATCTTTAAGGATATAGATATTTCCCATGTAGTGTACATATAAGGGAAATAAAATAGTAAAGCATCAAGGTTCTGATACTAATAACACTTGCCATTGAGACTGTGATTCAGATGTGATTGTCTAGTTCCTATATCTCTGACAACTAGGCTTAGAATCAGGAAGTTGATTTGGATGTTAACAAAATTAAAAATTGGAAGAAAACATTCAGTGAGTTGATTTAAAGGCACTTCTTCCTCCCTTTTTAGTAACCTCCATAACATTGTTACTTTTTGTGTAAAATTATAGGCCTATGCACCTTAAATTTTACTTTTATTTTTTTAAAGATTTATTTATTTATGAGAGAGAGAGAGAGAGAGAGCACAAGTGAAAAACAAGCAGGGGGAGAGGCAGAGGGAGAGAGAATCTCAAGCAGATTCCCTGCTGAGCGTGGAGCCCCATGTGGGGCTTGATCTCAAGGCCCTGACATCATGACAGCATGACTCAAGAGTCCAGCACTTAACCAACTGAGCCACCCAGACATCCCTTAACCTGTACTTTTAAAATGATATTTATCAAGAGTATTTTGAAGAAAGCTTTTATTCCCTTCCAGATACACACTGCTGAACACTTGCTAAAAATCTCTTATTTCTTCAGGATTAACTTTTACTAGTTTTTGCTGCGCCCCGAGACTGCTCTGTCTCTGCACATGCACTTGGGTTTCAGTTTCTGTCTCTGTATCCTTCAAAGGCTATTTCAGAGGGAAAGTCTAGTCTTTTAAGTGGTAAGAGTTCTTTTTTACCCTCAGGGAAAAATATTTTAATTCCACAAATACATGAATTTTTGACTTCAATGCTAACTATCACACATAACCAAATCCATAGCACTAGGTAGCTTAAATGACACTTGGGTATAAATTATTTAAAACCTCAATAATAACCCTGTCATTACCATAGTTCTTTGGGTTATAGTTCATTAGCTTTAAGGCAACAAGTAGTGATAATAATTAAAGTGACTGATGATTTTGTGAGTGAAAAGTGAAAGGGGAGGAAAAACCTTTGGGAAGTTGCCATTGACAGAGATCAAGTGGCCCTAAACTTTATATATATGCATATACAAATTGCATGCCATATATATATTATATATATATACACATATAATATATATATGATATATATAACATATCATGATAAGCCACTATCACTGTCTTTTGTGCTGCTGTTTCTACCTCTAACAAATTAATAAGTATTTAAATGATGTCCATAGCCCACAGCATATTTCTGTTGGCTTAACAGGAACCAATAAATATTAGAGAAATATTTCACTAGAATATGTAGACAAAAGAGTTACTCATGCAATATGTAGGGTATTTAATTATTATTTTTATTATGAAGGTGAACCGAAGTTTTCAGTAGAAGTCTTTGATGGTTTCTCAAGGATCTCTTCGATTGTAAACAAAGGATTCCTTATTATTGGGATCCAAGATGAGCATAGACTTTTCCAATGAGTAAAAACTTGCCAAAATTTCAATATAAACATGCCCAGGATGTGATCTCTGGACATCAGGGACCACATCTGATTTGCTCACCACTGTATCCCCCGTGCCTAGAACAGTGTCCAACTCATAGAAGGTGCTCAATTAATATTTGTTGCCTATTTAATAAGTGAAAGTCAAATGTCTCCATGACTCAGTAAGTCTAGGAGTGATTTTGTTTAACTCTTGTACATCCATAATTGGATAAATTACAACAAATACAGGTTTAGTTCTCATACGTATTTGATGTTCATGAACAAATATTTATAAGTGATAGAACAGGGGACACAATGAGATACAATATAAAAAACTCTTGCTCATGTTGCTGAAATGTTAGTACAGAAAACAGACTATGAAGACAAAAATAAAAAATAGGGCAGTTCAAGAAAATGATGGGAGGTGTTTTATGTAGACTGTTTAAGAAAACATTCTCGGAGTTGTTGAACCTTAAAAAAAAAAAAACGTGTATTAAGCGAAGAAACAGTATATGAAAACCCAGGGAAAGGTTACAAATATGCAGAAAAAATGGCATGCAAAGCACCTAAGATAGGAATAAGTTTGGCAAGTCCAAAGAACAGCAAATAGACTAGTGTGGTTGAAATATACTGAACCAAAAGGAGAGAGATAGGAGATGACTTTAGAAAGAGAGCCAGAGTGAGATTACATAACATTGTTTTGGTTTTGAACACAAGACTGATGCAATATCGGTTCTTTTTATAGTAAGAACCAGGTAGCTACATAGAGATAAAAACCAGTGGTAGGGAATGGATGTGATGGAGAAAGATATTTGAAGTTCAATTGTAAGCACGAAGGTGAGCCCTGCATCTGGATCCAAGGCTACGACAAAGTGATGCTCCAGAAACTCGGCCTTAGAATGGACTGTGGTTTGGAATTTAGCAAGTGTTTCAATCCACCTCAGGCATTTGCGGGTCTACTGGTAGTGAAAAAGGCAAAACTATCTGTAGCTCTGTGTTTTTAATCCTCTGAACTTAAATTCTTTTTTGTGTATTGCAATAACTTCTCTGCTATGGCCAATAGTTACTCAAAGGATTCTTATGCTGAATCTTCTGGGATTCCAGTTGCTGGAACTAAGAGGGAAAATCGCTCTCCCCATACTGAGATAATGCCATCGGGGTGTAGGTATATGTATGGTCCACCTGATAACTTTGTTAACGCTCCAGACTTTCAATTAGGTTTTGCACCGGTCTATGATTGGAATCACCACTGTAACATGAGCTGCCTAGGTAAAGATTAATGAGCTGCCTGGAGAGTTGATCCTCAGGGATCTCTTTAATCTTATTTTCCTGACTCAATCTATACAAACCTTTCCCACAATCCAATTAAAATCATTAAATAACACATACCAGGAAAAATAAAGGGGCACACACTGCACATGCAGATTTTCAACAAAAAGCAGCATGGGTATCAAGTATGTTGGCTTCTTTCCCAGCTCAGTAATGATTAGTGAAGTTGTGTGTAGAAAATATTTGCAGCATGCAAAATTTCTGAAGCTGTTGCTAAATCAAAAATGAATGCAAACAATGTGTGGTTTGCAAAGCTTTAATTAGTTCAACCAGAAGGATGACTATTTGCATTGATATGACAGGACCTCTGGATGAATACTTTTAAATTGTGATAGACCAATCCCATTACATCATTAAATAAATTATCTCAGTCTGTAAAATTTTGAAAAATGGAGGCCTAAAGTTAGAATTGCAGCATTCAATCATTTAATTCCGCAATCATTGAGTACTTTCCTTGTACAAAACCCTTTCCTAGTAAATACATGGACTGTATGTCAATTTCGGATAAAGTGGTATTTATTAGTACATCACAATTGATCTCAGGTGACATAGCCTTGAATCAACATTGCTAACATTCAAAGTGATTTTAATGCAATATATATAATTTGACACAATCTCTCTAAATAATTCCCCATTCTTATCAGCTCTTGCTACCAGAAGAGGGCCTGGAGAGTACTTTAGGAAGATCATTTCTGAGTCAAGACANAGGGCCTGGAGAGTGCTTTAGGAAGATCATTTCTGCGTCAAGACACATATGAAGGACATATATGAGTAACATAGAAGGTTTTGATTAATGAAAACAAATATTAGAAATATAGAATGTTGTGAAAATGTAATTTCAATTTGAAGTTTAGTACAATTATAAACAAAATTTTGAGGGACTTTAAAATTAAACTTGTCAAGGTGCTTCAATTGTTCGTGTAAAAGAATAAATGAATAAGAAGAGCCTCTCAAAATGTTGAGGAAAAAGAAAAATGATCAATGAGGTCATGCCCTTCCAAGGATCACATATACTAAACATATGATTATAAGATATACTCAACAAGTCTTGCAACAAAGTAGATAGCAGGAAAAATAATCGTGACACTGCAATAAGCTAAAGTAAATTTGTGTCACAGATCAGTGAAGAAGCAATTAGACAAAGAGTAATTAACTTACTGCAAAAATATAATCAAATCTTTATTCCTATAACTTAACAAAATAAATTTTAGATGCACAGAGTTAAATATACAAAAATAGGGGGCGCCTGGGCGGCACAGCGGTTAAGCATCTGCCTTCGGCTCAGGGCGTGATCCCGGCATTTTGGGATCGAGCCCCACATCAGGCTCCTCTGCTATGAGCCTGCTTCTTCCTCTCCCACTCCCCCTGCTTGTGTTACCTCTCTCGCTGGCTGTCTCTATCTCTGTCAAATAAATAAAATCTTAAAATAAATAAATAAATAAATAAACAAAAATAGACTCATCAAAAAAATTTAAAAAATATGTGAATATATATCTGCTGTCAGGATTGAAAAAAATATTTTAAGCACAACTGCCATGAAGTAAATTCTCTGCTAATGAATTTGTAAGTTCAGTGCAGTTCAGTTCAGCTGTCCAGAAGTGTTTTTTGAGAACTCGATGAAATGACCCAAGATATATATGAGAAAATAAAGGTCTTTGAAGACCTACAATTTTGAAAATGAAGATTAAGGGCTGAAGAAAGATGCTTGAGCTTCTAGACTTTATAAAGCAAGACTAATTAAAAGTGTTGTATTAACACATGTGTTGACAAATGGACCTGCTTAACAAAATAGAAAGGCCAAAAAAAAAAATATGGAATGGTGTCACAAATCAGCATAGAAAAAAACTGACTATATAGTTGATGGTATTAATAAAATTAGCTTATGATCTGAGGAAAGATAAAATTTAACTCCTATACCACTCAATATATATAGAAATAAACTTTAAAGATATTAAATGTGAGAGTAATAGTACTAGAAAAACAAAATATGGAAAGACTATCTTTGTAACCTTTGGAGAGGGGAGAATTTCTTAAGATCTCAAAAACATAAGATATAATGGGGAAACATGGGTGGATTTTACTGAAGCATAATGAAAGTTGTCTGTTCCATGAACAACATTACACAGAGCATGAACAAAGGTGTAATACAAGAGATTAAATGTCAAGAAAACAAGAAAGAATCAGCAACTACAATATATAGGAGATTCTGTAAACCAGCAAGAAAATTAGGAAGTTCAAAGGAAAAATTGAACTAAGCATATAAATAGAAAATTCAGAGTAGACCCCCTTCAGCTAAGAAGAACAGGAAAGAAAAATGTTTAACTTCACTAATAAGTAGAGATATAAACATCAAATAATAATGAAATAGTGCTTGATACCCAGCAGTATGCCAAAAACTAGGAAGTTGCAAGATATGAAATATTAGTAAGAGGGGGGGAAACAGGGAAGACTTACACTAGTGGTGAGATTATAACTGCACAGCAATTTCCATAAGCAATCTGGAAGTACAAAGTGAAATTACATATTTATATACTCCATGGCCCTGTGTGATACCCTCAATAATTATATAATCCGTTCCTGGGTAATGTAGCCTAGAGAAATCCTGCATAGATTCATAAGAAGATGTAAAATTATGCTTATCACAATGTTTGTTTGTTGGGGTAGCAGGATGTTGGAAACCATCTATCAGTCAACCACGAGGAATACAGATGACAGAGAGTGGCTGCCTTCCTGCGGTTCCCTCCAGAAGCTCAGCCTCAGACAAAAGCTGAGGAAACCAAAGTCTCTTTTGAGGCAGAGAGGTAAAACAGGGAAGGGAGGGGCTCCTGGGTCGGTTAAGTGACTGCCTTAGGCTCAGGGGAAGGGAAAGGAAAGCAGCCACCAAGAGAGGCTTTCAAGTCTGCTGCTACGTGGGCAATTGAAGTTTAATCTCACAGACAGGTTCTGGAAAATTGTGGAACACATACCTAACAATATTCTCAGCCCAGGATGAGGGAGCAAAGGTATTTATCCACCCCAACGCAAAAGCAATTGTTAAGTGGTGCCCAAGGGATGTTAATTTCCAGGCACCCTGCTTGCAGTGCCCTTCAGCAAAGTGAATTCCTGTAGCCCAAGGGCAAAACACCACCAAAGCTGCGAGAGCCAGCCTTCTGAAATTTGTCCGGTAAACACAAAAATGGCAAGAAAGCCAGAGTGGAGAGGCCGAACCCCAACAAGCATCTGCTATAGTGATTGTTGTAAGAGACTTAATACTATACTGCAATTATCAATATTTGCATATGGCATCTTGGGTAGATTTCAAAATCAAGGTTGAATGAAAATTAAGAAAAACAACGAATGTTTATAAAGACACACATAAAAAAATACTGTATGTTTTCTAACTACACATACACCAAATACATACTAGGGAAGAAAGACAGGGGTAATACATAGGTTGATGATGATAGCCATAAACAGAAGGGCATAATTAATATATTTCTGGGGTTTTGATACAGCAAAGTTTGGTGTATGTCAAAGAAAACCAAACTATAAATAATGAATCAGAAAAATACCACAAGTGTAGCAAGGATTTTTTTCTATAATCTACTGAAGGCATGATGAATTATATATTAAAAAAGGAAGAATCCAAGAGAAAAATGAGTCAAAGACATGAACAAATAATTTGTAACATATAAAATCATGAGTAGACTTACAAAAGATAGCAATCATAAAAACCGTGCGGCTTATTAGTAATTAAAGAAAAACAAATGCCTCAAAAGCAATGAGTTTCTCTTCTTTTGGCTTCTCAAATTAGCAAATACCTAAGTCAATACTCACTTCCCAGGAGATGATCACAGAGATCCTTCCAGACATGTATAATTTGATACAACCTTTCTAGAAAGCAGACAATATCCACCAAGAACTTTACAAATGCACTGACCCTTTAACTCTATAATTTTATTTCCAGGAATTTAATACAAGGAGAAAATCAAAGTAAAAACCCACAATTTTGTAAAATGTTCATCACTGTGTTGACTTTGGTAGAAAATACAGGAAAGTAAGAAATTAATTGAACATCAAACTATAGGGAGATGGCGAAATAAATCATGTTGTATGTAGCTATTGCCAGTTCCGCAGAATCTATGGAGGCGCATATCGACTGAACAAATATATCAACATGATTATTCACAGAGTGATAGTTCCCATAAACGAAGATGATGGCAGGGGGGACGTGAATTTTATGAGGGCCAAATTAGGAAATTTTTTAGAATGTAATGGAAAGTGTCTTAGAAGTCTTTAAATGTTATATAGGTAAAAATTATATTAGAGAGAACAATAGTAAGTTGGAAATAGGTATCGTGTAACATTCAAGGAGAGTGGAGGAATGGAATGTGTCCATATTTTCGTTCTATTTCAGGAATTTCTTAAGGTAGTCTCCATGGAGATTTGAATCGGAAGTATTGCTATAGTCAGTCTTGTGCATAGAACCTACTACCACCTTCCATAGACATCCTGTCCTAGGAGACTAATCTATTCTTCTAATAAGAATTTGGTTCAAGAATAAAAAGTGGAGATTAAGTCAATGATAAAAAAAAAATGTTCGGTGGATAGTTTACTTTGTTAAGAGAGTAGGAGAGGGTTTTTTTTGTTTTTTTTTAACCTCTGGATATAGTTTTTATCTGAATGTGGTATGTGGAACTGCTTCAGCCATGGACTCAAGGATGAAACGAACACTGTTGTTGACATAATAGAGAAATGGGAAGAACTGAGAACTCAATTTATTGCTAAGCAAAAGAATCAACCAACCTTGAGGTCAACCAACTTCCAGTAATGTCATCGAGCAAAGGTCTTTGCTATTTGAGCCACAAGTTGCAGCTAAAAGCATCCTTATTGGTATCACTGCCAAGGCCAGCTGGCTTTTGTGTCTGTCCACACAGCTACTTCCCACAGATTTTCTCTGGTAGCAAACCTGATCTCTGTCAACCATATCGGGCATCAGACTGAGCCAATGTTTACTGGTTTTACTGTGCAGGTGGGTAAGTGGCAAGTGTGGCCTATGATTTTGAGAAACAACTTGAGATGGTCCTAAACATATGCTGGCAGGCTCAGTTTTGTTTATCGGATGCTTTCATTGGTGGATTTTAAAATGTTAGGTCAATTAAGAAGTTCTTCCAAGATAAATTAGAGAAGGGATGTGTGTGGACATAACATTAACACATTTATAGCGGTGTTTTAAAGAGCATTTTAGAATAATGGGAAATATGTCCTCTTTTTTTATGTAGCATATGGGTTTGCAATACCGTACATTTTTAGACCCGATCATGTCATTATGCTTTTTATATCCAATGCAAATTCAGTACTTCCCATTCCTGTTTAGATCGACTCATAACAAACAACCATAGCAATGCAAGCCACTTGGGTCAGCTGAGCAGAATCATAGCCAAAAGAGAGAAAAAGGAAACAAAAAAATCCCCAGCAGGAAATAAAATATATGACAAGAAAAAAAATCTGGATTTTACACAGAAATAAAATTCCTTTTGAACGTAATCATCCGTATGCTTTAACCTTAAGTGAAGATATAAATCCAGAGGTAGTGAAAAAGGAAGGGGATAAAAGTATTTTAGTAAGTAAGGTGAGCGATATCCAGATGGAATATGCCCTCTGAAGTAGGATACACTGCAAGCCCTGCTAGTTTGTTCCTTGGGGTCAAGCCCAAGCAAACTAGCTTCCATGGGCAGGTGCAGCGAAGTGTGTGTATGCACACCGCTCTGCTCCAGCTCAGGCAACCATGAAGGTGTGCAGTTGGCAGAAATATGGTCAGAGCTGGGCTTGGCTTGAGCATCTGTTTGAGCAGAGAGCTCTAATTTGGATCCTTAAGTTTGGATTTCTCATGTCTTGTGACTGTACTCACAATATTCCAGTGGGTGCAGAGAAATCTGACATTCCACAGACTCTCTAGAATAAGTCAAGAAACATTTGTGTTCAAAGAAGCATCTCCATACATAAAGCTAGAAGGCCAACGAGCACTCAGGGAGATTGGTTAGTCTTGCTCTCCTTTTACATTTGCAAAAGTTGCACCCAGCTTCCTCCCATCACACCTTACCTTTAAAAAGAGATTCAGAAAGTAATAACGAAATTTTATTAAGCCTTAGAAAAGAAGAGATTATGCCCTTTGCAACAACATGAATAAGCCTGGAAGACAATATGCTAAGTTTAAAAACCAGGCACAGAAGAAAAAAAAAAAAAAAACTCTGAGATCTCATAACTGTGTGGAATCAAAGAAAACTGAATACATAAAACCAGAGAGTAGAAAGGTGGTTGCCAGAGTTGGGGGTTGGGGAGAATAAATAAATCTAGAGCTCTAATGTACAGCAGGGGGACGACAGCTAACAATTTGGTATTGAACAATGGACATTTGTTAAGAAAGTAGATTTTAGGTGCATTCATCACAAAAAAACATAGTAACTATGAGAGGAGAGATATGTTAATTAGGTTGACTGTTGTAATTATTTAACATGTATATGTATATCAAATCATATTGTACACTTTAAATATGCACAATTCTTCACCTAAAAAAATAAATGCTTGAAATTAACAAAAAAGGAAAAAATAAATAGAAAAAAAGAAATGTCGGAAACACAGAATACAGGCCGAATCAAGCCTCCCATCGTTTCCTGTGTGTCCCTTCAAGTTTGAGCTTGACTTACACCACGAGGCTGCCCTGACATAAGTGGTTACAATAAAGGGCTATGTCACAAGTTCTACTTTCTCTGCTCATTCAGATGGTTTTGTATGTTTAGGTGAACAGCGAACCGGGAGCAATTCAGTCTTTCTAGAGGGTGCAGGAGGAAGCTGGAGAATGGCACAACAAGGGGGCACATGTATTCAGAGTCCAGTGCATGCCAGGGCTGCAAAAATGAGGCGAACAGACCATATGGGAAAAGGAGGTCACATTTTCCATGAGATACCAGACTCACTGCCTGCTTCGCTTTCCATGGCCCAGAGTTGGGTGTGACCCCGAATTAGGCAGAAGGGGTTAGCTCCCGAGCAATTCTGCTCCAGGAACGTCAAGAGAGGCCGCTCCCGCTCCAAACAGTACCCAACTCAGTTCGCGCTCAGGTCATGAATTTCTTCTGAATGAAATCTCTTAAGCTATCTTCTGGGAAATTTCTTTGAACTAAATCTCTTAAAATGCAGTGGTGTTTATGTAAGGGCATTTTGCTACACATGCTGGTGTTTACATGTGAACTCTGAAGGCACACTCTGGCTCACCAGCGCCTGGTTTAGAGACCTGGCGCAAGTTGCTTAACCTGCTACGGTCAATCCGTCAGCTGTAAAATGCAAAAAAACCAATCGGTATCGTCTGCGGTTTGATGAGGACTGGAGGTGTAACACACTCAAAGAGGAATGCTTGGCATACAATCACTTCTCAATAGTCTTTGCATCACCACTCGCACAATTTCATGTCACTGAATTTATTCTTCAAGGAGAAGGGAAAGGAGAAGGAAGATTAAGCTTATTTCATGATGCTGCATAAGGCCAGCCTGAAAAGAGCACTTTTTTTCCATGCAAGATGACAATGAAGACAATAATTATGAGTCATTTTAAAATTCTTATTGCTGTATTATCTTTTTAAAAGATTTTATTTATTGGGGCGCCTGGGTGGCACAGTCGTTGAGCGTCTGCCTTCGGCTCAGGGCGTGATCCCAGCGTTCTGGGATCGAGCCNATGGGATCGAGCCCCACATCAGGCTCCTCTGCTATGAGCCTGCTTCTTCCTCTCCCACTCCCCCTGCTTGTGTTCCTTCTCTCGCTGGCTGTCTCTATGCCTGTCAAATAAATAAATAAAATCTTTAAAAAAAAAGATTTTATTTATTTATTTATTTGACAAAGAGAGAGAGAGTGAGCACAATCAGGGGGAGGGGTGGGCAGATGGAGAGGGAGAAGCAGGCTCCCCAGCGAGCAGGGAGCACGACGATGCGGGACTCCATCCCAGGGCCCTGAGATCATGACCTGAGCTGTAGGCAGACGCTTAACTGACTGAGCCACCCAGGTGCCCACTGTATTATTATTATTATTATTTTTTTTTTAAAGATTTAGAGACAGCCAGAGAGAGAGGGAACACAAGCAGAGGGAGTGGGAGAGGAAGAAGCAGGCTCATAGCTGAGGAACCTGACGTGGGGCTTAATCCCATAACGCCGGGATCACGCCCTGAGCCAAAGGCAGACGCCACTGTATTATATTTTTAAACAAAATGGTAAATGTTTTGTCACATAATTCATCACGAGACTGGTGACAAGTGGCTCAGAGCAACTTTATCAAATAAATGGAAATACATAATAAATCCTTTAAGTCACCAGCTAAGGATCTTTCTATTACAACTCTTGCATTTCTAGATTTGTTTATATTTGTCTTCTATCAGCATATTTGCACCATTGGTTGGCCATTTCATTTCAAAATGATTTCACTGGTGTTCTAGGCTCTGTGTGGACCAGAGAATACACAGGCAAGGGTCCTTTGCTCTTGGAGCTCTCAGCCACTGTGCTGCGTTTGCCATATGGATCTAGTACAAGTCTCTAGGAGAATGTTTCAGTATTTCAATCTAATGATCTTTCTTCCAACTAACACTATTCTCAGACATATGGCCTTAGCTGGACAAATGTCATCTCTTCTGAATAGGTCAGCCTGCAGCTGCAAAGATCTCTAGAGCTATTGTGTCCTGGAGTAGCATGACATTTTGTGGTTCACTACAGCTAAATAGAATTCTCAGCTGCTGAGACCACAAACTCAGTTATTGATTTGACCAATCCTGGCTTCCCAAAAACTAGCAATGTACGCTTAAAAGGCTAATGGTGCTGGGGCGCCTGGGTAGCGCAGTTGTCAAGCGTCTGCCTTCGGCTCAAGGCGTGATCCCGGCGTTCGGGGATCGAGTCCCACATCGGGCTCCTCTGCTGAGAGCCTGCTTCTTCCTCTCCCACTCCCCTACTGTGTACCATCTCTCGCTGGCTGTCTGTCACATAAATAAAATAAAATCTTTAAAAAAAAAAAAGGCTAATGGTGCTACTGGGGATTTAGTAGATTTGAGTTGATTCCCAAGCACTTAACTGATTTTGCAAAACAATTCAGAGAGAGATGCTTGTTAATTTAATAAAAATAAGCCTTAGTCATCATTTTCTTTGTAATGGTAGAGATGTATAATAAATATGTATCTAAGATATGTATAATATATATGTATATTATTAAAATGACCCTGATTTAAACAAACATAACATAAATTGTCTTTTCAGGGCAATACTTGGTCTTTCCTTTGCAATTCTACACTTATCCTATTACTTAATAGAGTTTTTGAAGTTTTTTTTTTCCTGGGAAATGCTTTTATACCAATTTTTCAGACATGTTTATAACAATTTTACATTTATGCCTTGGTCAAAATTAAATTTTATTACTCAGTTATATTCATTCATTCATTCATTTATTCTCTTATTTAACAAATCTTAAAACAAAAACAAAAACAAATCTTGATACAGCCTTCTATGTGCCAGCCAAAATTCAGCATTGGAATTCTAGAAATCGAGACCTAGATGCTCCTATCCTTAAGCAGTGACGCGCTAATGAGAGTATTGAAAGGGTCCGTTCTAAAATAAATCTCTCTCAAAAGACAATGTGGTACAAATGAGCATATTCAGATAAATTTGTCTCTGAAATTAGGGATGATCCCATAAGTAATCCCAGGGAGCAGTTCTACTTCTGAATAGTCGAAATTATACCTTCCCATGGTAACAATTTTGAGCTTAGTAAATAAAGTGTAGAATTTTTGCTCAAAACAAGTACTACTTTATCGCTGTACTTTACTTTTATACACACTTCTCTCAAGAAAGCTGCATAACTTTAAAGCCCAGGTGATCTTTACACAGCCTCCAAGAGAGAGAGCAATGCATCACATTTTCTCCATCTACGTAAGAACACCGTTAAGGGATTTCCCCCAAAAGATAAACAAGTCACAGATGAAACAAAACATACAACCTAAATATCCACTGCAAAACATTCTAGTTCTTACACTAGAGTTCCAGGTACATGCGTGTGACATTATACTTGAATTCTGCAAGGATTCAGGGGCCACAAGTTAGCAGTTATTCCTGTTATGAAGATATCAGGCTTTCCGGATAAACCCAGTCCTCACGACTTTGTTAAATGATGTAGATAGGTAGTCTTCTGTAAACTATATTGTTTTAAAAAATGGAAACTGAGACTAATGTTTACTAAAAATTAATGTTGCTTAAGTTACGCAGTCAAGGATAAGCAGCAGTAGGATAGAACAATTGTGAATCTTTGGGAAGTAACTTGAATGATACATTCCAAGTAAGGTATTCAACCACTTAGGAAATCCACTGACCAGGAGTTTCTCATGTTCGAATGTGCTTGTGAATCTTGGGGTACAGGGAATGAGAAAGTAGGTCTCATTAAAATACAGATTCTTATTCTGCGGGTGACCTATTGACTCTGCATGCTCTATCCACTCTTCTGTATTCTGTGCTTACCAGGTTGGCCTACAGTATACTCTGCCAATAGAACACAACAGGTAGACTTTACGGATGAAAGAAAAAGAGCTCCTTCTTTTTTGTTTCCTTTGGNCACTTAGGAAATCCACTGACCAGGAGTTTCTCATGTTCGAATGTGCTTGTGAATCTTGGGGTACAGGGAATGAGAAAGTAGGTCTCATTAAAATACAGATTCTTATTCTGCGGGTGACCTATTGACTCTGCATGCTCCATCCACTCTTCTGTATTCTGTGCTTATCAGGTTGGCCTACGGTATACTCTGCCAATAGAACACAACAGGTAGACTTTACGGATGAAAGAAAAAGAGCTCCTTCTTTTTTGTTTCCTTTGGGCTTCTTGCCTCCTCCATGAAGGTCATTGTAACGATACATTTCATACTGGCAGCAGTAGTGCCTTCCTGTGGCAGCAGCTGAATCCAGTTCAGGTTTTCTAACATTTGTTGAACCAGCTTCACTTCACCACAGAAAACCAGCACTAGTCCATAGAGTTCTCATTCAGAGATGTGATTTTCAGATTCAAGGGGCCCCTTGTCCCAGCTGAGATGCCAGCACCAGCTGCCCCGTTGCTTCTCCTCAAGGCTATGATCCCAGCCAATGACAATGAGGCCTTTCCTTCTTGTGCAGCGTCACCCATATCAGCTGACCAGCATGCCATTTTNGAAGGTCATTGTAACGATACATTTCATACTGGCAGCAGTAGTGCCTTCCTGTGGCAGCAGCTGAATCCAGTTCAGGTTTTCTAACATTTGTTGAACCAGCTTCACTTCACCACAGAAAACCAGCACTAGTCCATAGAGTTCTCATTCAGAGATGTGATTTTCAGATTCAAGGGGCCCCTTGTCCCAGCCGAGATGCCAGCACCAGCTGCCCCGTTGCTTCTCCTCAAGACTATGATCCCAGCCAATGACAATGAGGCCCTTCCTTCTTGTGCAGTGTCACCCATATCAGCTGACCAGCATGACATTTTTTTTTTAAGTAGGCTCTACACACAGCATTGAGCCCAACACAGGGCTTGAACTCATGACCCAGAGGTCCAGACCTGAACTGAGATCAAGAGTTGGATGCTTAACTGAATGAGCCACCCAGGCTCCCAATATTTAATAATTTTGGAGCCTCTCCATGCTCCCAGTATTTAATAATTCCAACCAGACCTGGGAATCAGAGATGCTTTGTAAAACCATTATATCCTTAATACCTCTGTGTTTTCTTTTTGTTTTTCTAAGTTTTCTATGTTAAAAACTTTAATTCTAGTTATTTTTTAGCATTAAATTCTGTCTGTTTAAATGAAAGTTATGTCTTTTGTCTGCTTATTGGACCTCAACTGATACAGTAGGTCTGGGATGGGCCTTGATACTCTGCATGTCTAACAAGCTTCAGTGATGCTAATATTTGTAGTCTAGATGTCACACTTTGGCAAAGCAATATGGCTGGGAAATTTATGAGAATTCTTAGTATATGATATTTACATACAAACCAAACGGCAAATGTAAACACTGAACATTTATAAGTGCAAAGAGGAGCAATATTTGTAAATATTAATGATTGCCTTAAAAATGAAGTAACTACTCCCAGTGCAAACATCTTGGGATGACAGCAATATGGGCACTTGAGAAACATCTTCAGATCATGAGAGAAGAGGAATCCAGATAAACTCAGAACAGAAGTAACTCTCTGACATGACCCTTGCTTTGTATGGAATATGTGTACAGGTGGGAATATATTTGTAAGTGGAGCGTTGTTTAGAAAGGGACTTAATTTGAACACTGGGAAAAAGAAACCACTGTCTAAATCTTGAGCTGCTAAACTGGTTGTCATGGTCTGAAACACCATCAGCATTTAAATGTATATGCTATAATGTGTTTGATAGAATCTTTCATAACCAAATACATAGATATTTAATTAATTAAATAGGATTCCAAAATACATACAATATGATATATTGAGAAATAACTGCTCATTTGATAGGGATAGGATTCAGACATGTCTGAAATCTGTTTCTAAGAGGGATCATCTGATTCCAGAAAGATCTACTATTAGCTTCTGATTCAACCCAGCAAACTGAAGAAATTTAGGGATGTGCTAGGAAAGCCTTGCATTCGCCATAAAAGCCTTAAGTTCATACGAGGCATGAGTAGGAATGATTCTGTGGCAAAATGCTTTCATAATCCAATCTAGTAGATTTACTGTTGTAACCTGCTACACCAAGGCCTTCGGTGTTGAAGACAGTCAAGATCGCCAAGCCATCCCGGAACACCCAAGAATGGCCACAGAGATATAAAGAGACCCACTACTCTAGGATGAAAGTAATAAGTTTAGTTTCCAAAAGACCACAATAGGATTATCATCCTGATGCGGTGGTTACCGAGCACGGGGATCTGCTTTCTATATGGATGATGCGGCCTTTACAAAGTCACATAGTTATATCCTTAACATATATTAAAAGAACAAATGAAACTTGTGACTTCTATCATCTTTCCTTCAGTCAGTTACACTTATGGCAACTATATAATATTCAAGAATGTGGGCATTTTTAGAATTTTGACATTCCTTCAGTAGAAACCTGCAAAAAAAAAAATCATGATAAGGAGAAGCAATTTGAATATATGCCTAGAGAACCAGATAAGTCACTTTGGAATTTGTATACCTGAGGAGAGATCAGAAGTTCACTGAACGTGCCCTTGCCAGTTTGTGGGATATTGTTCACCCTGTTTACCAAGCCGCTGAGCCTGGAACCTGGGAAATAGCAAAGTTCCAATAATAAGCCTTGAAAAGTAATGAAATGTGTATTTAATGAGCAATGAATCATCCTAGTTCAAGAAATTAGTGTTCTATAAGGTCACTAGATATTAGTATACTTAGGCAGTAAGTATTTTGGAATAATGAAGCCCAGTGAAATAGTTCTGTTATACCAATTTCCACTGAAATCTGTTCGTGATGGTGACCAGGTTGGAATAGTATCACAATGAAAAAATAATATCTCTCTTAGGAAAGAACACAAAGAGACTAGAAGAATGATTTCAGCAAGTTAGAGGATGAAGCATTGTATGTTGGACCTTTTGAAGGAATCGTACTTGTAATCCAGATAGTTGTCCAGTTTCCCAGAACATTTTGAAATATGGAATTGCTAACTTCATAAAATGGTTCATTTCATAGTTGATTGTTTTAAATTCTTTGAAAGATTTTCCTCATAGAAGTCAAAATATGTCTCCTGGTACTCTTTGGTACTAGTTAGGCTTGCTAAAGCAACTCATAAGCTAGTTAAGTCTTTCACATGACATCACGTCGATATTTGAATATCACTATGAGGTTTTCTGAAAATTTCTGTCCTCTCATTGACTCACTGCTGTAACCTTCTATAAAGAACATGATTTCTGAATCTTTCTACACCTTGGAAACAAATTTTACTTGTCCAGTCTGTTTTCTAAAGTCTAGTGCCTTTCCCAACTGCTTAGAATATTGAACCTCTTAGACATACTAACTGAACGTTAACATTGCTATCTTTCCCCAATGACATAGTTCTATAATGGTACAACACCTTTGTGTTTATCTTAATTTAGTCTGCCATCCAAAACGTGTATTTTGGAAGTAAGGATGGAGGAGCACTGTGCTTGGTTGTCATTACATGGGTCTGGAAACTGTCAGATGAACCGGATTTATTTTGTGGAAATTGTGTGTTGACATGCAGCTCCAATTTTCATTCTATAGATAGTGTTTCACATGCACTCCAGATCTTCAGCATAATTATTGAAATTAGGGAAAAGAGAGGCTTCATTTGAACCCAGATTCCTCTGAAATTTCAAAAATGAGAATTTTAATAAGAAGATTTTGGGAGAAGGATTGCTAAGAAGATTTTTACTCTTTAGTCAAAGCATTAGCAGTAGAAGAAGGCAGAGATCTTTCTGAATCCTAAGTCCCCACGAGTGACAATAATAAGGAGGTAGCATAAAAATGCCTCAGAGGCATAAAATTAAAATCTTTCTTTAAAGATTTTATTAAGGTTATAGCAACCCAAAGGATAAAGCCTTTCTTAAATTATTAAAAATAATAATAAAAGTGGCCTATAAAACTTTGCTTATTCTAATTCACTGGGTACTTCAAACATCCCATGATTGTCTAACATTAGGCTTTTATTTAGCAACATTCAGATCCCTCATTTTTCAACTACATAAAGTAGGAGACCCATCAAACGTTCTTACACCTGCCAATCGTTGAGCTTCACCAAGGTCTTTTTCATGAATTACATCAGTGGTTGCTGTTATGCCTTAGGTGTAACAGTTTGATTTTGAATATATTTGAACTCAGAAGTCATGACTCTGTCCTTTGTTTAGTGAGGAAACGTCAGTGAATCTGTGAAACCAGTGAATATGTATTGCTTCCTTTATATCTGTTCCTTTGTGTTTGGGCATTTTCTCATTATAGAGATTTGGAATGCCTTAATGCATTATAATTATCTCATTTGTATGACTGTCACATCTTCAAGTGCTTAGCAAAAAGAGTTAAGGTTCAGGAACAAAATGAGTTATACCAAAAAACAATAATATTAGTGGTTAAAATCTGGCAACCAGAAATGGATCATTTTTCAAACTCATATGAAGCATAATGTTGCAAACAGCATTCCAAGGATTGTCAACATAAACTGATAATAAACCTGAAGGGGACCAAGGTCATACCCCAACTAAAACAAAGATAATTCTTCCCATTCTCAAACCTTTTTGAGGAAATATGAAACTACAGCTGTTACTTTCTGATATTTTTGCACTGAACATAAAACCCAAAACTCAGTCATGGAAGCTTAAACATCCTCTGGGATTCTAGGAAACAGACTTTTCCTTTAGGCTAACTCCTAAAATAGAGGCATCAAATTGGTAGTCCACTGCTCCAACTTGGCTCACAGGAGTGTGTCTTTTTGTATGACTCCCAGAGAGATTAAAAAAAAACTTACATACTTGCAAACATTAAAACACTTGGTATTTCATATATAAATACCAGAATTATCTTCAAAAATAGGAAGATCTGGCAACATAGAATACTCCTTTCACATGCAACCATCTCCTGGAGTATAGTAGGTATTATATACTTTAGAGTTGGTAAACCATTTAGTTGGCCACCCAATATTCTTTATTTGTTTATCTTACTTCCCTTTCCCTACAGGGTAGGGCAAAGGGGAAGATAACAGAATCACTTCCAGACTATAATGACTATGACTATAAGGAAGAAGATTTGCTTTAACTTTTGAGGAGACCAATTTTGGGACAGACAGCTTTCGTACACACTTGATTCAGAGCTATAGATAAGCTATATGTCTGATCTAGAGTAATGCACTTTCAGTATGATTCATCTCACTGCAGGTGTTGCTAATTTAACTCTAGGTCCACCTAGGAGAACAGAGTGAGCCAGGTGAGAGCATCGCCTACAGAAAGGGATAGGAGAATCCTGAAGACTTTGTCAAGCAAGAGGAAAACTCCAAGTGTGGTTAGAGGCTATGGCCATAGGATGGGAATGTACCACTAATGTGAAGTGGGAGCTGTGGTTGCAAAGGCGAAGGCACAGGGTAGGAGCAATATAAGGTGATCTAACAGGTATATTGTAGCCAACCCAATAATCAAGACAGATGAGAGTGAAGGATTTGTGTGAGTTGAGTTGCTTAAGGGTTTGGCTACAAAAGGAAAGCATTTACTGGTGACAATTTAGAAGATGCCTGGGTTGGGCTCCAGATGCCCATCTGTATGCTGAGGTACTCTGCCAGCTGAACAGCTGTGCTAACAGACTGAAACTAGACCAATCTCTTGGGTAGGTGGGAGGAAAGCAGACAGGATAGGAAAGAAGCCATCTATCTCTCAATATTCACAGTTGCACTTTCAATCCAATATTGAATCAATAAAAAAAAGTCAACATTTTTGAAACCAATTAGAACTTTCTAAAGTGGTGAAAGTCAAGCTTAGTTTCCTTTTTTCCTGTAAATGAGTAAAAGCAGATACTTGTTGTATTTTGGGAATAATTTTATTTCTGAAATTTAGAAACATGAAAATGACATTATGAACACTTGCATTTATGTGGTTGAATTATGGTATGTAGTT
Organism: Ailuropoda melanoleuca; assembly: GCF_002007445.2. Lineage (NCBI taxonomy): Eukaryota > Metazoa > Chordata > Mammalia > Carnivora > Ursidae > Ailuropoda > Ailuropoda melanoleuca. Next base: position 28,196,599 of record NC_048236.1, read on the forward strand.
GATTTATAGTAAAGGAACCAAAATGAAATCTGAAAATAATAATTGCTATAACTGATAATATCTGTAATATAAATAATTACATATTGTAAATAAGGCACATGGCATACATTATATTATTTTATCCTTGCAACAAATCTGCATAGTAAATATATATTATCTGTATTTTATAGAGAAAGGAGTAAAGGCTTAGGGGGAACATTCATACACCTAGGGAGTGGAAAAGTGAGGATTGCAATCAAAGATGGTCTAATTCTTTCTACCAGACAAAACACATACAAGGAAAGTAAAGACGGAGGTCAATGAGACAAGTGTGGCTGGTGCATTGATTAATCTCAAAGATTAGTTTAGATTTTCATAGTTTTATTAGTACTATCAGTGTATTGGCATATGCTCGAATGTTGCATGGAGAAAGGAGAATCCACACTTCCATGAGTAATTCCATGATTTAGTTAGCTTGCTAAACCATTTGTTAAATACCAAGTATACATGTCACTTTATAAAACATTCTAATAAGTAGCCATTAATGGTATAGTTATGATTTTGAAATTAGAATCTATAAGTTATGAGATTTTTTTCTTTTTTCCAATTCGCATATCATGTAGTTCTTTTTCTTGCCCAACTAAGCTGCATAGGACCTCCAGTACAATTATGGGCAGAGTGGTGGAAGGAGACACCTCTGTTTCATTTCTGATTTCAGAACTATATTTTTAAACATTTCATCATCAAGCATGATGTTGCTAGAGGTTTTTATACATGCTTTTAATGAGGTTAATGATGTTCACTTCTATTTATTAATATTTTGCTACGGATTTTTCATAAAAAGATGTACTCTCTTTCTCCAACACTTTTACAGAATCTAATAAAATGATTGTATAAAGTATTATTTTACTGAGTATATTATTATGCACCTTTAATTCCTAAGATAAAGTGTATAGATAATGACCAGTTATATATTTTATATATGGCTGCATTTAGTTGACTAAAATTTCATTTAGAATATTTCCGTCTTATATCATTAAGATTCTCTTGTAATTTTTGCTTAAAACCTATCTTTGTTGAATTTTGCTGTCAAAGGTACACAAGTCTGTGTAAGCTGGGATTCTTCCACAGAGAAACAGAACCAATAGGAGATTGTGTATATATATGATTTATTATAGGGAATTGGCTCACATGATTATAGAAGCCCCAAGAAATTCCACAATTTACCCTCTGCAGCTGGAAACCTAAGAAAGTAGGTGTAATCCAAAGGGTTGAGAGAATGAGAGCCTAGTGTAGATTCTAGACCAAGCCTGAAGGTTTGAGAGCCAGGAGCACTGAAGGCAGGAGAAGATCGGGGTCTTAGCTTAGGCAGAAAGTGAATCTGAATCTCTCTACCTCTGTGTTCTGTCGAGGCCCTCCATAGATTGGATGACATTCACCTGTCAATCAGGTTTGCAGTTTCTGGTATTTGGATTCTGGCAGAACATCAGAACAGTTGAGGAAGTAATCTAAAGAGCTTAACGTGGGATTTTTCACAATATGTAAAGTAGCAGGATTACTTCTTCAGATGAAACCTCACAAAAATTTCAATCTATAAAACTGATACACGCACAGCTCTTGTTAAGGTGTATGGCAGCAGGGTGGCAGTAGGGGCAGCCAAGGGGATACCGCCTGGGTTTTCTTCCCGCTCTTTGTGCTTATTCCAGGGGCACCCTGCAGAAGTTTGGGCTTTGTGAAAACTACTGGTTGGGTAATCACTCTGAACTGGGAGAGCCTGAGAAACAAAATTGAAATACCTGGACACTGGTAACATCTCAAATGCAATTTATTCAGCCAAATACGATTTATTTTTCTGTGAATCTCCTCAGTTAAATGACCTTTTAACTTTACAGCAAAGGGGGTGTTAAAAGGGGAAAGGGCTGATGAATTTATTCAGTTACAATCCATGAATACACTATCCATGCTGAAGGTGGGATTTTATTCGTGTCGTCCAGAGGTGCTCATTCCCTCAGGCGTGGGGGTGAGGCAGCTCTTGTGCACTCTGTTTTATGGGAGCTCCTGCAAGCATGCCTTGCCATTTGCATTGTCATACCATATGTCTTTTTCTTCTTTTTTTTTTTTCTTTTTTAGAGTGCGAGAGAGAGCTCAAGCCGTGGAGAGGGGCAGAGGAAGACGGAGAGAGAGAATCTTAAGCAGACTCCATGCTCCGATGCCAAGCCCGATGTGGGGCTCAATCTTACGATGCTGAGATCATGTCCTGAGCCCAAGTCAAGAGTTGGACACCTAACTGACTGAGCCACCCAGGCGCCCTATCTCATATCATATGTTCTTCACAACATCATCTTCGTGTGTCACATGAAAGTGAACTACTAGTGAATTCTTAGATTGTATCAACCCGAGGTTAAATAATGAACAATGAATATGGCCAGGAAAAAATGATGGATACTGCTAATGATAAATCTATTGGCTTTTGTTTAACTACTCAGTGGGCAAATTGTGCACAGTCCTCTCACAAGCATTTTGACGAAAATGATTGTTTACTTTAGGAAAGCTAAAGTTTATTTTTTTATTGGGGAGCTTTCTTTTGCTTTCAGTCTCCAAAAGGAATTGTGTGGAAAATATGCATTTAAAAATCATAATAGAAAACAGAATTGCCAAAACAACTGCTTGGCTAGCCACTGAAATTTAATTGTACTTATAGGTACTCTAAAATAAATTCCTAATTAATTTGCTCTAATTCATAAAAATAGTATTATCTATCTACCTTCTTGTACATGGTCTAAGGTAGAGTGATACAGAAAACCTAATTTTCTCTCCTCCAGTGATATGAACAAAAGTGCATTTATAATTTTGAGAAATATGCCTACTAAGTAATTATAACCACTGCTTAAAATTATTCTAAGAATTTGAATCACTGGATTAAAGTTCCTTAGTATTGCATGAGTCACCACGTCCAAACGCAATGTCTCAGATATGTATTCAGGAATCTCTATTTTAGGAGAGAGTTTGCATAATGCAAAACTTTTCTCATCTTACTTGGCTCTTGTATACCAACAAAGGGGTATATTTTCTAAATGCTTAAATAATCATTAAAGAGAGATTCTTATAACATTTCTGCAAGGCATATAATAGCGTCTTTGTCTTAGCAGTAAGGAAAGAGAAGTGAAATACAAAGATAGATAAAAGACTTTGTAAGAGGCTGAAGCTGGAATTTTCCAGGCCTCCCCACAGAACTGCATCATCATCTTCATTCAATGAAAAATATATATAGAATGTGAACACATTTGGTAATAATGCTGAATTGAGAATTCTTGTTCTCTTTTTGAGGCTGATGAATTAACTTTCTCAATCACTGGATGGAGTTTGCTTTCTCTGGAAAACTCTACATTGATGTAAATTTAAAGTTAACTCACGTCAGAATCTGACCCGAAGGGTATGTAAGGAAAGGCATCAAACAGTGACTTTTGCAATCCAGGGAAGTCCTAGGTCAATGTGGAGAGTTAAGAGGGCAAAAGATTATTCCAGTTTCAAAAAAGACATGAAATCAACATTTTTATTTAGAAAGAAAGCATTTTTTCTCTTTTAGGGAAAAAGAGTTGAATCAAAAATGTTATCAATCAGTGCTTTTGAAATTAGCATTTAATTTAAAATTGACTGCATGAGTTTCATTGTGAGCAGGACTGACTTTGCCTATCAAAATACAATAAAATGTTTTTCTCAGCAAATTGACACTTTACACTAAAACACAAAATGGAGAGTCTGAGTTGATTTTTTTTAGTACATCTTTCGACCCTGCTTTTATACAGAACCTGGATCCCATTCCCATGTTCAATTTCTTCTATTAACTTTACCCAGTCCTTCAACATTTTTATTTCATTCCTTGAACAACTTTCGGATTCATACCTATGTGGGGCACATGAGGAGATCACAAAACATATGAGCCACAAATCCAAGTCTGGATCAGCAAAATTAGCTTTGAGATATGCAACAAGGACATTTCCGACTGAAGACAAGAAGCAATGGCAGGAGAAAGGATGCCTAAGTAAAGGGAGGTCTTCAGCTGAGCCACAGGCATAATTAGAATTATATTTCCCACATAATATCACAAAAAGTCTATTAATCACCTTTCCTAAGTAAAAACAGATTTCGCCCACTTATGAGCATCCATTATTTCCCTAATAATAATATTGCTCTTATAGATAACATTTACTGAGGTCTTGCTATGTGCCACATACCAGATACAAACAACATAAGGGCAGTAAAATTAGATATTAAGGGTAATAGAAGCAGAAAGCCTATTTTTAAAGAATGAGATTTTGACCAAGTCCAGGTAGGAAACCTTTCTGTAATTAACAAAACATACCCAGGAGAGGACAGATGGAATTTGAAAGGATGCCGGCTTTGACAAGTTTTGTGGTAGACTCTGAAACATGATACAAAGTATCAATACTAATCAGAAGTTAGAAGTGTGAGGAGAAAATAAGAACCAGAAAATAAGAACTTTATATGTATTTCATTAAATGCTAACTAAAAACAACCAACCAACCAAACAAAAACTCGGGAGGTAATGTTCCCCATTTTACAGATGAGAGCTTGAAGCTAACTTCACAAGGGCCAGAACTAGAATTCAAACTCAGCTGAGCATCATTCCAAAAACCATGTTTGGCTCTTAGAAATTTCTGCCTCTGACACCAACCAGGGCAGAGATACTCTCTAGCCATTCCTAAACAATGTCTTCAGCCCAGCCCTGCTGCAAATGGGTTCCGGTAAATACCCAAAGCTATGCTGTGGTCACCCGTGTTACGTCGAAATACAAGAAGGTCATTTTTCTAGTTGCTATAGACTGGCTTTGGGCCTTTGGGTGGGATTTACTCAAAAAATTATACAACTGCAGGGAGAAAATTCTAAAATCAGGTTTTCTGAGTTGATACAAATTTGCACAAAAGCAGTTCATGTTAACTGTCATTAAAGTACGGCCTCCTTAACTGGGAGTTACATGAACTGGGAATCCAGGGAGATGAAATTTTACCATAAAGTAGCGTTATTCTAGTTACTCAGACCACAAATCTTGGAATCATCCTGGATGATTTCTTTCTCCCACACCCTTTATTCAATTTCTCACTTTGACTGTATCTTCAGAATAAATCCTGAATGTGACTATTCCACACCACTTTCACAGCTACCTTCCTGTTTCAAGCCCCCATCATGCCTCACCTCAATTACTGCCACAGCCTTCTCACTGATCCCTTTGCTTCCATTCCCAACCTTTACTTTCTGTTCTTCACAGAATATCCAACTGATCCTTTTGAATCTCAGGTGCTCCTTATCTCAAAACCATTGACATTCCACGTTGCTCAGAGTGTAAGTCAAAATCCTGATAATGGTTTCTATGGCCTGACATGATCTCCACCCTCACCTCCTTTCTCTCCAGTCTCATCTCCAGTTACTTTCCTCTTTGCTCCTTCCGTTCCAGCCACCTGGAACTTACCATCCTCCGTAGGTGAACCGTACTCCCACCTTAGGGACTAGGTAAAAGCTGTTTCCTCTACCTGAAATTCTCTTCCCGCCTGATACCACATGGTTACCCTCCTCATCTTTTCCTGCCTTTGTTCAAATGTCTCCTTTTCAATAAGGTCTATCCTTTCTAACTTATCTACAATGTGACATCCCTTACAACACTTCTTATCGTGCTTCCTTAGGTATTTTTGGATTATTTTCTCAGGTCTCTGTAAGAATGTTTCAGGAGACACCTGGGATAATAATCCATACATTTCAGTGATTTTAAAGAGGAACTTAAAGACCAACCTAACTCTATACCCTGTTCTGCTACCCTTTTTTGCTATAACAGGTAAGCATCTCCTTTAAAAAATGGCGCTCAGAGTGGAATTGTTCCTTATACTGCCATTGGGAAGCCAATGATCTCATTCCTTACAGAATCCACACACTCAGTAAATTCATTTTTATTCCAGAACATTCTTGTCAGGAAATGTAAAATGATATTTCCATAACTGAGTATATTGACTCATCAATATGATAACATAGCTTTCAAAATAGCCTCTCAGATTCAGAAAAAAAATATTTTAATTTTTAGGAATTCCGTTGGTGCTGAGTAGGTATCATTGCTCAATGGATTTGTTCAAAATCCTCTTGGTTGAGAGGGTACATATATATACATTCTTTATATATGTTTGTATACATATGTATTTACCATATATATTTACATATATATATACACACATGATACACACATACACACACACACATACACCAACATCTTTTATCCAATTATGTAAATTAAATAAACTTGATCTGCTTGTTTCCAAGAGTCCAAGAGTTCTGGAAATGCTGCAAGACACTGCTTAGAGGAAAAGATGAAGTATTAACAAAAATGAAGAGGAGCAGGTAGCTTTTATTCTACTGGACTATATTTTCATTTTGTATAACAACAGGTGAACTTTTACCTATGGGTGCTTTCTAAACGGACCTCAGCACTGTAAGATAGTTTCACTGATTTTAGGGTTTTGATTATATGAAAAACACTTTAAGTATTTCGTTTCCTCCCTCACTGAATTAAATATAGGTTGCCCTAGATTTGAAGCTAATAGCAAAAAAAACTTGTGCACTAAATGTGTTTATTCAGTTGCTGCAGCTCCAACTATGCTTTGTGCAGGGAAGTGTAGAGCAGTGGACTACACACAACCACACAAGCACTTTGTCACTCCTGTGAAATAGGCTGTAAGTGGTCCTTTCTGTCCTGGCGAAGTCAGAATAACCAACGGTACGCTCATCAGTGCAATGAATAGATTTCAGTCAAGTCAATAGAATTTGGTATTGATTGGTCTCAGGCTCTCAACTCTCATCATAGCCCTTGTTCCCAAACAGGTCTTCACCATTCAAGGAGGTGGCTGAGGGGCTCAGGGATGGGGTCCCTCTGCAGGTACCCTACCTCTTTTAGGAACCCACTGCTCCAGCAAGGCTCTTCTCTGGGACACACCTTTTGCTTTCAATCTAGTTCTGACCTTGATTTCACCCCTTAAGACTTGATTTCAACCTGTCCTGAAATTCTTACAATGCTCTCCCCTAAAACAGACTTCCATTACACCTTGCAACTGAAAAATACCCACTTTTCTTCTTTCCTTTCCTTTCCTTTCCTTTCCTTTCNTCTTACAATGCTCTCCCCTAAAACAGACTTCCATTACACCTTGCAACTGAAAAATACCCACTTTTCTTTTCTCTTTCCTTTTTTCTTTTCTTTTCTTTTCTTTTCTTTTCTTTTCTTTTCTTGATTTTATTTATTTGACAGAGACAGCCAGCGAGAGAGGGAGCACAAGCAGGGGGAGTGGGAGAGGAAGAAGCAGGCTCCCAGAGGAGGAGCCTGATGTGGGGCTCGATCCCATAACGCCGGGATCATGCCCTGAGCCGAAGCCAGCCGCTTAACAACTGCGCCACCCAGGCGCCCCTCTTTCTTTCTTTCCTTTCTTTTCTTTCTTTTTCTTTTTTCTTTTCTTTTCTTTTCTTTTCTTTTCTTTCTTTCTTTCTTTCTTTCTTTTTCTTTTCTTTTTCTTTCTTTCTTTCTCTTCGTCTCTTTCCTTTTCTTTCCTTTCTTCTCAACTCAGACTAAACCAGAACCCCAGACCCTCAGCTTTCCTTGAAGCAAGGGGAAGGGTACCTAGATTTCAGACCACTCTTGTTAAGATCCAGAGCAAAGGAAAAAGGATTTCTTATTAGAAATGGCGCACCTTATTTGTGACATAGACTGACTTTATTTGACTTCAGAATTTTGGAATCAGGTTTTTTCAGTAATAATTTGGCAGAAACATTTAATTCTTACTAAGCAGTGATCCATAGTTTACTGGGTTTTTTGTTTTTACGTTATAGGCTCCCTGAGCAGTGTTTAACAAAGTGTTTTTCAAGTAATATCAATAGGATTTTATTAGATATTATAGTAGGGTATGTTCAGTGGACAAATATTTTTAAGAAATGCTAGGTTAAATGAAAGTAATAGCTTTATTTCAGATTTTTTTGTCTATTTGTTTGTTTTGCTAATGTGTTTGATAAATCTACATAAGGTGATACAGTATATAGTAATTTCCAAAGTGATTTAAACTAGAGAGTATTTGTCAACTAAATGTGAAAATAATTTGGAAAATACTATCTTGGAAGATGTAATAATGTAAATATCCTCTTTTTTTAAAGAAAAAGTACATTTAGTTTTTCTGGAATTCCCTCATTAAGTGATCTGATTTTAAAAAAATCAGAGTACTGTGAAAAATTAATTTATGACAGCAAGAGTATGGTAATTACATCCAGATGTCAATAACACTACCATTTGTCATTAAGTAATAATAGTGTCACATAGCCACCAGACACCAAGCTACATTTTGACAACATTTCCAATGTTAAATCTGTTAAATTGACTGAATCAAGTGAAAATGGAAACAGCTGCTTGGCCATTTGGTTGTTCTCTTATCTTTTAAAAGTAATTTCTGTACAAAACCCTTATATTATTATTATTGATTTTGTGATAGTCGTGGTGGTAGAAAGAATTTTGAGGTTAAGGTCAAAGACAGCTCCAAGTATTGACTATGACTTTTATCAGCTGTGATAAAGGTCAAGTAGAGTTTCCATTTTGTCCTTAAAAAAAAAAAAAATAGTAATATAATTTAATGCCACCAGTGGTCATTACTGAGAATTCACAATAGATCAGGCCCCATGCCAGATGCCAGGGATATAAAGGAACAAACCCCAAATATGCAGCAAACCAGTAGGAGAAAATAAACATACATATACACATATATATATAAACATATATACATATATTATATATTTTATATTTATATTTTATATATGTATATATGTATATATATAATATATAATATAATATATAACATATTATGCAGCAAACCAGGAGAAAATAAACATATATATACATATATAAATAAACATATATATACATATATACACACATATATTATATTATATATTTTATAAAATATTTATATTATATATGTATATGTATATATACATATATATAATATAAATATAATATATAACATATCATAAATTATAACTTTATAAATTATAACTTATTATCAATATTAAATATATAACATATTATAAATAATATAAACATATTAGAAATATATGACCTACTATATATTATAACATATAAATTTATATGTATAAAATAGTGAGTAAAAATAGATGTAGGCACCAAAATACAAATATAGTAGAGAAGGGAATGCCTTGAGGGTTGAGAGTAAGGAAAGCTTTACAAGGAAGGCTTTGAATTGGTTTTGAGAAATTGATATTTTTAAATTTGAGTCAGGGCATCGAGATGAGAAGTAGGCAGAGAGAGAAGCCTTTGAGGAGACATGGTAACATGGTAACATGGTAACATGAAAAAGCATGACAAGTGTTGGGAACCATGGACGTTCTTTTGCTGCCAGAGAATAAAGGAAATGTGAAGAGAAATGAGTCCGGAAAGAAAGGCAGGGGTCAGATCATGAAAATGATCATATGTCAAGTCAAAAGCCATGGACTTATTTTCCATAGGCAGAAGGGGGTATACAGAGTTTACAGCAGTGTGGTGACCTGAGCGTGTGTACGCTTTGAGCAGACTGTGCTGCCCGGGCTGGAGAGAGGTGATTGTCTGTTCTACTTCCTTATGAGTTTGTTTGGAGGCTCAGTTTCCTTATAAAGCATTTTATCACTCAGATCTAAGATATTTGTAAGATTCTCCCCTGCTTTAACCATATTTTAAGACATTAAAAAGCCCTCTACATTTAACATTATTCTTTAATTTCTGTCAGGAAATACAGGTCCTTTTTAGATTTTCTATCTCACACTAGAATTCAAGACAAATGCCACAAAGCCATATACCAAAGTTTAGGAGTAAGACCTCATTTGGAAATTTTACAAAAGCTTAGGGTCAGCAAGAGTAGGAAGGACACAGGTGCATGATTCTTAATGTCCCCATTATTCCTCAGAGGTGTGCTCTGGGGCCAGCGTGCTGCAGGTCCTATAGTGAGGGTGTCTGTTTCAGTGGAGAGACACCCCCTTCTTTTACCCTTTTTAAAGGTTAAATGAGGAAAGCAGCCTTGTCAGTGAGATTAGAAGCTGTTGGAGCAAAGACGCCTGGATTCTTGTGCCAGCCCTTTACAGACATTATTTACAATGTAAGCTGCCCAGCCTCTGGAGACCCAAAGGTGTATGGAATGTTGCAGACCTCTGCCATGGAGGCAAAGTCACTGGTCCCATAGAAAGATGAGCTTGGTGGGAGCCCCTCCCTCTGAGGAAAATTGGATCTTATAGTCCCAGCTAACTTGTCCAGAAAACCCTAGCTAAATTCCCAAGGGCATTAAAAAAAATCCTGCCCATTTTCTTATAGCTGCCTTGATGATTTAGATGCTGAGTTATATAATGAAGGAAATTACTGACCTGTGAGTTTGAGCATTTCAGAGATGCTTAGTGTAGCATCCTGATATCTTCCTAGCCTCAATCAAGTGATACCTCCAACATTTTTTTTTTCCTTTTGAGGTCCTGGAAGGCTGGAAAACACTAAATTAAGCCTTGAATTATAGACTGATATTTAAAATTTTTGAATTTTATAGAACTATGTTGTATTCTTATTTAATAAACTACTGTACTGTCCGGCTTAGATAAGTAGACCATAGAAAACAGCCCAGTGTACAATGAAGTACTAATGATAGTTTAAAAACAATAATTTCATGGGTGATAGTGATGTGAATTGAAGGCCTTGGGAAAGGTTTCATGGCAGGAGGATTTGAGGCATCTTGAAAAAAGTGGAAGATATGTCAGTGATACACAAAGACAAAGATTATTACCGAATGTGTGGGCAGAAGAGGGAACCATAACAGCAGCAGCACAGATACAGGGCTGGGAATGAGAGTGATTTCAGTGTAAAAGCTCTGTAGGGTTGACAAGAGTCAATGACTAGGCTCATGGCACCAAGTCGAGTTTGTTATGAGAACTAGCGTCTAGGAATCCTCACTGGTCCAGTCCCACATTAAGTGGGAAAAGTTCTTCAAGAGGTGAAATGGGCTTCAGTCTTTAAAAAATTCCTAAATTAAAGCATGAGATAGTGCTAGAACTCATGTACTTGTAGCCCATCTTTATTTATTAGTAGATTCAAGAGTAAGGTCCTTAAGAAAGCTTTTAGTAATTTAACATTCTAAGTTCACAAAGAACTCCTAAATCACTTCGCTGAACATCATATTTACAAAGAACTTGCACAGTTTTGATGCTGCTGATTAACAAGGTAGCTGAGAGTCTACATTGTTTCATAACTGAGAACTATATTAGAATAGTAATATATTTTTTATATTCTCCTAAAGTAGAACTTGGGGGAAGCACGCCAAAGTTTAATTCTTGAGTACATGAAAACATCTGTCTAATGAGAACAAAGGAAGAATCGGGAAAACAGAAGGACAACTGGACTAATAGTTGGCTGCCACTCCTCGTATCTCTATGACAAAGGAGCACACCAGATAAGCATAGTCAGTTAGCGTGTTTAAAAATCTGATTCAGTCCACACTGTTCTCCCGAGGCGTCCAAGTCCCACCTGTGGCCTGGATGCTAATCCAGGCTTCTCAGGGAGATGGCTGCCTCTGTCAGACGATGGGATTAGAGAGAGAAAACTTGTTACTTATTTAACAAGTCATTATGCAACGATTTTAGTAGCTGCAAATGGATAATAATTCCCAAATCTCAAAGGATCAGAAAAGCACTAATGAGAATAGAAACCTAACTACTTTCCTATGCCGTCTCCTATTTTAGCAGCTACTCACACTGACTTTTATTTTTATCTCCATTTATATTCGTAAGTTAAATATGGCATGCAAAGAAATACAAGATGGATTTGATGGTGCACGCTGAGAACTAGAGAAATCTATGATATTGATAACTATCAGCCCATCTTGTCCTGCTTACTTGTTACTTAATTATTTCACTGTAAATGCCTATAGCAAGATATGACAGTGAGCTGGGAAACAAAGATCAAAGTGAGTTTATATAGTATAGACAATAGGAAGAATGTTGTCATAATCAAATAACCTAGGTTTAATTCCCAGAAACATCATTTCTGATAAGATTCTGCCCTGTGTTTCAAAATACCCTACAAATATGCTGAATATTTCATTTGCTTAGTCTCATATCCACTTTACCCTTCTCCATCCTGCTGAGTATTCCAGGTACATGGACTACCTCAACAGGCTTCTTGTCACGTACCTTCAGTCTGACTCTGACCAATGAAAATCAGAAGTATGAATTTGGAAGGCAAGGAAAGAGCAACTTCAAATAAAGACCAAGACCCTTCCTTCCAGGTCTGGTGTTGGACGTGGCTGCATTCCTTTGCTAAAGTTTAGAAATCCAGTTTTGATGGTTCACATTTCTGAGAAGCACATGAATAACTTCCTTGCCCTGTGGGGAATCAGAAAGTGTTAATCTGGATCATAAAGTTTCATAATGATAATTCAGATTATCATAGGTAGTTGTATGGCATGGTGCGCAAGTGGAGGGCAAGGCATTGCAAAGCAATTGCCTGTGGTGTTTGGTCACTATGGTGACAGCAGTTACCAAAAATGGACTGTGACAATGGATGGCTGCTTCTGATGGTCCCGGAAAGCATACTGAAGGAAAATGACAAACTGATAAGCTTAATGTTCAATTCAAAACAAGGGTGGGAAAACAAAATTCTCTATGTATCTTTGAAGGACTCCTTTATGTCCTGTAGTGCAAGGGTAGATATGGCTTGAGGACCAAGCTCAGGGTCTGCTTGTAAGGGTAAGATTTTAGCACCAATGTTGTGAACAATGCCAAGTCTCTTATGGTAAAATAAAGTAATTAGAGGAGAAGAAATGGGAGCCTAACATGCATGAGAGGGGTATATGAATACACCCAGAAAATTTTGAGAAGTTTGAACTCCAAGATTCTTCTTAACTACAACATTGCTTCTGACCAGAGAACGCATGTGATGGCAAAGAAAGTGTGTAAATGTCTCTCGCCCTCCCTTGCATGCCTATAAAAGTGGGGCCTATTGCAGCTATATATTACGGTAACTAGTTCCCCCTCCCCCAGTTTTGGTCACTGCCTTAAGTCTCAAGTATGATTTTAATTGAGTTGACTTGACTCTGTTATGATATGGTAGCTGATCAGACCTTGCATACCCCTGGAGCTAGGGACACATATTCCTTCATCTGGATGAATGCTGAGGGTAGATGCTAAGGGACAAAATCAACAGACTTTATTCTGTTCTTCCATATCCATTCTCTGCCCTCTGCACTGCATTCTGTGCTCTGAAATGCAGACCTTTTCATAGAGACCAATAAGTTATTTTGGCCTCTGGTTTCTCGTTGGGTTGGGTTTATGTGAGTCACCGTCAGAAGATCAGAGAGTTGACAGAGTGAAGGGTGTTCATTTTCCCATCATTTTTCATGATAAGCCTGCAGCTGGTCATTGATGCACTTGTCTACCATAGCTCACAACCCCTGTGCCTCAACCCCACCCACAGCTACGCTTCTCTCTCTGAGTGCTTGTAAATTCTGCCTTTTCTTAACCACTCAGAGGTAGGGTGGTAGCAGCTTCCTGCCAACTCCAGGGTACCTTACCATCCTTTGCTGATTTTCCTGGACCCTGTCAGATTCTTTTACAAATTGTTCCTTTATTCCACTATCCTCATTTGAATGTACCATGTTTCTTACTGGAACAGTTAATCATTTTCTTTTTATTTGCAAAATACATTTTTGTAAAGAAGGAATTGCCTTTAGGTAATATTTCTAATGTTGACATTTTTGCACCGTTCTTTTATAGCAATGTAGTTAATTAGAACAATTTCAGTTAGGTCACAGTGAGCTAATTATCAGGTTGGTAGGTAAAATTAACCTCCTTTGGCAGAGATAGTTTACAACTTTAAGTGAACAGTTTCCTTCAGCAAACATTCACACAAATGTGGTTTTCTATAACAAGCATATTCCAGTTTAAGGTTTCAAGTCAGTAGGCCTTGAAACTAGGAAAATAAATAATTTCACAGTAAAGAATAGCTCTTTAGGTTTAAAAAGCTAACTTTATGCTAATAATGTAACCAGTAAGTACATATTTAATTTAAATTTTATCATAAAAGGTATGTACATGTTTGCTAAACTTCTTCCCTGCAAGATGAAATGGCTAGCTTGGAGTGTATAAGTTCTTAAGCCTACATACTCTCATTATTTCCTCCATTTTTCATTAATGTCTGAGACCTATAAATTCTGTAATTTCGTTTCATTTTATCACCAAGACACAAATTTAAGAATACGGGGTTTATAACTTTTTGTTTCAACCATCACTATGTAAACATTGGCAAATTATTTACCAATTTGGTTTTAGTGTGTTTCTTTATAAAATAAGAATAATAAAATCTATCTCACAAGAATTAGGAAAGGAATATATACATATATTTCATATGTATAAATACCCAAATATAAATATATATATTATATATATGCATATTATATATGTGTGTGTGTATATATATGTGTGTGTGTGTATANATTTTTATATATGCATATTATATATGTGTGTGTGTATATATATGTGTGTGTGTGTATACCTATTTATATATATCTCTCTCTATATATATAGATCCAAAGAAATCTATAGATTCAATGAAATTCCTAACAAAACTCCTATGGCATTTTTCACAGAAGTAGAACAAGCAATCCTAAAATTCATATGTATACACAAAAGATCCTGAATAGCCAAAGCAATCTTGAGAAAGAAACAGAGCCAGAGGCATCACATTCTGATTTCAAACTCTATTACAAAGCTACAGTAATCAAAATAGTATGGTATTGGCAATAAAAACAGACATCGATGGACCAAAATAGAAAGCCCAGAATAAACCCATACATATACAGTCAACTAATTTAGAACAAAGACACCAGGAATATACAAGGGGAAAGGACAGTCTCCTCAACAAATGGTGTTCGGAAAACAGGGCAGCCGCATGTGAAAGAATGAAATTGGACCACTCTTTTTCACCACACACAAAAATAAACTCAAACTGGATTCAAGACTTGAATGTAAGAGCTGAAGCCTTAAAAAACAAAACAAAACAGAATAAAACAAGTCCGTCTCCTAGAAGAAAACATAGGTGGTAAGCTCCATGACATTGGTCTTGGTGATATTTTTTTTTTGGATTTGATACCAAAAGCAAAAGCAGCAAAAGCAAAAATAAGGAGGACCACATCAAACTAAAAACAAAACAAACAAAACAAAACAAAAACCCATGTGCACAGCAAGGGAAATCATCAACAAAATGAAAAGGCCAATTACTAAATGGGAGAAAATATTTGCAAGTCATATATCTGATAAAGAGTTGATATCCAAAATATATAAAGAATTCACACAACTCAATAACAAAGCAAACAAAAATCTAGTTAAAAAATGGGCAGGGGGCGCCTGGGTGGCGCAGTCATTAAGCGTCTGCCTTTGGCTCAGGGAGTGATCCCGGCGTTCTGGGATCGAGTCCCACATCAGGCTCCTCCGCTGGGAGCCTGCTTCTTCCTCTCCCACTCCCCCTGCTTGTGTTCCCTCTCTCGCTGCCTGTCTCTCTCTGTCAAATAAATAAATAAAATCTTAAAAAAAAATGGGCAGAGTATCTGAATAGACATTTTTCTAAAGAAGACATCCAGATGGCCAACAGTTACATAAAAGATGCTCAACATCACTGATCATCGGGGAAATGCAAANGGGCAGAGTATCTGAATAGACATTTTTCCAAAGAAGACATCCAGATGGCCAACAGTTACATAAAAGATGCTCAACATCACTGATCATCGGGGAAATGCAAATCAAAAACACGAAGAGAGGGGCAACTAGGTGGCTTAGCTGGTTAATTGCCCTACTCTTGATTTCAGCTCAGGTCATGGTCTTGGGGTCCTGGGGTCAAGCCCCACATCTGGCTCCCCACTCAGCAGGGAGTCTGCTTGAGTCTTCTCTCTCTCCCTGTCCCTCTGCTCCCCTCCTCTCTCTCTCTGTCAAATAAATAAATACATAAATCTTAAAAAACAAAAATACAATGAGAAATCACCTCACATCTATTAGAATGATTATTATCAAAAAGACAAGAAGAAAAAACAGTGTTGGTGAGATTATGGAGAAAGGGAACACTGTGTCCTAGTGGTGAGAAGGGAAATTGGTGCAGCTGCTGTGGAAAATAGGGAGGTTCCTCAAAAAAATAAATAAATAAATAAAAAATAAAAATAATAGAACTACCATACGATCCCTCAAATCCATTTCCAGGAATTTACCCGAAGAAAATGAAAGCACTAATTCAGAACGATATGTGAACCCCATGTTCATTACAATAATCAAGACATGAAAACAACCCAAGTGTCCACAACAGATGAATGTATAAAGAAAGGGTGGTACATATATACAATGAAATATTATTCAGCCATAAAAAAGTAAAATATTGCCATTTATTTCAGAGAAATACAAATACTATACGATCTCACTTACATTTGGAATTTAATCAAAACAAAACCCAAACTCAGATAACAGAGAACAGATCAGCAGTTACCTGAGGTGGGGTGAGGAAAGGTAGCCAAAATGGGTGAAGAGGGTCAAAAGGCATAAACCTCCAGTTCTAAAATAAAAAGCTCATGGGGATGTAATGTGAAGCATGGTAACTGCAATGACTACTATATTGCATGTATGAAAGTTGCTAAGAGAATATTTAAAAGTCCTCATCACAAAAAAAAAAAATCTGTAACTATGTATGGTGATGGATGCCTACTAGACTTATTGTGGTGATCATTTCATAATGTATATACAACATATTGGATCATCATGTTACATGCCTGAAACAAGTGTTCTATGCCAATCATACCTCAATTTAAAAAGTACCTTGGAAAATATTATTCAAATAATGAATAAATAATAAAAAAAGTCAATTTTTGGAGTGAAAAAAGTCAGGACTAGAATCCTAGTCCTTCGCCTGGGTGGCTCAGTGGTTGAGTGTCTGCCTTCGGCTCAGGGCGTGATCCTGGAGTCCTGGGATCGAGCCCCACATCAGGCTCCTCCGCTATGAGCCTGCTTCTTCCTCTCCCACTCCCCCTGCTTGTGTTCCCTCNGAAGAGGGTCAAAAGGCATAAACCTCCAGTTCTAAAATAAAAAGCTCATGGGGATGTAATGTGAAGCATGGTAACTGCAATGACTACTATATTGCATGTATGAAAGTTGCTAAGAGAATATTTAAAAGTCCTCATCACAAAAAAAAAAAATCTGTAACTATGTATGGTGATGGATGCCTACTAGACTTATTGTGGTTATCATTTCATAATGTATATACAACATATTGGATCATCATGTTACATGCCTGAAACAAGTGTTCTATGCCAATCATACCTCAATTAAAAAAGTACCTTGGAAAATATTATTCAAATAATGAATAAATAATAAAAAAAGTCAATTTTTGGAGTGAAAAAAGTCAGGACTAGAATCCTAGTCCTTCGCCTGGGTGGCTCAGTGGTTGAGTGTCTGCCTTCGGCTCAGGGCGTGATCCTGGAGTCCTGGGATCGAGCCCCACATCAGGCTCCTCCGCTATGAGCCTGCTTCTTCCTCTCCCACTCCCCCTGCTTGTGTTCCCTCTGTCACTGGCTGTCTCTCTCTCTCTGTCAAATAAATACATAAAATCTTTAAAAAAAAAAAAAAAGAATCCTAGCCCTTTCACATATTAACCTCTATTTTGTGTTGGACAGTTACTTTCTCTTNCATAAAATCTTTAAAAAAAAAAAAAAGAATCCTAGCCCTTTCACATATTAACCTCTATTTTGTGTTGGACAGTTACTTTCTCTTCAACATCTGGTAGAGGTGTTATCTTACTTGATGACAGCATTTCAGAAGGATGGCTCCCCAGTTATTGAGAAAGACACTCCTGGATTATAAAACTGGCTACAGGCTGGAAGAAGAGTTATCTGCATTTCAAAGGGGCCAAGAAAGAATTTGCAATTACAAGTTTTCTAAATTAACTGCTCTAAGAAAAGAGAGGTCAGGGGCCTGGAGCCTGGAAGAAGCCTGTTTTAAATTTAATCAAGCTGAGGAGAACATGAAGGCCTTCTGGGTCAATGATTCTAAGGTTGCATACTCAGAGAATTTTTTTCTGAAATTGGACTTTTATTAATTGAAAGCAATGTTGTTTTTAGATAAACATTTGTAAAAGGCGTCAGAGAGAAAA
Source organism: Ailuropoda melanoleuca (assembly GCF_002007445.2). Lineage (NCBI taxonomy): Eukaryota > Metazoa > Chordata > Mammalia > Carnivora > Ursidae > Ailuropoda > Ailuropoda melanoleuca. The sequence continues at coordinate 28,214,816 of NC_048236.1, forward strand.
GTAGGCCTGAGAGGGACGTTATGAATGAGATTTGACCAGCAAGGCAAAGGTATTTCCAAGCAGAGGAAACAATGCATAAAAAGTCAGAGGCATTAACACACCAGTGTGGATGAAAGAAAGTGGGGTTTTATTTGCTTATTTCCTCATTTACATGTGTGTAATGAATCCACCCCACAGAAGGGGTCTGTGATTATATAGCGCACGTGCCCTAGAACAGAGAAGAGAGATGAGAAATTTGTATTTTCTTCCTACTGGTTCCTCCCTCTTCTTTTTCCAATGTGTCGTGAAGCTTCAATCTTTTCTTTTTCCTTGCCTGACTTCTTTTGCTTCTATTATTTATTTATTTATTTATTTATTTATTTATTTATTTATTTCTCTCTCTACCTAGAGGCAAAATACTCTTTGCAAAAGGATAGAGCTAGTATCTTCACCTAACTTGTGATAATTAGTATCAGTATGTTTTTATTTATACCCTACAATTGAGATATTTTACTTTTCTGTATTGCCATTTGTAGGATATAGCCCCAAACTAAAAGAAAAGGAAACAACAGCAAAATCTAGTTCCAACCCAGTTTCAGGGAGGTATGGACCTCCTTCAGCTCAGGAAGTGGGATTTCAGGGGCCGGGCCTTGGCTTTTGAGCCACACTCCTACTCCGGAAGCTGCCTCCTCTGCTCTCCTCACCAGGTTTGACAATGAACACCCTCCCACGGCCCTTCTCCATTGGTCCCTACAAGCTTTGGGATGTATGTACACCACTGAGATGAAATGCATATTGTCTTTTCCATCACCCACCCTCTATCCCCAATTCTTACTCATCTGCCTTCTTTTTTGTATTTATAGAAGTTGCCACTTCCTCTCCTCCTTTATTGAGTTGTTCTAGACCTTTTTATTTTCTTCCTTGAATTTCCTGCTTTTTCCTTTTTTTCTCGAGTCCTGTTTAAGTGAAATAGGTTAGAGTTCAACCCCTCAAAACAGTAAGAAAGCTCTCATGATACTTTCAAAATACTTTTTCCGCATTTCTTCTTTTGGACAGGAAATGTCTCTTTACAAAACTCTCAAACTCCCTGGTAAATATAAATTAATTATTCTCAGATTCTAGAGGCTTCATCAACTTGCTTCATCTTCAGGATATTCAGATATTCCATGCTTCTCTTATGCTACTGGATATACTTCACTAATTAAAATTTTGCCTGTGGCTGCTTTTCCTCTATTCTACTCTCCTTCCTGGGCTTTCCAGGAGAAACTCTTAATTTCTGTTCAAACTGTTTCCCTCCCATTTATGAAACCATTCCTCTTTCTACACTCAGGTGCCAAACTCATGTGAGATGGGTATAACTGGAAATTAGCTTTGCCAACAAGCAAATGAGTTAATGTATGGAAAGTACAAATATGTTTGTCAGTTTCATCCAATACATTTTGTAAAAGGGGAAAGGATTTGTGTAATGATTTTGCCTTATTGAAGGGAAAATCCCCTAAGGACAAAAGCAGATTGTTCTTTTGATATATCACATTCAATATGACACCAAGGACAGAGTGGGTGTTACATAGTAAATGCTATTGTTAACAGGAGTTATGAAGCCTTTTGAATTTTAACTTTGAAAATATGGACAGAATATTTCCCTTTTATTTTAAAGCATCCAGCCTTCTCTGAACACGTTTATGAACAAAGTGACTGTTGTCCCTGTCCAAATTTCAGGTTAGCAAAGATAAGTGTCAGTCACAAGTATGAATCATTACCACTTGTGACATGAATTATGCTTATTTGATAGTTACTATAGCCCAGTAGTAGGATACAAAATTATATATATTGTTGCATACTAACCATGAATAAAATGGTGAAAAGCAATCCCCCAAACTGAGTTCTAGGTTTCTCCCCTATTTATTTACACACTGAACTGCCTTTTTTTCTAAAGTAGGATCTTTCTATACATTATTTAACTTACTCTCAGAATATCTCTGAGGCATTAAAATACACTAAGTGTTCATCTTACTGCACTATGTAGAGCCAGGAAAAGAGGGAGGGTAAGAGATCTCCTTTAAGACACTCCCCAATGCAGCTTACTCCTCCATTGTTAACTGGTCCTATATTTTATCCCAAATTCCAAAAATTGAAAGCAGATGTTTAAATGTTTTTCTTCGGGTATATATATTCTCTCCTACACTAAGCTTCTAGAAGGCAAGACCTGCTGACCTAAAATACATGTTCAATAAAATATTGTGGAACTCAACGAAAAATGAATGTATGATCCCATAGTTGTGCCTCAAATCCATTTTGGATGATCATGGCGATTCTACATCAATAAAGACAACCTGATAATCGTATGCTAAACATTGTTTAAACAGAAACTAGTGGAATTTAAGTTATGAAAAAAAGATCACAGAGAAATGAAGCCAAGGCTTTGGGGATAATCATTAAGAATGTAGTTTTTGGAGCAGACAGATATTCTGCATATCCTAACCCATCGTCAATTAACTGTATGACATTAGGTAAAATATCTCTGTTCTCACTGGAAAATGTGAGCAGTAGTTCATGCTGCATGAGGTTTTAAGGGTTAATTGAGATAATATATTAAAAACCCATATACAGCTGTGACAAATAGTAGTGAAAACAGAGTTGTCAGGTAGGGCTGCTACAGAATTTCTAACCTGTAAAAATATTATGGGAGAAACTAAGCTGCCATTGTAAAATTTCTGGAATACCTGTAGAGGAAGTAGAAATACAATCATAAAGATAATGGGGGCTGGATGATAGAGAATACTGATAGTTGGGGTAAAAATTTAGACTTTAATTTAAACAACTAAGGCAGTATACCAAGTAATAATAGATATTACAATATATGATTTGGAGATGATCAATTATACAATGTGCTACCTGATACATTTAATGAAGAGAGTGATTAAAGGTAGTAGGATGTGCCAGGAAGTCCCTGCAGTAAGCCTATAGTGAATGATGAAAGTCTCATGAAGTTTGGAGGCTGCAAAAATGGGGAAAATGTTTGTATTAAATTAAAAACAAAACAAAACGAAAAAAAAAAACATTGCTAAGAAAGATCCAGGATGGTTTAATAAACTTTGACAAAGCTGGTCTCTGCTCAAACCCATGGATGCCTCTTTCTGAATGCAGTTATCATAGACTGTGCTGCTGACATACACTAGCGAGGACCACAGCTCACATTGTCTTCAGAAATCAAGAGACTGCTCAACCAGAGTGGTATTTCTGCTCTGGAATGTCCCAGCACATGGAGACATGAGGTCTATAGCTGACAGTGGAAATTTGACAAACCCCTCAGCCATTCTCTTAATAGGACTGAACTTGCTGGAGAAAGAACAGAGCATAACATCTTTTGCAGAGTGTGTAGGAAATCTATGAAAAATCATTAAGTGCATGAAGACATTTGTGTCAGAATGAAGGTCAACAAGAAGAGAGATTCAGAAATGGAAAATGTGAAGACAAACTTCATCTAAGTACAAGTTATGATAAACCAACATTGCTATCCTTTCTTAAAATTGTTACGTCTGAGAAATGCTATTGGCATAATGCATCTGTTTTAACAAGAGTTTTATCAATATCTATGAAATTCCTGATGTAGATATATATAGGCATATAGGCATATAGGCATATAGGCATATGTATATAGATATAGTACAGAAGAGATATAGACATAAATATAGGTATAGATGTACATATATACATATATTGATATGAACTTGATGGATAATAGAAGATGAAAGTACAGCTTTTTAAGCAAACATACCAGATAACTCTTAATTAACAGAATTTTGATAATTCAGGGATATTTCCAGTAGTGTAGTACAGACTTTTGTCTTAGGATATACACTGTTTAATATTTCTATACACAATTAGTAAAACACAAGGAAGGCTTACATTGTTTTGGGGATACAAACATGCAGAAGAGAGACAACATATTTGGTTGAAGGCTAAAATTAACTCAAGAGGCTAGAGGATAAGCTTAAATATCTATCTTTTTCTATCTATCTGTATCTATCTATAATATTAGTAATACACAGTGAATTTTTCCATATAGTTTCCAAAAAATTATCCTATTATCCTATTAGTCCAATATGGGGACATTCTTTTCACGTGAAGGAGACCTAGGAAATGTCTTAGTCATGACTGGATTGTAAGTAACAGAAAGCCACTGAAGTTACCTAAGCAAAATAATTAAATGTACTTGATGGAAACTCAGCTGTTATATGGAAACTGAAGGCAGCTGATCCTTGTAACACAGCCATGACTGAGCTAGTGACTAGAAAGTCATCAGAAATCTAGTCATCCTCCGCCTCCCATCTTTTCATTTCTCTGTTGTCTGATTTGTTCTTCTTTCTTGCATGCTTGTTCACTCCAAATCTTCATGTACATATTAGAAATACGGCTTCCTGAGTTTACATTTAATTCCTTTTCTTGATCTAAGCAGATTGCCTGCAAATCTCTTAGTCTCTACTTCAAATTCCAGATAGAAAAATAATAAGAATTGTACCAGCTGGGAGCAGGTGCCCACACTGGTCCAATCAGCTTGCAGCTAAGACAGTGAGCAAGGTGATGGAGTCATGACTGTTGCAGTGTGCAGCTCTTTCAGGAAAAAGCTTCATGAAAACTGAACAAATATGTCACTGTTTTCTAAATCAGGAAGCCACTTGATTACATGGTCAGCATGAGACAAAGGGAATGCAGTAAAATGTTATCCAAATAAAACCAGAGATTGTTTGTTTTCCCAACTGATAAAACCACACTTAGAATCCTGACTTATTTTAAGAGGGGCTGTCAAATAAGAAAGTACATCAACTCCAGATGAAGAATTTTTCTTCAGTAATTTCCTTTAAGTTCCCACAGAAATTTATGGTTTTAAATTGTTTTATTATCCACCAGTGTAAAATGTATAGACAATAATTCATGTCTCCCAATGAATTTGGTGAATGAATTGATTACAAATGTAATTCCTTAGAGTTAAATGATAAATGAACTATGTATATTGATTAAAAGATCAATAAACATTCAATAAGAAAAACATAAACAAAATTTTCATTTGCTCTATTTTTTACATTCAAATATTTTTTTGACCTTCAAGACTGAGATAGTCCCACAGATTAAAGACTCCATCACTCTTTACTTTTCTCAGGAAATAAACGTAAGATGAAGGGATCAATTTTTTGCCTTGATTTATATTCTTGGCTTTATGACATCAAGGTTCCATATGGTATGCTATGAGAAGAGAGCATTTACAGGAAAGTAACCCCTCTCTAAATGAAAATTTTTATTAGGCAAGGCTTGTATATTGAAACAAAAGTTCAAACAGAAAAAGAAATATAAATAAATTCCACTACTTCTTGCATATTAGAGAGTTTCAATTGATGAGTTTTAAACAGAAGCTAAGAGAATTAGTCTCTGATTCTCAATCTGATATGGGTTTACCCTTCTAATTTTCCTTTGTAAAGTTGTTGCAGTGTCAGAAATATATAAATCTAGAAACATAGTGGTAAGATTAGGAAATACCTTCTAATTAATTAACAAGGCTTAGACCTCCAATTTCTGTAAATTGAATTCAAAATCTTTGAAAGGAAGAAAGAGATGTTTCTATACCATCCTTTTCTCCTGCCACAACTCCCAACCATCACATACTCCATCTGTCCCAGGTATAAAATAATCCTCTGGAAAACTGATGCTTTGTATTCTTATGTACATTTAGAAAGTAGAGTTAAGAGAAAAGCGCGTGCGTGTGTGTGTGTGTGTGTGTGCATTCACACACATGAATGTTTGATAGTTGAGAGATGTGGGGGAGGCTAAAAAAAAAAGAAAAAATGATGAGAAATGTGAATGATGCTGATTTTATGAAATGTTACTTTTCATCACAAGATACGATTTCCTATTCCCTGCTGACACAAATGTCCTTCCATAAAGACCAAATTTCTTATCAATTGGTGTTTCTCTTCAATGTATAGGAGAAATTAATTACATTTCAATCCATTTTTATTTGACTTACACCCCCAAAGTTTCTTCTCACTCTTCTCTGCCCATTTGATTTATTTATTCTTCAGGATCTACCTTCACTTTGAAGGCATGCCCAACCTCAGCTAAAATAATCCATCTTTTCTCTGTTCTTTCTTTGCTACAAATTTGCACTAAGTTTTAGAACTTATACTGTTTTTAATTATTATTTGCGTGTGAGCAAATTTTAAATTGTTTTCATACCAAGCAAGTGTGAATATCCTTAAATTACAGACCATATTTACTTCCTTCTATTCCTTTAACACAGTGTCTGAAACATAGTTAATTAACACCATAATAGATATCTATTACTATGTAACTTTATTACTACAAATTAAAAAGTTTAAAACAACACATTTATAATCTCACAGTTTCTTGGGATAAGGGGAGAAGACACAACTTAACTGGGTCCTCCACAGGGTTGCAATCATGGTGTCAGCAAGCACTGAGTTCTGACCTGAGAGTTTGACTGTGGAAGGACCCACTTCCATGCTCGTGTGGGGGGTGGTGGTATTCTGTTCCTTGAAGATTGTTGGTTTGAAGGCTTCAGCTTCTTCCTGGCTATCAGCCAGAAGCTGCTCTTAGTAGAAACTAAACCATGTGGACCTCCTCAACATGTCCACTGTTCCTCAAAGCTAACAAGGGAAAGGTCTTTTAGCAAGTAGTTTTTTGGATCTTATACAATGTAATCACAACAGGGACATTTTGTAACTTTTGCCGTATTCCATTGATTAGAAGCAAGTTACAGGTCCCATCCACACTCAAAGGGGAATACACAAGGGCATAAGTATAAAGAGGTGGGGATACTTGAAGATGTTTTAGAGTCTGTTTACCACAACCACAGAAATATTAGCTTTATTTGTTTTATATTTTGATGGACTGTGGAGGAGTGATGCAGCTGGTTGCTAAAAAGAATAGAGAGAAGATCCCTATGAGTTGCAAACTTCAGTCTTACTGTCTTTGTTACTCTTTTCTTTTGACTCCTTTTTAATGAGACCCTCTTTGTCCTGACTATCTGTTGCTCTGTCTTATTCTTCCCAGGTATAAGGCAAAATCCAAAAGATAATGTTCAAGGGCCAGTCATGTAGAATATTTTAAAGCTAAAATAATAATTTACTAAATTCAGAATGCAAAATCTTAAAAAGAAACTGTGAGATTATAAATGTGTTGTCTTAACCTGCTAAATTTGTAGTAATGTGGTTACATAGTAATAGATACCTAACATGGTGTTGTTAACTCTGCCTCAAACACAGTGCTAAAATAAACTTACTAAGTAGTTTGTCATAGGAAAAGATTAGAAAAATAAAAACATATTTTAACAGGTATTTTGGTAATGTAGGGCCATGGGTGATTTTTATTGCTATTGGTGTTATTTTTTCTATATTTTCTATTATATGTATGTATAACTTTTATGACAGGAAAAGAAAAGATTTATTTACAAATAAAAATTTTCCGTATTCTGTACTATTAATATTAGTCTGATGAGAATAAGGTAGAAATAAACCAGAGTGTCTTTCCTAGTTATAGCTTTCTTTGGATGTGATCATGCACAACACTTATAAAATACCAGAATTTCTAATGCATTTATGATGGATAGTAGTCTTGAACATAAGGCTGTACTCTTGAGGACTATTATTCCAGGGGCACTGGCTTTCTGAAGATATATACAGTCCTTCCAAACTTAAGTCAAATAGAAATGCAACACATCACTTGGGCCCAATGAACCACCTGATAACTGTGTGAGTTACATTAAAAAAAAAAAGTTATTCAAATAAATCATGTTAACATAAAGGTGGAAAATATCAGGAGGGTTTCGATTCCTGAGAAGTTGTCTAAATTCTCTACAGAAACACACAGAATACTACAATTATTTCTCTAAAGTGGGAGAATTATATCTGATAATAAAAATGCTGATTACAGGCGCACTGTCAGTCATTTTATAGAAGTCTTTTAACCCTGGAACATATCTATAGAACTTATTGTGCCTTTAGGCAACATGAAATGAAGCTATGGCTATCATGTTCTAACCCCAGGATTGTTGCAGGAAACAAGTGTCATGACAAAAAATTATTGTTATCCTTTTGGTAGGTCTTAGAAAAAAATCAAAATCAAAATCAAAATCAAAAAAAATCAAAAGTGATGAATAAGAAATTTCCATGTGGACAATTACTCACTGATTTTTTAAATTGCTTTGTTACAATAGCAAATATAACTGCTATTGTATTCATTATCTCAATTTAGTAAGTGGTGAAAGAAATTAAGTCCTAGCGTGGATATTCCCTCTTTTTAAAAATAGTGAAAGATACTGTCTTATATGCTGATGTCACAAGTTCATTGACATCAAAATGCCTTTAACGTTTAAAAGATTTGGTCTTTAATGGAAATAATCATGTGAATTATCTTGATGTGTTCTGTACCATTTTGGTACTGAAGATTTATAACATCACAGGGTGAAGTAACAAGAAATATATATATTGGTTTCTGTCCCCCCACCCCAGTTCCAGATACAAAGCTCCTAAAACCTTTGTAATTAGGGGTGTTAGGATAATCTTTTTTTCCTAACATTTAATCTTTGACCCCGGTTTCTGACGCAGAGCTTCTAAGACCTTTGTAATTTCCTGAGGGATAGGAGCATCTGACACAAAACTCCTCAATCCCTTGGAACCTCCTGGGTGATAGGAATGTCATTTGTTCAAACAAGGTGGCTGTTGGTGGGCTCCTGGATGGGGGCTGGTCACTAGAAAGACCAAGCCATGTTTAGAAACTTGAAACTTTCCTCCTCACCCTCTATCCTCCAGGAAGAGAAGAGGGGCTGGAGATGAACTTAATGATTACTCATGCCTATGTGAGGGAACCTTCAAAAAAATTTCAATAGTAAAGGGTTTGGAGAGCTTTCAGGTTGGTGAACATATCCACACACTGGGAGGGTGGTATGGCCATAGAAGTTCCTGTGCTCAAGACCCTTCCAGACCTGGTCCTATTTACTTCTTCATCTGGCTGTTTAACTGCATCCTTTATCATAGCCTTTATTATATAATAAACTGGTAAGCATAAATGCTTCCCTGAGTTCCAAGAGCTGTTCTAGAAAATGATTGAATCCAAGCAGGGGGATCACAATAACTTCCAACTTATAGCCAATTCAGACAGAAGTTGTAGGTAACCAGGAAACTGACTACTTGCAATTGGTATATGAAGTGGGGGAAAGGCTTATGGAACAAGTCCTTAACGTGCAGGGTCTGTACTAACTCTGTGTGAGAGCTGAATTGAATTGCAGGACACCCAGCTGGTGTCACAGAGAATTGTTTGGTGTGGGGGGAAAACACACCTGGTGATCTAGAGTGTCAGAAGTGAAGTGTTCTGAGTAGTGGAGAAGAAATATACAAGGATATTTTCCTTATTATAACAGCTATTGCTCCACTTTAGAATCTTTTCTTCATTTTATTTTATGAACTAATTTGAGCGCTGAGCCAACCAACATGTCTCTAATTCAATTAAACATTTCTTTAATTGAATCAAATCAGAGCTATGTTACCATTTTTATGAACTAGTAAGAAAACCTAGGACCTCTGAAATTTTCATGGGCCCAAGAAAGATAAAAAGAAAAAAATTGTACCCAAATTAAATAAATATATATAAATATTAGTATAAAGTATACATATAAAATATAATTATATGTATTTTATATTTATATAATATAAATTATATTATAATATATAATTTATATAAATTATATTATATTTATATAATATAAATTATATAACTTTATACATAAATATAGAGGACATGCATATGTATATATACATATATCTATCTACACTTTAAAATGCTAAACAAAAATGGCAAAACTGAAATGAATGAATGTTTAACTAAGCATCTGCAAAATGATCAGATAACATTTTGTCAACTACAATAATTGGTTAGTATTCATCAAAATTTAATTATACTTGAAAAGAATTCTATTCACTAGAATAAAAACTCAATTATTGCAGAGATTCCTTTTTTTTTAAAGACTTTATTTATTTATGTGACAGAGACAGCCAGCGAGAGAGGGAACACAGTAGGGCGGTGGGAGGGGAAGAAGCAGGCTCCCAGCAGAGGAGCCCGATGTGGTACTCCATCCCGGAACGCCAGGATCACGCCCTGAGCCAAAGGCAGATGCTTAACTGACTGAGCTACCCAGGCGTCCCTATTGCAGAGATTTCTGTTTGTTCTATTGTCTGATACAAACCAAGCTTCCAGAACAATATGTGGCACAGAGTAAGATATTAATAAAATTTTGAAATTAATGAATAAATAAATTTGAAGTAATAGCTTTTCTTGTTTCCACATATCCCTGGCTATTCACAGCGATTTTTGAGAAATCACAGGCAGTGATACAATAAGGGAGGAGCTCGAAGCCTTACAATTTCTAAAGCAACATATAAAAAATGGTCTCAAAAGATTTCTCAAGACTTCTGGGGAAGATAGTGGAGTAAGAGAACCCTAACCTCACCTCATTCTATGAATACAATCATATCAGTGTAAATAACCCAGAAAACAATGCTGATGTGCCCATTCAGATTTGTGCATTGGAATTGGAGACCGCCAGCCTGCTCTGCACTCACAGCCTACAGACACCCCCATGGAGGATGCAGGCCTCCACAAACAGGACGATGTCCAGAAGTTCTAGAGAGTAACCTCTTGCAGGGTAAAGGGTTGCCTGTAGAGAAGGTAGGTTTGCTATATATGCACTCCTGAGAAGAAAGCTCTCACTGGAGAGCTTTAGAAGTGCATTGCTTTCACCTCCTTGTTCCCAATATGTAACAAAGAAATATGACCTTCCTTGGAGGCACAAATGTGTGATACTTATCAGAGCCATAATATCTTAGGAAAAATTTATTTAAAAATAAGCACCATACAAAATGAGAAGGAAGTCTAGCTCTGGGATCACATTGCCTAATGCCCAGTTAATATTTCTCACTAGGCATCTGACTGGCCACTGAAATTTAATATACCCAATAACGAATTAACTTTCTTTTCCCATATCTACACTTTCAAACCTCAGCTACTGGAGATCCATTTCCTCATCTGCAAAATGAGAGGTTTGAGCAAAAGGCCCTTCCAGCTCTGAGGCTATAATCTGCTGGGCAAGTCTCAGTTCATGATTAATACCTCCACAGTTCTCTAGAACTTAATTCTCTGAAACTTAATGCTTTCAAATTATTTAGAATCATTATATTTTTACTGTGGTAATTATATACTGTTCACATTTTTTTCTCTAACCACATAAAGCAAATTGAGCATTGTTGTAAATACTGTAAGATCAGAGAATGAGGAGGGGTGAGGCAAGCTCCGGAGGAGGGTTCCCACGCCAGGCCACATTCAGACTTCCCACTGAGGCAGCAGAAATGAAGCATCCTTTCTAAGTTTTCTACTCCACCGTATGCTTCCTAGAACATTTCTAGTCTCACCAGACAGAGCAGTTTCTCTGATGAAAACTTGTTTCCAGAGCCCTCAGTTCAGAGGAAAATCATAGTGGTCTCAGGGGGAGTACAACAGGTGGGGCTGTCTCAGGGCAGGGCTGATCTGGGGAGAAGGAAGAAACTCCTAGCTCCCACCTGCTCAGCGGTGGAGAAGTTCTTGCCACAACCCCCACTCCTGTTCTCCGTGTGATCACAGAGAACCCAAGGTTTTATTTGTACATCAGAGCTTAAAATAAACTTTGAATACCGGTCTAATGGGAGACTGAGAGGAGTTCAGAACTCTCACATGTTTACTTTTCAAACACCTACTTCTGGGATAGGCATCAAAGTAAGAATCAATAGCTTTTATGTCCTGTTTACTCTTTCCTAGGTAAAGTGCCTCTTAACTACTAGACCATTTTCTCCCTGTCCCTCTAGTTAACACAAAAGATATCAGAATGGGTGTACGGTTTCTTTTAGGTGGCTGTCAATTTGTCATTTTTGTGATTTTTCTGCCCAAATGGTAAAGAAATATTACCATTTTTTAAGAAGCGTAAGTTACAAGTTGTCCTCTATGTTTATCATGAACTGTGGCTGCCTTGAAGTTAGCATGCATGAAATATGGAATATTCCTGAAGAATTTTTAAAAAGATGACATATGACTTTACAAAGAGAACTATAACTGTCAAGAACTCTGACTGCCTCATACCGACTTGATTGAGACTCACTTTTTATAGGCAGCTATTGTGAAGTCAAATTAAAAGCATTCTTTGGTGCGTGTGGAGCAAGAATAAAGAGGGTCACTTGTACATTTGAATTCTTGCATGTTTTGAATGCGTAACAGCGCAGTCTCTTCATGCCTCACTCTCCATAATGACACGAGGCCTGCACAACCTACTTAATACTTTGGTTGTTCCCTGGACCATTCTTGCTTGGCTGCTGTCTCCCTGTCCTATCCTTCCACTTGTATATGTTCATGCACTTTTCATCCGTAGAGTGAACCCAACCATCAAAACCATTTTCTCTTTTAGTAATGTTTGTTATTTTACCTCATCCTTTTATCTTTAAAAGAAAAAAAAAAGATTTTCTCATTTCCAAAGTCATAGGCTGCAACCTGTTGTTCTCATCTTCTGCTCGTATTTTACAAATTTTTATATCTAATATTTGAAATTCATAATTAAATGGTTGTGATGGGTGCACAGCTTATCTCTTCAATCCTGATGGACTAATGGAGACATTTTGTGTTTCCTTGAGTAAAATAATTTCCAGCCCATCTTTTTGTCCCCCAAATAGCCTCTAGTTTCGTTTTTTCTTGTAGCCAAATATGCAATGTGATATAATTTTCTGCAGAAGATATATTTTATTTTAAAATGTAGAGTCTTGGGGCGCCTGGGTGGCACAGCGGTTAAGCGTCAGCCTTCGGCTCAGGGCGTGATCCCGGCGTTATGGGATCGAGCCCCACGTCAGGCTCTTCTGCTAGGAGCCTGCTTCTTCCTCTCCCACTCCCCCTGCTTGTGTTCCCTCTCTCGCTGGCTGTCTCTATCTCTATCGAATAAATAAATAAAATCTTTAAAAAAAATGTAGAGTCTTAAAAGAGCCCTGGAATTTTATAATACCATTTTGGTGTTAGGCATGACCAAGATCATATCATCCTTGACAGAAAACTGCACCATGGCAACAGTATTTTTTTGTATTCTCATGTCACAATGTTCAGATTACTGATTTTAATTATGAGTACAATGGGAATCTGAGAGTTGTGCATTAATTTGTTGGACAATGAACTGATAGCACAGAGCCTTGTTGTGTTGTCTGTTCCAATCTCTTCTCCTCGTCCCACCTTGTAACCATACCTGTTTGTTCCCACGTCTCTGTATTCATAGTATTGAACATCCATCCCCAGGAGGGCATGTATTACACTGTTCCTGACCTGATTTTGAGCTCCTCAAAGATAATACCCATGTGCTGCCCATCTTTGAATACTCAGTATCCAAATGTTTGGTTTTGAACTGAATTAGTTCTACTATTTCATTTAGAATCTTCATAACTTAAGCTTAAAGCATCCTGCCACTTCTTCTGATCTATAGAAGCACTCCAGAGATCATTTATTTATTCTGGAAGATTCTGATACAGTCTGGATGCACTGCATTAGAACAAACACCTTTCCATGGCTCCGTGGTCAGTTCTTGTTATGTACCTCTGGAGCTCGAAGATGCCAGCTACAGAGTGGCCATGGGTATATGTATTATTTCAGGTCTTCTTTTTTAAAAGATTTTATTCATTTATTTGAGAGAGAGAGAGTGAGAGAGAGAAAGCACAAGAGAAGGGAGGGTCAGAGGGAGAAGCAGACTCCCTGCTGAGCAGAGAGCCTGACGCAGGACTCGATTCTGGGACTCCAGGATCATGACCTGAGCTGAAGGCAGATGCCTAACTGACTGAACCACCCAGGGGCCCTTATTTCAGGTTTTCAATGTCAAATGTATCCTGAGCAAAAACATGAAACTGTGCTTAGTATAAAACATAACTTGAGCAAAACATTTAAGTTGTCATTGAGACTTTATCAAATACAATTTAAAGTAATTACACCTTCCTCAGAGCTATCAATAGGTGAACTTTTCAAAACAACTATTGCTGCGATGTGATTTAGATATGACATTTTCTAGTTATTTGTATGATGATGGTGTGTGTGTGTGTGCGCGCGCGCGCAGAATTTCTTCTTACTCTACTTAAAGGTATCCATTTCAAAATCCTTGTCACTGTTTCATGTGCTCTAGTTTAGCCATTCCTGTTTTCATGAGGATCTGAAACTCTTCCACCGGGATTGACTAACTCCCTGGAATTATACAGAGACTCTAATCTCCCAGCTTGCTAACTCTAGACACACAACAACAAAAAATTCTCTCAACTGATGATTCCTTTCTTCTACTAAAAGGTATTTTCTCTTTTAATGCTTCTGACTTTTCATTATCAAGTTTGCCATTTATCTTTAGAATCACTTAGTATACCCAGAACTATAGCCACTCAGCTGTAAATACCATTCAATTTAATAATAATAAGAAGAAAGGTCATGTACAAAGTGTTAAGCTTTTCGCTGAGCATTCCTGAAGTATTAAGAAGGAAAAGATTCAATCCCTACTTTCTCAGAGGCTACAATCTTCTTGGGAAGGAAAAAAAAAAAAACCCAAAGCAATGGGAGGGTTAAGTTAGGTAGCTTTATCTAAAGAATGGTCTACTGTATCTGAATATATCTGGAAAAATTGTTTAGGATGGTCTGGGTTGTGCTGTGGTAACCAATGGCTTCAAATTCTTGGTGGTTTTTGTCAATTAATGTGTATTTCTTGCTCACGTAACACGTCTGATACATTGCAGGCAAGCTTTGCTATTCTTAGTCTTATAGGAACCCACACTGATGGAGGCTCCACCTTGACATATGGTGGCAAAATTGTCAAAGCAATAAAAAAGATGGGGAAGTAAATTGCACAGTAGATCTGAAAACCCAGAAATGATATATGCTATTTTCTCTCACGTTCTCTGTCCAATTTAGGAGGTATGCATGATGATTATTCCAAGTGAAAATGGTAACGATGTGAGAGAAAAACATTGGTTGAAGCAGGAAGTAAAGAAGGGAAAATCCATATCATGTAAACAAGTGTATTTGCTCAGATGCAAAAGCCATAGGGATGTTAGACAGCTCCATGGACTTAAGAAGAGTAAGGACTTATATAAACCCATTCAGGCATTCAACTTTTCAGTTAGTTTATATAATCTAAACTGCCTTCTTATAAGGCAGCATTAATTGCTTAGTCCCTGTTCCACAAGTAATTTCTTGTTATAAAAGATACACTAAATAATGGGGCCACAATACTACTCATATGAAAAACATAGGAATTGGCGTATAGTGATGATTTTCGGGAAATGTGCCAATAAGCTAATACTGAAATAATGCATTTCAAAGTGACTGAAACCTAACAGGAATTGTCATTTTTTAAT
This sequence comes from Ailuropoda melanoleuca, assembly GCF_002007445.2. Classification (NCBI taxonomy): domain Eukaryota; kingdom Metazoa; phylum Chordata; class Mammalia; order Carnivora; family Ursidae; genus Ailuropoda; species Ailuropoda melanoleuca. The sequence goes on from NC_048236.1 coordinate 28,230,250, forward strand.
TGCTTATTACATAAACAAAAGCAAAATGATAATTTCACCCTGTCTTCCCTTAAGGGAAGGAAGAACTGCAAAGTCACTCAGGATTTCACTGCCTCAAGCCAAAAGTGAAGTGTCACTGTCACTGCAAAGGTCGCTGGGACGTGTGGCCTTCTCTGAGCCTCAGAAGAAGTAAAGGAATGGATATTATCCAACATGATTCTGCTACACACAAACATCATGGACTTAACGTGGATGGAGGTTGCTGATAAGAAGCTGTATCCTAGGTGAGAGCAGGATGTTTTCTGCTTATTCCTAGAAAAGCTCTGTTTTCGGGTCAGTTTTAAATGCCTCTAAAATGAAATTCCCTAATCTTCTTTTGATGTCAGACTGTGCTCCACACCTTAGTTTTTTATTTATTATATGAAAGATTTAAAATACATGCTTGCAAAATTCCCTTACAAATACACTATACTGAAGTGTGAAAAACAGTTCCATAGATATGATATAGCTCTACATTTATTGATTTATTTATTTTTAAAAAAGATTTTATTTATTTATTTGACAGAAAGAGAGACAGCCAGCGAGAGAGGGAACACAAGCAGGGGGAGTGGGAGAGGAAGAAGCAGGCTCATAGCGGAGGAGCCTGATGTGGGACTCGAACCCATAACGCCGGGATCACGCCCTGAGCCAAAGGCAGATGCTTAACTGCTGTGCCACCCAGGCGCCCCTACATTTATTTTTATTACAGCTCAGTTTCCCAAGCAGAGCTCCAAAATATAAGGAGAACGTACTGACTGAGTGCCTAGCCATAATAAGGGCTTTGTAGATGTATTAATGAATGCACAGCCAGCTAACATGAGGATGCTGAGAAGTTTTTATTGTTTTGCAGTAGGCGGCAACATAAATAGACTGTATTGAAAGAATTTTAAAGGAAAAATGGATTTTAAATAATACATAATCCAATTATCTTAGTCTAAAATAAACAACTTGAGGAATTGGGAAATTAAAGGACGTTTCTAGGATTATACCAGCTACTTTCCCAGTGTGCAGCGTGAGGACGAGTTCTTCTTTCCCATCCTGAAGAGAGGCCACAGACAACCTTTCTCCCTCTGGTAGCATTGCAGTCCACACCACCGCTGGTGGCTCATTCTAGGCTCTCAGCAGCTCTCACTCTTTTTCTTTAATGCTAGATCCTAACTGCAATCAAAAGGTACTTTAAAATATATCAGTCTTTCACAACATTAATAAAGACGGTCATTTTGCCTCTCATCCACATAGAAAGAGATCACTATTAAAGTGGCCCATTACTTTGTTAAAAAGCCCCTATTACACCTTATCATAGAACATTGAAAGTAGAATTTTTTCCCTTTATATATATTGTTCTTGGTTCTACCCTACATAGTTACTCAAAATGTTTATTTCTCTTCCATCTGAGAGGACTTTAAGTTTATAAAGACAGAGAATATATTTTCCATCCCCTGTCAAATGTTTTATTCCAGGCTAACCTTCCTAAATTCCTTTCAAAATGCCTTAAATGGCACATTTTTAGAAGCTTTTATTATTCAAATAACATCATTCTAATCATGCTTCCATTTATTAAGATCCCTTTTATAACATTGTGCTCAGAACCTAGCACCATGCTCCAATGTCTTTTGACATGTGGCACATACAATAGCATCATGTTTTATCTTCTGAAAACTATGCTGGGTTTTTATTAAATGATATACTCTAGATTTGCATTCATTTTCTAGGTAGCCATGTCCCATCGCTAGCTCACAAAAAAATGTTACTACTGGAGATCTCCTCCATCTATTCTTATGAAGTTGCCTCGTGGGTCTTTTAAAAAGTTATTGTTATTGCTTATTTTTATTGCTATCACCTCTTTTGGGTAAAAAAAAAATCTGAAACAGAAGAATTTGTTTGGCATAGCTAATTAATATCATTCCTGATTAGGTGGACTGCAGCCCTTGAGTCAGGATCTCAAATATAATCTGGAGAACAATGGTCAGGAAGATAAGGCAGTCCTCTCAGAAATCATGTGGTGAGAGAGGAGTCAGAGGGGATAACTTTTCCTTATAAGGCAACTAGATGTATGATAAACATGTTTTCTCAACTGGGTGTGGCACTATTGGGTAGTCTTTGCAGGTCACATCTCCCCTTCCCTCCCTTCCTTGATGCCTGCTCCACTCTGACCCACAGTGATGGACACCAAGTTCACAATGGGATTCACAACTACCATGATTTTAGTTATCACAACTATATTCATTTGTCCACAGCTGCTTGGTCAAACTTTGTATACCCAACACCAGCAGCCCAATCAGAATCCCTTCTCTGAGAACCTGGAATTGGTTTGAAGAGAAAAATTTCATCTCCCACCATGTAGCTGGACCTGTGTAATATGTAAAATTGAAAGCTGATGGTAGCCATACTTTTTACTTTATAGTGAAGACTGAGAAACAGAGAAAGCTGGTGGATCTAAGAACAGAGACTGAAGGAGATGCAATGAAAAAATAAGGATTAGGGTCAGAGAAAAAATCCTCATGTCATTTAAGTTCCCAGTGCAGTCCTCTATGTGAATTTGACCACATTCCTGGCCTGGGATGAGACAATTATGTAGCCTTATAATGAACCTTTTCCCTTCTTTTTCTAGAGCGAAGTCCAGCTGACTTCTGTTACTGCAATCGAAACAGATGTAAACAAAATAGGGATTTTCCTGTCTTGTTTGGTTTTATTTGTCTTCCTGAACATATATTACAAGCATCATACCACTGTTTTACATTTATCTTTCATTATTTTTTCTTTCCGGTTCTCATACATATATTTTTAAAAATTAGGGGCACCTGGGTGGCTCAGTTGGTTAAGTATCCAACTCTTGATTTCCACTCAGGTCATGATATCAGGGTCATGGGATGGAGCCCAGTATCAGGCTCCTCGCTCAGCAGGGAGTCTGCTTGAGATTCTCTCTCCCTCTTCCTCTGCCCTCCATGCTTTCTCTCTCTCTCTCATTCTCACAAATAAATAAATGAATCTTGAAAAAATTTTTATCTCAACAGAAGGGCTTTTATACCAGCATTGTCCTGCTGTTATTATATTCTTCTTTAGAATTACTTGTTATTGAATGGTCACTTTCATTCTTTTTGTTCTTTCATTGTCTCAGTCCTCATGAATCATCACCATTTTATCTTTCTCTAATTATAAAGTGACTTTCAGTTTTTGGAGCATTTGTGATATTCCTAGTGTCTACAATATGAGTGATTGTGCGTGTCATTCCTAGGCTATTATAGGCTCTAAGATGAAGATATAGCTCCAATATTGATCATTTTTTTCATGTGTATGAGGAGAATTCATTTCCCTGACTCCTTCTTATTGCTTCTGGGAGGTGAATAAATTTCTGTATTATATTTTAATAACATGTATTTGGGTAAAGGGGAGCATCACCTTAGAGCTATAAATCATACAAAGTAGCAAGACATCTTCAAAGTTATGATGTCAATTGAAAAACAAACTGGATTTTCATTTAATTGAAAAAATTATAAAATTTGTATACATGCTTCCAAGAAATGTTTATAACTATATGTTGAACAGGCATATAAAAGAAGGAAAGAAAGAAAGAAAAAGAAAAAGAAAAAGAAAAAGAAAAAGAAAGAAAGAAAGAGAGAAAGAGAGACAGAGAGAGAAAGAAAGAAAGAAAGAAAGATTTCATACATTTATTTTTTTAACTTATTTTGTCACCCTCTGCCCTTTACAAGTTACTCTTGTGGACCCTGTATGTCATTTTTGCAGAAATGTCTATTCATGTCTTCTACCCATTTTTTAATTGGGTCATTTGTTTGTTTTGTGTTTGAGTTGTGTAAGTTCTTTATATATTTTGGATACTAACACTTTATTTGACATGTCATTTGCAAATACAGAACAAACAGATGGTTACCAGAGGGGAGGTGGTTGGGGAATGGATGAAATAGGTGAAGAGAATTAAGAATACACTTATCTTCATGAGCACTGAGTAATATATGAAATTGTTGAATCCCTCTATTGTACACCTGAAACTAATATAACACTATATATTAATTACACTGGAATTAAAATAAAATTTAAAAAAATAAATAAGAAATCAGGAGTGCCTGGGTGGTTCAGTCAGTTAAGTGTCTGCCTTTGGCTTGGGTCATGATCCCAGGGTCCTGGGATGGAGCCCCATGTCAGGCTCTCTGCTCAGTGGGGAGCCTGTTTCTCCCTCTCCCTCTGCCTGTTGCTCCACCTGCTTGTGCTCTGTCAGATAAATAAAATCTTAAAAAAAAAATGAACAAGACATTTAAAAAAGTTATCTTATGGAATAATCTTCACCTACAATTGGATAAAAACTCCAACAGGCTTATGACTCCTCTATTGTCTTTTAGGTAATGAACATGCATATTGTCAATTGGTTGCAAACACAATCCCAATTCAGAAATTAAAATGTTTGATCCAGTCTATTCATCAATCTTCAGTCTTGTTTCAAAGGGTAATCACAGTGCAGTTACCTCTATACTGTGGCCACAGGCAGCTTTGGTTTTCTTTCTTGCCAGTTTTCTCAATATCCCTTCTATGGAAATCATATTTCATATTTTTCTAATGTCTCACATAGGCACCCCCATCATAAGGTTTACAGTACACATGCTCACACTCACCTTTACCTGCCCGAGGAGTAAAGACACAGCTCAGCAACACCTTTTCAGAAAGATCTTTTAATCACTGTCTTCAGTCTCTATAGTTTCTCTATCCAACATAACTAAGATATCCACATCCTTTATCTGTCTAAAGGACCCAAGAGCCATGAAAATGTTTTTGCATATAAAAGTTGTATTGAAGTCATCTTGATCTCTATTATTTATTGTTACTGAAGTAAAAATAGAAGAGACACAATGCTTTTGGTCATTTGACTTTACCAATAACTCTAATTTTAAAAACAAAAAGAATCAAAATATAATTTTTAAAAAGTGTTTTTATTTAAACACTTGATTTGAAGAATAGTTTATAATACATTAATTATTCTCTGGTTCCTAAATATGTTTATTTCCAAAGGCTGATACTGGCCCTTGTTCTACTCTGCTTATCTTGTTTCTTTGGTCAACTAATCCTATTTATAACCTGCCAATTGGCTAAGTTACTTATACTAGAAAAGAGTAACTAATCTACACATCAGATTTAATTTCGTTTCTGCTTATTAGCTCAGCTCTGGTCTTTATTTGATCAAATTTTGAAGAACATCTTCTAATGATAACCTTTTCTTTCCAAGTAACAATAAAGATGACATAGTTTATGTGACACTTCATATTAGTTCTTAGCAATTCTCAGATTTTTTTTTCTGTATTTTGACTTCACTCAATATCTAATGCAATTATTTATAGAGGGTAGGTTTGGATTGTGCACCACTTTTCCTAGAAGGACTAAAATTTGTGAGACAGGAAGACCTAAACTTTGGATAGCAGAATTGAAAAAGGGAGCCATGAGTTTTTGTTCACTCATGTCGTATTTTACCTGTAATTCTTTACTTCATGTTGATTCAAGTGCACACTAGAAGCTTTAAGACAAATTGATTTCCTCTCAAAAGCTTAAAGCTCAAAATAAGAAGCTTTAATACTAAACCTCACCCAATGTGGCTAAAGAACAGTATTTAGAACTATTAGCCCCCCATGGCCTTTGACGTTAGCCAACCAGAGAGATTAAGAAATCTGGTATTTAGCTGACCGACTATGCTTCATAGGAAAACTATCCTTATTCAAATGACATGATCATCTATGTAAAATGCCCTGAAGAATTTATAAAAATAAATTTCTAGCCCACTAGGAACTAATAAACAAATATAGCAAGGTCACAGGATATAAGGTTAATGTGCAAAGTCCATTACTTTCATATACAGCAGCCATGATCAATTGGAATTAAAAAAATTTAAAACATATGATTTACTATGGCCTCCAATAAAATGAAGTATTTAGGGATAAATCTTACATATACAGTACCTTTATGTGGAAAACTATAAAACACTGAGGAAAAATATCAAAGATGTAAATAATTGGAGAGACGGTGTTCATAGATTCACTATTTTGAAACTGTCAATTCGTCCCAGCTTGATTAATAGATACAAAGATACAACACAATTTCAAATAAAACTCCTACTTGTTTTTTTTTTGTAGATAGCAAAACACTGATTCTAAACTTTATATGGAAACACAAAGAATATAGAATAGCCCACACTATATTGGAAAAGAACAAAGCTAGAAAACCAGCATTATCCAATATCACTTCTTTCTATAAAGCTTCATTATTCAAAAGAGAGTGGTATTGGTGAAGAATAAACACCTTTGGAAAATATAGATGGCCCAAAAATCATTGGAAAATATAGATGGCCCAGAAATAGACTCAAACAAATATAGTCAACTTATTTCAACAAATATACAAAGACAATTCAATAGAGAAAGCATAGTCTTTTCCATAAATGGTGTTGAAATTATTAGATGTCTATATGCAGAAAAATGAACTTAGACACAGAGCTTATATTTTATACAAAATCAACTCAAAATGGACCATAGACTTAATTGTAAAATGCAAACTACAAAACTTCCTGATGCAAGTCTCAGAGAAAGTCTGAATTTGGAGAAATTGATAAAGACATGCATACAATGAGGTACTATTCAGCCATGAAGAGAAATGAAATATGAAGTCATGCAAATGCCTGGATTGACCTTAAATGCATAATTGTTAGTGAAAGAAGCCATGCTGGAAATGTTATATATTGTATTCCATTTATATAAGATTCCAGAAAAAGTAAAACTATATATATGGAAATAGATCAGTGGTTGCCAGAGATCTGGGTAGAGAGAAGGTTTGAATTGGTAAAGGACGGGGTATATTTTAGGGTGATAAATATTGTATATGACACTGTGATGATGGATATGTCACTATACATTTTGATAAATGCATGATGATTTATCAAAATGCATAGAATGTTACATCACACAGAGTGAATCTTAATGTATGCAAACTTTAAAAAAAATCATTGAGGCAATCAGGATCCCAGGACGAAATGCAGAATCTAACTGTACTTCAAATATACGAAATAAACTTACTGTGGATAGTGAAGGAAAAGTTGTCGATTTAAGTAATTTTGGAAATGAGCAGAAACTATATGGCCATAGACAAAAGGAACTTCACATAAGAATTGTACTCTGGTTGATAAACTCTTTCCCTCATGAGTACAGATACTGCTACACATCTATAATTGTATTGAGCAATTAAGTAAATGAATGGAGGATAGTGGGAATCAGGTTCCTCACTGTTGGAGTGGGAGGTTACAGATAAGAAAAGGGAGAAAGCTTGAATTCATGAAGTAATGAACTAGATTTGAATATATTAATATGAGCTATTGTTAAGCTTAGTATAAATACAGATGGATACATATAGAAATATTTATAGATATGTGTATATATTTGTGTTAGTATACACACATGTATTTCCTTGCTCTGTTAGCTGGGAGAGACCCGAAGCAAAGGTATACCCAGTACCCAACTCTTACTTTCTGTTACCATTCTCCAATAAAATTGACTAAGAAATGGTTGATTCAAGGGCTGAGGCAGGAAATATACTAGATGAACATAGAGCATCCTTTTATGCCAGAAATTAGGGAGATGCTTAACACACACACACACACACACACACACACACACACACACACTGATGAGAGTATGTCAAAGGGAAAGGGGAAATAGGAGCCAACTGAAAGAATTCTCAATGACCAAAGCTGAAAAAATTCGAGTGAAAAATAAAATAGTATTGGGTTGTAACCCAAAGTATAGAATAAACAGCCATGAGTCCATACTGATATAACCAGATGATTGAAAGAAAATTAAGTTTTGCATGCGATAAAATTTCAAGTAATTTATGTGCATAAATTTACATTAATTTATGATGCAGCATAACTTCTTAGTCTTTAATTTTAGGTTGCACATAGTGACCTCTTTCCAAAAGGTACTGAATAAAAAGGAGGGGGATAAAAATTATTTTACACTTAAAAAAGAGTAACTTAACCAACCAAACAAAGAGAAACTTTACAGAAATCTGCCAAACACTATTTCAGCCAGGTGAGCAAGTTTGGCATCTGCATGGTCATTCACATAGAGAGCATGCAGTTTTGATATAATGAGATGAGAAGGTCAGTTTACCTCTATGCTTTTCATCTCTGAAGTCCATGAGCCCAATATTCTCATGATAAAACATCAAACAAACCCCAGTTAACAGTCCACAAAATACCTAACCAGTATGTCTCAAAACTGAGAAACTGTCACACTCTAAGGAAGCCTAAAATAAGAAGCTATGATGACTAAATGCAATGCGGCATCTTGGATGGGATTCTGGAAGAGAAAGAGGACATTAGGTAAAAACTAAGGAAATTTGAATAATATATGCAATATTGTTCATCAGAATGTACCCATATTTATTCATTACTTGAACAAATGTACCATACTAATGTAAAATAGGGGAAACAATGGGAAAAACTGGGTATAAGATACGTGGGAACTCTTTGCTCTACCATTGCAACTTTCCTGTAAATCTAAAATTATTCTAAGTAAAAGTATATTTTAAAACAAAAAAGTGTTTATGCTGGAAATATGCTTCTTAGGAGTTAAGCCACTTACTAGTCATTTGGCCTTTTAGTCCTCAGTTTCCTCATCTGTAAAATGCAGAGAATAATACCTAACTAATAACCTTGTAGAGAATGCTACATAACTTAATATAGGCAAAAGGCTTATAGCGATGCCTAGCACATAGTAAGCATTACATTCACTAGTTATTGTTTTGTTTGTTCCTATCTTTACTCTGTGCCATTTTTGCTCTACCATTCTGCTGCTATGGACATAATATTCCTCAAAGTTTTCTCTAGTGGGAACTAAGTTATTTCCTTTAGCACAGTGGTTCCTAACTAAGGGCGATTTTGTAGCCACCTCACATTTAGCAATGACTGGACACAATTTTGGTTGTCATGCCTGGGTGGAAATAAACTGTTGGTATGTAAAAGCCAGGGGAGCTGCTAAACATTCAACAATGCTTAGGGTAGCCCTGTCACACCCAAATTGTCAACAGAACAGAGGCTGAGAAACCCGCCCTGGTATCTTGCTTCCCATACTAATCTTTCAGGTAGGTCCAGAAAATGGAAAGACCCTTATTTATATGCTTTAATGATAGCCTCAGTCTTATATCACAGGTCATATATTTTCTTTATTTTTTTTAAGATTAATTTATTTATTTTAGAGAGAGAGATAGAGAGCAAGAGTGTGAGTGCATGCAAGTGTGTGGGGGGAGGGGCAGAAGGAGCGGGAGAGAATCTCAAGCAGACTCCCTGCTAAGCATGGGGCCTGAGGTAGGGCTTATCCCATGACCCTGAGATCATGACCTGATCTGAAATCAAGAGTAGGATACTGAACCGACTGAACCACCAGGTGCCCCACAGGTCATACGTTTTCTGTAAGTCAGGAGAACTAGTACCTTTTTAGTCCATGATAAAAGCCTCCAAAAGCAATAACCAAATCAGCACATCCATAATAAAACCATGTACATGTTAAATTAACTGCAGTGTTCTTCTTTTTTTTTTTTTTTAAGTCTTCACATACTTTCTGAACCGGAAATTGTTGATCTGTAGTAAGCCTTTTCCCACAGAAAAACACCAGAAGCACTAATAAAATGTATGCAAAATAATTTGGGATATTAAAACCACATAATGAAGAACATGGACACAACTGTAATTCCATTAATTTGTGAGCAATTTATTCAAACTTTAAATGGGAGATATTATTGGTGAAGAAAAGGTTCTTATGTTACTCACCAAATTCTAGGATATTAAATACAATGGCCTTAAAAGGCATTTAAAAGCTGCTTGCTTGTAACTAGAATACTCCATACTATCTGATTCAACCTGCATTAACTGACTAAAACAAGTACAGATATAATGGTAGGTTTTAGAAAATACTAACTCCTTGACAGAGAAAGAAATACTAACTTTAGTTGCTTATAGAAAACATTTCTATTATTTAGTATTTATCCACATATAAATGTGTAATATGTTTGTTTCATATTAAATATTTATGCAGACTGAGATACCTTGACAAGTTCCTTCCCTCTACCTTTCTCTTCCAAAAGAGCTATGTCATTCTAGGGTCATAAATCTCAAAATGTATATATAAATAAAGGCACACAACATAATGAAATATATGTCATGTTTTTAATAAAGAAAGAATGTTGTATTTGAAGTTTTCATCAATATTTTAATGACCAGCTTCAGAGATTGATAATGTATGCCAGAAATTTGGGGCTGTATATCTTAACTATATCCTGTTGTGAGAGCAATTCTGTGGAGAATTGTGGAAAAGGAAATATAAGATACATGAAGAGTTTTAAAGATTTTTTTTTAGTCAATTTCTGGAGTGCTGTATGAACTTTCAAAATCCTTGCCAGACACAGAATGCTATATCTCTCCAGTTGTCTGCAACTTCTATGAAAACATAAAGTCTTTGAAAGCAGAAACTGTTATCTTGCACATAACTGAGTTCCCAGTCACTAATTCATTCTTGCAATAAATATTTTAGGATAATGAAATGACTATGGTTCTTCTGGTTCTAGCCATAACAAACTTACCCTCCACTCCCAAGTACCTAAAAATAAGCTGAACAAAATAAAAAGATGGAAAAATTTATAAATAAGTAATTCTTTGCAGGCACTATACGGTAACCCACACTAAGCTATGATTCTTGAGGGAAGGAAGGCATAGTAGGTGGACCCCATAGTTACACTAGTGCTTACCTGAGGGTATTTTCCGACCTGTACATTAGTACTACTAATGCAGGAAAAATGGGGGAGGGAACAGGGCACCATAAAGAAAGTATTTGCCGCATAGAAGCTGAAAGTATTTACAGAACAGAAACTCTAAAAACCTGTAAAATATTTCCATTGTGTCTTTGGCCAACTCTTAAGTTATTTATGCAAAGATTGAGGCTATTGGAGGTGAGAGAAAGGAAAGAGACTGAGACAGAGACAGAGAGGGAATGTAGTTAAAGGGAACCTGAGTGCTGATCAGGTGGTTTATAGGTGGTAAATGTTGGAGAAATGTTGGTGTTCAGGTCCAGCTCTAATGGAGGGATCTTGATGCATACATTTACCATTGAGCTGGAATCCCAGAAAACATGTGACTTACATACCCTAGCTATAAAGCACAGGAGAAAGGACCAGAAAAAAGAGAAAAACAGACCTACCCTGATCAATCAAAAACCATGCTTCAATAGATAGAATCAACAGGATCAGCAGGTAATATAATTGCAGACAGAATATAACTCACCACCTTTTAGAGGAAAATGCCATCCAGAAATCTACATTGCATCAACCTCAGTGCACTTCATAAATGAAAAATTGTTAGATATGGTGAGAAGCAGGAAAATTTCGCTTATAAAGAAGACTTAAAGCAGCCAATAGGAATACAACTAGAGGTGATCCTGACATTGTGATTAGCAACAAGAACCTGACTAGATTTAATATGTGAAAGGAAATAGAGCCGTATGTAGGTAAGTTGGATAAATCAGTAGAGCATTTCAATTGAAAACTAGAATCTAGAAAAACAATACAGTGACCATTTTTAAGATACAAAATAAATATATGAAATAAAGAAAGTATTGTATTGCTTTAACACTAGTCTGGATATAAGAAATGCTTAGCAATCTAAAGGTCAGAGAATATCCAGAATGAAATTGAGAGAAAAAAAGAATAAAAAAAACACGGATATAACAGAGTTGTCAGACATAATTGAAGATATGTCATAGAAGCAATTTTGTCACAAAAAGCAATGCAAGAGACAGACATATTATGGGAGGTAATAAAAACATTAACATAAAGTAGACTCTTTTCTTTTTTTTTTTTTTAAAGATTTTATTTATTTATTGGAGAAAGAGAAAGAGAGCAAGCACAAGCAGCGGGAGGGGCAAAGGGAGAGGGAGAAGCAGACTGCCCACTGTGTGGGGAGCACAACGCCAGCCTTGATCCCAAGACCCAATCCCAGGACCGGATCCCAGGACCATGGGATCATGACCTGAGCCAAAGGCAGACGCTTAACTGACTGAGCCTCCCAGACACCCCTAAAGTAGACTCTTTTCAAGCTAAGTTTGCATTTTGCAATTTCTATGCTAACCTGTAAATCAATGATGCTAAAATCATGGCCAAAAAGGAAAATAAAAGCTAACAAAGGAGAAATAATGGAAAATTTTTAAATATGTATTCAATGAGAACAAAGAAGTGAGGAAAAGAAAAAGTAACAAAAAATGAAATGAAAAAGAAATTGCACATTAATATTACTCTCGACAAAATCGTTGTCAAAAATCAGCAAAACAAATCCAGCAATGTGTAAAAAAGTACAATAATACAAGACTGACTCAATGATCAAACTTGCACTAGGTGAAAGTTTTCTTCATCCAATGAAGAGCATCCACTAAAAAAACACACCTAATATCATACTTAATTGTGAAATAGTAAGATTCAGAATAATATATGTTGTCTAGTCTTGCTACTTTTATTCACCATTATATTGAAAAATCTTCGTCTCTGCACTAAAGGAAGGCAAATTTCACAAAAGTTTAGAAGGAAAAAAGTAAAACCATTTTCTGACTAACATAATAAAAAAATTAAAATAAAAAAAATAAAAACATTTTATCTGTGAATAACATTAATGTATATGTAACAATTATTTAAAAATCTACATAAATGTGGACATAAGAATGAGGGACTATGGGCACTCAAGTTAATGTGATTTCAGCTTCCTCATCCAAGAAAATTGAGGAATTAAAACAGTTCAGAAGAAAACTATGAAAAATTTAAAATGGAAGGACCTGAGAATCTTATACTGTCCTTTCACAGCCCCACCCAAAATGAAGCTCAATTTTCTTACAATTTCCATCAATTAATATATTTTCCTTACAAGAATAGCAATGCATGAAGACTAATCTCCAGATTTTCTACAAACTTAATTTATGATAGACGTGGTTTGTTGGGTTCATTTGGTTTGACAATTTATTTTACCACATGTTAAATTGAATAGATGTGAGAGAAACACAGTTCATATTAGGAAAGTTAGCAAATTGTATTTTTTGCAATAATAGAACACTAAACTATTACTCTTAGCTAAGACTTGTTAAATCGTTATACCTATGTTTGCTTAAGTGTCCAAATGATTAACTAAAATAATAATTCTCTTTTCCTTTTTTTTTTCACTAAAATGGAAATAGGTTGTATTTAGTCTGCTTGTCGAGAATTCTTAATGATTCTTATTATTTAATCTGATAGAATTTTTTCTCTCCTTTTCACTAAAGCTACTTTGTATTTTCTTCAGTTCCAAAAAGTATAAGTGTTGGTATATTAATCCTCATAATATAAAGGAGTTCTAAAAAATTAATTGCCCATATGTTTGAAGATTCAAAGTTGATCATCTATTTAAAACTGTAGGGTTTTCTATATTACATCTTCCCTATTTTATGGTGTTCCCCTCCAATAAGTCAATTTTTTTTTTCCCTCAAAGTGTACCCCTTCCAATACAAATCTTCTCAGCTAACTAAATGGGATGAACATTGTGTGGGTCAGGGGCGCCTCGGTGGCTCAGTCCTTAAGTCTCTGAGTTTGGCTCTGGTCATGATCCCAGTGTCCTGGGATTGAGCCCCACATCAGGCTTCTCCGCGGGGAGACTGCTTCTTCCTCTCCCACTCACCCTGCTTGTGTTCCCTCTCTCGCTGGCTGTCTCTCTCTCTCTGTCAAATAAATAAATAAAACCTTTAACAAAAGGAAACACTGTGTTGATCATTACAGGAATTACTGAGGACTCTCAAAACAGAGATCTTCTCTACCGACCCTGTCTGTGTTGCCTAGATGATTTTTCAAGTCTTTTTTATTACATTTTTTTACTGAATGGATTTATAAACTATGTATACTATACATTATGGTAACTAATAAGGTGATTCTGGAGGTAAGCTACTTGAATTTGAATTCAAGCGCCTACCTATACTAGTGGTGTGATCTTGCTGCTTAGTGTCCCAATGCCTTTGTTTCCCAAGTTGTAAAATTAGGGTAATAATAGCCCTATCTTATCGATAAATTTTAACATTGAATGAGATAATGCACGCAAATAGGAAGACACATGCCTAAAACTTAGGAAAAAACACTGAATATTCTAAGCACACAAGAAATGTTGATTGCTATTACTACATTACTGCTACAACAAATCAAAACTTTGAGACTGAGAATCCTTTAAGAAGAATTTTGTCTTACTCATCTTTGTATATCTGATAGAAAAGTGCCTCACATTTTATGTGTGCAAATAAACATTTATTGAATAAGTAAATAAATGAATGAATGTGATTACAGGATCTATTTTTACTTTTATGTCTGTATCTTTTTTTGACCTTTTGTCGATAGGTATTTTTATCATCATCATCATCATAATCATCAACAACATTGTTTCAAGTATGCCTTCTTAAATGCAATAACCCATTCTTTTCTAGTTTCCCATATACTGGCTGTTAGGTGGTTTTATAGTATGTAAAGGAAATAGGATACACAAAAGCATCTGTGAAGATGTTGGAAACATACATGCTTATCTCTCCTGTTTTCTAAGTCCTTACCAAAAGTACTCAAAAAGTAAAATAAACCAGATGGGTGGATGGGGGAAATCTTAGTGCATTACAGCCCATAAGTTCCCAAAGGAAAACTGTCTGGGATGCCTGGATAATTCAAGGGCTCCCGACTTTCCAGTAGAATCTGGGGAAAAGTCCGCAGAAATACTCAGCTATTGTAGGTGTCAGATCATTGTTCTGATGGTGGGAAGGGAGTGCTGGAACCTGCAAGTCCTATAGGTACTCTGCTGCAGGGCTCTCTGTGCCTGATTGAATTGATGATGGAAACACCGGAGAGGACTTATCCAGGTGAACTTAAACACCTCACTGTGTTTTACGGGACCACAACATCCCGGCACATGAAGAAACCTGGAGGCAGAGAAACCACCCATTCTGTCCAGGTCAGCCAGTGGTCCACTGGAGAAGGTCATGACCTGCAACTGATTTACCACTTTCTGCCAGTGGCCACTACGTGACATACTGGGACAACTTACTTACCTGGGAAACAGTGTCCATGAAGATAAAAGTATGCTAATGAGAGGTAGGAAAACCCTAAGAGACACTGAACTCTAGGAAACAAACTGAGGGTTGCTGGAGGGAAAGTGGGTGGAAGAAGACATAATTGGGTGGTGGGATTTAAGGAGGGCACTTGACGTAATAAGCCCTGGGTGTTACATGCAACTCATGAATCACTAAATTCTACCTCTGAAACTAATTTTAAAAAAAGGTAAATATGCCCATTTACAAGGATTTGTGGATACAGGGAGGCAAATAAAGCCAAATATTAAAATTGTTAGCTTCTATTGAGACAGTAGAAAACATTCATAAATAATATTAACTCTCAAAGAAAGAAACAAAGAATACAAAAACAACGCAAAGAAATAAGATAATTTACAAACTTAAAATTTCAATAGATAAACCAGGGGGAGAGTCCTGATTGGCAGAGTGCCTGAGTGGTTCAGTCAGTTAAGCATCTGCCTTCAGCTCAGGTCCTGGTATCCAGTCCTGCACTGGGCTCCCTGCTCCTTGGGGAGCCTGCTTCTCCCTCTGCCCCTGCCTCTGCTTCTCTCTCTCTCTGTGTCTCATGAATAAATAAATAAAATCTTAAAAAAAAGTCCTGAGAAGCATGTTCTAAAACTAATTAAACTTCTAAAAATTCTCATAACTCACAGCAAAAATAATTAAATAACAAGTAAAAATACTAGAATCTTTAAGACTAGATTCGAAAGCACTAACATGAAAGTTATATATATATATATATTTCCCCCCCCGGAGGAAAAATAGTAAAAGATGGTGAGATATGATAATTAAAGAAATGATAGAAGAAATCTTCCCTGAATAGTGATGCTTGTTCTCCTAGCGGAAAATGTACAGGGAGCAAATGATGTTCAATTGTGATACATGGTATGGAGAATAGTAGAGCAGGTGAAGGAATAAAGGGCAGGAAGAAAGGGCTTTCTATACAAGGGGTAAGAGAAGACCTCACTAAGGTGACATTTGAGTTGGTCTCTGAAGGCAGTAAAAAGGAAAGCCAAGTGAATAGATGGGGAAAACATGTTGCAGACTGAAATGAAGACAAAAGAGTATTAAATGAATTTAAGATAGGATTGTGTTTGGCATGTTTGAGAGACAGCAAAGAAGTCAAGGTGGTTTCTGAGTGTGGGAGTACGGGGTAGAGGATTGGTAGGGGAAGAGGTCAGAAGCAAGAATATTCCAGATTGAAGGCAATGGCAAGAACTTAGAATTTGAATTCTGACTGAGATGTTATGCCCCTGGAAGATTTAACAGAGAAGTGACATCATCTAACATATTTTTAAAGTTTTCCTGTAGCTACTGCATTGAAAATAAACATGAGGGAGGAGGTGGAGGTGAGGGCAGAAAGAGGGAGGCAAGTGAGGAAGCCATTATAATAATTCTGCAGCTAGAAAATAGGAGCGAGGACCAAGTAGGAATGGAGATGATAAGCAGTTAGGCTCTGGATATATGCAGGAGGTAAAGCCAATAGGATTTACTAACAGATTCAACTTTGGAGAATAGTATGCATGGGTTTTAAAAAGTTATTTAACAATGGTTTTTTATTAGACAAGTTTGATGAGATTTATTCAATGTTTAACAAGATGCAAAGAACATGAATGATTTGGCTCAGTGTCATATCAATGAAGTCTAGCATATTACCTGACTTGTGGCAGTTACTCAATAAATGTTTTTTTAAATTAATGAATGCATGTTAGGAAATTATATTGTTTATTTCATAATGTGAGTAGAATTAGGCAGCCTAATACTGAATTATTTTAAAAGCTCCTTCAGATATTAAAGAATGGTAGCTAAACAAGGCCTTACTAATAGCCTATTAGCATCTTGAGGTACAGTCAGGGTGGATAAGATAATCAAGATATCCTGCCTTGGAATAAAACTGGAATAGAGACAGTGATGCTTGGATAAGTCTGGTAACCTCATCTTATATGAAAGTGTCTATGCATTTTGTTTTCTGCCTTAGAATGTTGGTCATTAATATTGTGCTTGTATTCCTTACAGAATGATGTATTTTTTTCTTTCAGAATTAAAACAGGTATGAATAGCATATTTTCTCCAAATAGATAATAAAAATAATTTAAAGACCATTTCATGCTTACCTTTTCAGTAGCTCTTAATCAGTGTTATTGTCCCCTCAAATGAGTTGTATATATTAACAGTGATGAATTTAAATAACTGGCAATATTAATTTTTCCAGACTTATCAAAAACTTTCAAAAAGTAAAAAAATTCAAATACATTTACTTTTTATTCTTTGGTTAGTGCTATCTAATTCACCCCCGAAATCTTCTGATCATAAAGATCTAATTTGTGATTAGATGAAAACAGGATTAATGATTGCATTAATTTAAATAAAGTTCTAATGCAGAATGAGCTAGCTGTGTATCATACATAGCAAAATTTTCCTGTAGCTTTTGCTTTTGTAAATGCATTCCTTCTGTTCAGGCCTCTAAATGCATATAATCCAACCTATTGTATTGTTACACATCTTGGTTCAGTAGGGGGTAAGTTTTGAAATCAAACTGACTTATATCTAAAAGTTAAGCTCTTATTCCAACTGGCTGGATGATCCTGTGCATACTTGTTAGTCTCTGAGCTTTAGTTTCTTCATCTGAAATACAGTGATTGTAAAATATGTCCTCAAAATCTTTCATTCATTTATTTAAAAATATTTATTAAGTGGCTTCATATCTAATGACCAATAAGTATTACCTTCCCCTTTCATTTGAAGAATATATAAACACACACGTATATATGGTGACTATATTACATTTACACATATGTAAATATATATAAAACTTAGTCATTATGTAATTATTCTATTAAAAATATATTTGATCAAATTATATATGTAATGTTAATGATAGTATAATATTAAAATGTTTTATCCATTTGACTAGAAATCTGGTCTGAAGTAGAGCTTTTGTTTGGTCAATGGTCAGTTTTGACATTTTTTTTTAACATCAGGAACAATACTATGCGGTTTTTAACAGTAACTGTTTCCCAATAGATAAGTATTTAATATACACTTTACATTTAGTCCTTATTACAACTCCTCAAATCCTATAAAGTAGGTATTATTACTGTTTTCCAAGTGACGAAATTAAAGTTTAGGGAAATTAACTTATTTGCCCAAAGCCACGTAACTATATAATGGTGATACCTAAATTGGAACCAAGTGATTCAAATTACATAATATAATAATAATAATGTTATTAATATGTTATATATAATATATATGTATGTATAATTTAGCAATTAAAATTTCCATTGGAGACAAACACATGTCTTACAATGAAGGTCAAACCAGGAAGAGTTGTTCTATAAGGCATGGGTTTGAGGAAGTCAAAGTTTTCAGTTTCAGATAACTGAAAATTTTTACAGATTCAAATAACTTTGGCTGGTTATTAAAATTATCAAGTTCCAAGTCAGGAATGCTTGGCTGATTTCAGATGACATTTAGACATTAGAAAGAAGGGTAATTTCTAAGCCATCTGGTTTCCCCACACATATAGATTTAAGAAGATCAATAAAATTACTTGAAGGGGCAAAGCCAGGTTATGCTAACATATCTAATTAAGAGTTTATTTTTTTATATTATTTTATGGTTAAATTGTTAATGCCTCACAGGGATGGCTTATCGCTTTTTTCATCAGAATACTGAAAGAACAAGGTTATAACATACTAGTCACAATGCTGGAGAAAAAGTGTTAACTCATTGTTATATATAATAATATATTCATAAAAGTGATCATTTTAGATTATTTTACAATTGATTTCAGAAAGAAAGAAGAATTCTGTAATCTAGCTCATGTAAGGAAAATGTAGAGAAAGAATAAAATTGAACTAGGAGGCTTTTTGATTTTTCTTATTGTCATGGTTTTAAAATAGTAGTCTTGACATGGGTGATTTCTTTCATTATTATTAAAGAGCTCTTTATTGAGTGGAATCAATAAAACTTAGCCAAACTTAAGATAAACTTTAAAAATTAAAATAACATACACCTGCAAGTATTCATCTTGGTAATACAGAAAAACCTTTCATGTAAATATATTCCTCTTCTCTAAATACTATACAGTGAAATTAATTAAATTATTAAATTAAGACTTTTGTGTTGCAGAATGGAGGAGTGTGTTAAGAAGGGAGAAAGACTAACAAATGGTAAATTTAGCAAATTTTATGCAATTTCTCATCAAAATGTCATGTTAATCTGTCTTCACCTAGTTTAGAAGCACACAGGGCATAAAAGTTAAGCAAACTTCTAGAAAAGAGACAAAGTTTGCAGAAAAATCATGCACCCCAACACACACCTACTTATTTCATTTTCTTTGCCCCTCACAGGCAATACTCAGAATTGAGAACAGAACAGATTTAAATTAAAGCATAATATGATCTGTTTTAATCAGATTTTGGAAATATCAAGTTATTATTATACTTATGAATCACTCTAATTTTAATATGCAGTTTAAAAATGCATACTAATAAGGTAAGTAATTTTATTCATATTTGAAGTCCACAGACCCTAAATACGTGTATATTTTTATGTGTTTAAAACATGCACACACAGCTTAGGTTTCTAAATCGGCTCACTTGGGAATTATCTCAGTGATCTCCATGAAGGGTATTTGAAAACTCCTTATTCATGTGAGCTGGTTAGAGAAGTGTGCCTATAGGCAAAAAAAAAAAAAAAAAAAAAAAAAAATTTAAAAAANAGACATTTAAAAAGAGTGTTTACTTCTACAAAGCACAGTGAGCTAAAACAGAGACACTATTTTATCACAGCCCAAACAGCATCATTAATAAAGACCTCAAAGAAAAATATTCTCTGTGGTTCGATAGTATAGGAAAAAAATAGACTATGGCATCCAACAGGTCTAAGCTTATATACCAGCTATCACATATTTAATGTGAAAGAGTGATCTAAGTCTTGAGTAATTAAACCATAATCAGTACTATTTCATACCCACTGAAAATGGTTATATTAAAATTTCACATTATAAATAATGTGAAATAACCCTGCCCAGGTGGCTCAGTCGGTTAAGAGTCTGACTTTTGGTTTTGGCCCAGGTCATCATCTCAGGGGTGAGATGGAGCGACGGGTCAGGCTCTGTGCTCAGCACGGGGTCTGCTTGAGATGCTCTCTCTCCCTCTCCCTTTGCCCCCTACCCCTGCTGTCTCTCAAATAATAAATAAATAAATAAATAAATAAATAAAATCTTTAACAAAACAATCGTGCCTATACTAAGTGTAAATGTGGGGAGAGAGGTGAGCCACCTGGAGCACTAGTACTCTTCCAGTGGCAGGTGTTCACTGATACGATTTCTTTGGGAGAAAACCTGTGTGGTAGGATCTTCGGAAGCTGTGATAGCCCTTCAGTATTGCTCTTCCATGTAACCACAACAGAGCTGCACACATACATATTTTTGCCAAATATATGTGTGAATGTGCTCATAGCGGCATTATTGATAATAGTAAAATACTGGAAACAAATGCAATATCTATCAACAGTATAATCATAAATTGTGATGTACTCATACAAAGGAATATCACACAAGGTATATTCATGTAATAAGCTGTTGATTATGCAATTATATGGATGGATTCCACAATCTACCATTGAGTAAAAGAAGTTAGACACATAAAAATATCATTTTGATTCAGTTTATATAAAGTTTAAAAGCAAGCAAAACTAAAATACAATGTTGGAAGTTGCATAATGATTGGTATTGGGGAGTTGGGGGTCATAACTGAGTGGAACTTGAGGAGGTTACCCTACTTCTAAGTGTATATGTCTCGAAAGATGTGGTGGCATTATATGGGCATATTTTCTATGTGATAATTTACCAAATATTGGTGTACACATATATTTGTAAGTTTTTCTGTGTATACTATAATAGATAAAGTAATGCTCTGGTAAATCACACATCATCCAGCTATTGGGAAAGTCTGCTGCTGACAGCTCACAGTTGAGTCCTTCCCTTAACGTTGTACTTAGCTACAGATAACTCCCTTTTTAAAAATTACACCCCTTTCCAGGGCAAAGGCCATGTCCAATGACAAGATGATGCAAAGTTACAAAGGCTCAGTCCCCTTATCTCAAGTTGGAAACTCTTAAGGGTCATCCTAGGTCTTGCATTTTAACTGTGTTAAGGGTTGACTTCTGCCAGGCTATCTTACAATGAGTCCATTGTTGGTGGTAAGTGGAAAACAAATAGACTTTGCCATTTGACAACTGTTTAAATAGTCACAGTAGTGAACTAGGATGCAGTACTAGTAGAAGGAGACACACAAGCTATGTAATTATTTTTGGAGCTTAATGACATAGGGAAATAATAAGAGTTATAAATTGGGTGTACTATATTTGGAGCCATTTTTTTAAAATATTTTATTTATTTATTTGACAGAGACAGCCAGAGAGAGAGGGAACACAAGCAGGGGGAGTGGGAGAGGAAGAAGCAGGCTTCTAGCGGAGGAGCCTGATGTGGGGCTCGATCCCAGAACGCCGGGATCACGCCCTGAGCCGAAGGCAGACGCTTAACGACTGCACCACCCAGGCGCCCCTGGAGCCGTTTTTTTAATTGAAGAGACAGAATTAGTGTGGGTGATTATTTAACAACCCAAGGAAAAATCTGAATTTCAGAGCAATGCTTGGAAACATTTAAAGAAACTTTCATTCTTGCCACTGCAAGGCAGATAGAGCACTAGGTTAAGATCTTATTCATTTAGACTACTGAAGCTTCAGAGAAGGTTGACTTTTCAGTCCCAGCAGATCTCTTAAGCCAAAGTCGGGGCTTTAATGATGAAGGAATAGTCCCCTTAGATTTGAAATAAAAATAATTGATTAGATATAGTTGGGAACCTTGAAGTTCCACTTTCCCCCAAACCTTCTTAGTTAGTGGAAGTAACTCAGACCTCTTTGTTAGGAGATACGATTCTGTTTTAGAGGAGGCTTTGCTTGGAGATCATGCAGAAGATTCCAATGAGTTAGATGCTTTCAAAATCATTGTTCCACCTGCGTTCCCCCCCATATCCCAAGGATCTACCCACATCTCCCTCCAGGTAAACAGATCAATACTAGGGGTCAAATACCAGCACTGTCCAATGGGGAAGTACTAAGGTAGCTAAGGAATGATAGAGATTATATGCCAAAGGAGCCACAGGAGCTGTTCAGTGGGTACTGCAGGAGGCGAGAGAGTATGAATGGAACTGGATCCTGAAGGGGATGGAATAAGGGGTGCAGAGCAGAAAGCTGGATAACAGCCTTTATCAATGTGGAGCATTCTCCCATAATACATGATTTAACACAACGTCAAGGACCCAGGGAGACAGTGCTAGTACACTGCTAGAATGACAATTGGAAAGTTTGAAAAAATGATGGCCCACGCAAGTGAAGTGGAAATGCCAGAATTGTGTAACAGAGGAGGAAGGTATGAAATGACTTCAAGAAATGGGCAGTGATATATTTAAGATCAGAAAAACTATCAGAAAGCTATGAATGAAGAGAGAGCCAGAACCACAGCTCATTCACTAGAACAATAAGGATTACACTAGTGAGAAAGACGCTAGCATCACTGAGAAGCTTGGTGTACTTCTCCTTTGTAGGTCAGGGCTGATTGTAGATGCTGTGACAGAACTGGTCTCTCTGACAGTGATAATAATGAGCATATCTGAAGATAAAAGAGGCCAGGTAGTGGCACTTTACTGTCAAAGCAAGATGGGCACGTTTAACACAATGAACAGCAGGGTGAAAGTGGCAGGCAGAGGAAGGTCTAACCTGTAGAGATCTAGGGAGATGGTGAATATAGCCCAGGATTTCCGGAGATAACTTATATGAGAAGCTAACCAGGGTATCACTTAATTTCTAGAATCAAAAGAAATCAAGGATGAATGATCAAGAGACTGTATGCAACCACACCAATAAAATGTTGCTATCCCTTTCCCAGTTTCCAGTCCTGAGTCAGGTGTCTGATCCAGAATCCATTGATTGAATGGAGTCTAGTCACAAGGAGGGACCAGGTAACACAACAGCAAGAGCCTCTGAAATTATCTACTTCCTCAGGAAATAATAGTAGATAAAAAACAAAAAACAAAAACAAAAAAACAATAACACATTTTTAAGGAATGGATTACTTAGTATTATCCTCAAATATTTAAAGTTGATAGATGTGGTAGTCCTCACCAGATCCCCATATAATTCAGCAGCCTTAGTCCCTAAAGAAATTGAATAGGTTATTATGGATGACAGTAGCTTAATACAAATAGCTAGGTAGTAACTCCAATTATAGATGTGTCAATGTGGTTTCTTTCATAGAGAAGATTAATTGAGCCTGGTACATGTAGGTACCGATTTGTGTAACAGATTATTTTTCACACCTATTCATAAGGATCATGAGAAATAGTTAACATCACAACAGCATATATTTATATTTTTGTTATGAGCTATGTTAACTTTCTAAGGCAATTCGACCTTCTGGACATTCCCCAGATCATCAGTTTCAACCAGTACAGTATTTATATCTTGTTGATAGGCAGACGAACAAGAAGCGGGAAATAAATTCAATGAATATTCAAGAATCTGTGGCATCAATTCAATTTTATAGATCCAGAAATCCAGGTAATACTGTGACATCCGATCTAAAGTATAAAACAATTAATTAGGTCTTACATATCCTACAGGTAAGTAACACAGTTCTTGGTAGGACTCCTTGGGTTTTGGATATAGCATATTCTTTTTAAAAACATAGAATTTATTTAGAGCAATTTTAGATTTACAACAAAATTAAGCAAATTGTGCAGAGATTTCCTATATACCTCCTGTTCCCACACATGAGTAGCCTCCTCTTTTCTCAACATCCCCCACCAGAGAGGTATGTTTGTTAAGTTGCTGAACCTACACTGACACGTCATTATCATCCAGGTCCACAGTTTACATTTCAGTTCACTCTTGGTGGTGTACATTCTATAGGTATAGAAAAATGTATAATGACATGTATCCACCATTATAGTGTCATAAAAAGTAGTTCGCTGCCCTAAAAATCTTTTGTGTTCCACAAATTCATCCCTCCCTCCCCTTAATCCCTGGACAGTCACTGACATTTTACTGTCTCCATAGTTTTGCTTTTTCTAGAAATCCATATAGTTGGAACCATACAGTATGCAGATTTTTCAGATTAGCTTCTTCCACTTAGTAATATGCATTTACATTTCCTCTATGTCTTTCATGCTTTGATAGCTCATTTCTTTTTAGCACTGAATAATCTTACATTGGCTGGATGTACCACAGTTTATCCATTCACCTACTAAAGGACACCTTGGTTGTTTTCAAGTTTTGGCAATTAAGAATAAAGCTACTTATAAACACCATTTTTGTGAACACTAAGTTTTCAACCACTTTGGAGAAATACTAAGTAAAATGATTGCTGGATCACATGGAAAGAGAACAATAAGAGTTTTGTAAGAAACTGCAAAATTGCCTTCCGAAGTGGCTGTGCCATTTTGCATTCTCCTTAGGACTGCATCAGAGTCCTGTCACTTCACATCCTCACGAGTGCTTGATGTTGTCAGTGTTCTGTATTTTTGGCTAGTGACTACCATATTGGGCAGTACAGTGGGGGTATTTGTTGATGGAAATATATCAGATAGAGTTAAGATAGGCATAATAGTGAATCATAATGTAGGCCACCACGGTTCCAGAGCAAGGTCATGACATCTACAGAGAACCATATACCATCCCAAACGTAGCTCCCATCATACTATTCCACCTGACAGAGATGGAACCAGACTGTGAAGCACCGAGATCACCTGGCCAAAGCTGCCTATCATTCAGCAGATTCTGTCAGATCCAACATATCGTAAAGTTTGGTGGGTCCAACAGCAATCCATAGTAAGATAGAAGTGACACATCTGGGATCATGCATGAACAGGGCCAGAGTGACCATGCAAGGTACACAAGTAGGTGGCCCATTATGCCATCCTCCATTGTTTCACCAGTTTCTCATGCTTAACTCACACTTATGATCATGTGAAAAATTGTTTATGGCCAGTTAATGGAGGAGGAAAAAGGAGGATTTTGTTTATCCATGAACGGATTGGTTCAGCAGATCTATGTGACCTATTAATGGACTGCAAGTACATTATAGCCTCAGTCAAGGATGGTCCTGAATGATACCAGAGAGAAGGAATCTTTCAACGGAAAGAGCTCTACATGATGCATTTGGTTATTCACTTTGAGCGAGAAAAATGGCCTGAACAAAGAATCTGTATATGTGCATAAACAGAGTGAATAACCTGGCTGGATGGTCTGGGACCTGAAAGAAAAAAATTGAAGAATTGAAGTTTTTGGGAGAAGAATGTAGTTGTGTGTGTATGTATATATATATATATATATATATATATATATATATATACACATGAATAGGTACAAAATGTGAAGTTTTGTGAAACATATTAACATCCTTCAAGAGCATCCACTTTAAGTTTGGAATGCTCTGAGAATCATCTTAGCTCAGGGCACCTTAAAGGTTGGATGAGGTCTCACCTGAAATTACGAGTCAATATCTCCTTCCAATTCTGCCTTATTTACTTCCCTACACATTTATCTCCCAAGAAGTGTTTTGTAGGTAAGTCTTTACTCTAAGTCTATTTCCAGGAAACTCAAACTTATTCTTAGGGAAACAGACAAAATAAAAATATTATAAAGACAAGGCTAAAACACTGATAAAAGAAACTGTATGGAGGAGATATAAATAAATGGAAAGGTATTTCATGTTCAAAGATTGAAAACTTCAATATTAAAATGTCAATTCTTTCTATCTTGATGTATAGATTCAATGTAATCCCAATCAAAATCCCAGTAAAGTATTTTGCTGATAATAATAAACTGATTATAAAATGTATATGGAAAGGTAATTTTGGAGGAACTGGTGTGCCTTTTAATAAATAAATTAGTATTTTTTACTCACAGAAACATTGTATGGTATATCTTTGAATGTTATTTTTCTTTCCTCTTTCAAGGATTCCAGAAACATGCACTTTTTATCTTCTTTGCTGTCTTCCATATTAAGCATAGTGTCTATAACAATCTAAGTGGTTTTGTAAAAAGATTTTAGTTACTTATTTGAGAGAGTGAGCAAGAGAGAGAGCATGAGCAGGGGGAGGGGCACAGGGAGAGGGAGAAGTAGACTCCCCACTCACCAGCCCCCACCCTCACCCCCAGCACTGCCTACGCTGGGCTGGATCCCAGGACCCTGGGATCATGACCTGAGCCGAAAGCAATGCTTAACTGACTGAGCCACCCAGATGTGCCACGATTTAAGTGGTTTCACTTCACAGTTTCTTTTTGTGGGACTTGCTTATTTCCGTTCCTTACGTCTCTGTTTGTGTTTTCAGTCAGTTTTTAAATTTAATTTTTATTGCTTTTAATATTGCTTTCTGGCTGGAGGTTTTATCTTTATTTCCATTTATTTCTTGAGCTCTTCTTTCGTTGTCTTTTAACTTTTAACAACTCTATCTCTTGATTTATTTTATTTTGAGTTTTTTTTTTAAGGAGGTATGTTTATTCTTCTATTACTGTAGTAACAAATTACCACACCTTAAAACAAGAGACATCTATTCCTTCACAACTCTGGAGTCCAAAAGCTTAAAATCAAGATTTCGGTGGCGCCATACTGGCTCTCTTGCCTTGTGGGGAGAATGCTTCTTTGCTGCTTCTAGTCTCTGGCGGCTGCTGGCCTGCCTTGGCTTCCCTTGCCTCACAGTTTCATCTCTGCAATCTCTGCCTCCATCTTCACACCACCTTATTCTCTCTGTGTTTCAATATTCCTTCTGTCTCTCTCTTATGAGAATACATCTGATTCCATGTAGGACCCACTTAGGTAATTTAGGGTAAATTCTTTCTCTCAAGATCCTTAACTTGATCACATATTTTGCTATATAAGTTCATTATCAGAGATTCCAAAGGTTAGAAGATGAACAAATCTTTTGAGGGGGCACTATTCAGCCCACTACAAACATTTATGTTTTTTGTCAACTCTCATGAAGCTTAGTGATGGGTTGAGATGCAAGAAAGACCACAAATGGACAAATAAAAAAATACATCAGCTAGTGACCAGTGAGATGATTAAAATAAAATTATGTTACAGAGAGTCCTTAAGTAACTATTGTATACTAGTTGTTCTAGAAAGTCCTCTCTGAGTTAGTAATAGCTCAACAATAATCTAAATGACAAGAAAGAATCAGTTCAAATAATGAGAGGATGGGCATCCAGGCAAAGGGAATAGTTAGGGTAAAGTCTCTAAAGGTAGGACAGGTTAGCCATACTAAAATAACAGAAAAACAAAACCCTATAGCTAGAACATAGCAGCTGAAGTAAAGCAGATATGCTTGAAGATGCAGACATGAACCAAATAATATAGGGCTTTCTTGTTTTATTTGTTCATTTTTGTCTTTTTCTGTTTTTTAATGTTAATTCCAGTATAATGAACATACAGTGTTGTATTAGTTTCAGGTATACAGTATAGTGAGTCAACAATTCTATACATTACTCAGTGCACATCATGATAAATGTACTCTTAATCCCCTTCATCTGTTTCACCCATTCCCACACCTATCTCCTCTCTGGTAACCTCCAGTTTGTTCTCTATATTTAAAAGTCTGGTTTTCTTTCTGTTTGCTTCTTTTTTCCTTGTTCATTTGTTTTGTTTCTTAAATTCCACGTATGAGTGGAATCATATGGTATTTGTCTTTCTTTGACTGATTTATTACACTTAGCATTTTACCCCCTACATCCATCCATGTCATTGCAAATGGAAAGATTTCATTTTTTTTAATGGATGACTAATATTCCATTGTATACATGTATAACACATCTTCTTTACCCATTCATCTCTCAATGGACACTTGGGTTGCTTACATAATTTGGCTATTGTAAATAATGCTGCAATAAACATAAGGGTGCATATGTCTTTTCAAATTAGTGTCTTTATATTCTTTGGGTAAACACCAGTAGTGGAATTACTGGGTCTTATGTAATTCTATTTTTAATATTTTGAAAAACATCCATACTGTTTTCCAGAGTATCTGCTCAAGTTTGCAGTCCCACCAACAGTGCACACGGTTCCTTTCCTTCCACATCCTTGTCATCACTTGTGGTTTCTTCTGTTTTTTATTTTAGCCATTCTGACAGGTGTGAGGTGATAGCTCATTGTGGTTTTGATTTGCATTTCCATAATGATGAGTATGTTTGTCTGTTGACCATCTCTATATTTTCTTTGGAAAAAATGTCTGTTCGTGTCTATTGCTCATTTTTAATTTTTTATTTTTTAGTGTTGAGTTGTATAAGTTCTTTACATATTTTGGATACTAAAGCTTTATCAAACATGTCATTTGAAAATATCTTCTTCCATTCAGTAGGTTGTATTTTGGTTTTGTTGATTATTTCCTTTGCTGTGCAGAAGCTCTTTATTTTGATGAAGGCCCAATAATTTATTTTTGCTTTTGTTGAGAATGTTTGCTGATAGAATTTGAATGCCAAGATTCTGATTCATAGTATAGTTAAGAGCAGAGAGTTGCTCAAGTTCAGTGAGCTAGAAGGGACAAAATGGAATATACATCTATATATATATTTTTTTTTGGAAAAATAAAGAATCTACCAGAGGCTGTTGTGTGTGCTTTAGGTAAAGAAGGAAACTCAAAGGCAGTGAAGCATCAGTGTTATTAAAATAGTCTATGAAAACAGAATGCAGACTTGAATTAAAGTAGCAGTGGTAGGAATAAAAAGAAAAGGGTAAATGGAAAGAGATAACTTCAGATCTACAGGACCAGATGACTAAATGATGAAAATGGAGGACTACAGGATACCTCAAATATTTAATGCTTAGTAGTCTGGAGGAATTATAGTGTAATTAATAAAAATAATAATCAGAAAACTGTAGCATGCATTTCTATATATTGATTTTATCCCTTCATATAATGGTGCTTCTGTGTTTCTCTCTAGCTGTATTTATACTCCTTTACTCCTTAGCATGCCTCAAACATACAGAAACATGTTCACTTGTGCCTCATGACCTTTGCACATGCTGTTTCCTCTGCCAAGATCTCTTTTTCCTAATCTACCCACAGCACGATTTTATATATATTACTCTGATTATTTTTTAAAGATTTTATTTATTTATTTGACAGAAAGACAGAGAGAGTGAGAGAGAGAGAACAGGCAGGGGGAGTGGCAGGCAGAGGGAGAGGGAGAAGCAGGCTCCCCAATGAGCAGGTAGCCCATTGCGGGGCTCAATCCCAGGACCCTGGGATTATGACCTGAGCCAAAAGCAGATGCTTAACTGCCTGAGCCACCCAGGTGCCCCAACTCTGATTATTTTTATGATTTTGGATAAAATGTAACTTCCTTGAGAAAGTCTTCTCTGACTCCTTAATTCAGTCAATAAATATTTATGGAGTGACATGTATGCCAGACACTGTTCTAGAAAGACTTAGAGAAGAGCATTTGAGACAAAGATAATAGCAATTGCAAAAGCTTTGATGGGGGAGAGTGCTTGGCATGCTGGAGAAATAGCAAGGACTAAGGAAGCGGGAGTAAGGTAGGGATTGATATCAAAGGGATGATGGAGCAAGAAAGCTTATTTATGGTCTTATAGATCAGTAAGAGTGTTTTAGCTTTTGCTAATGGTGCAGTGAGAAGTCTCTGAAGGATTTGGAGTGGAGGACTAAAGTTTTCCAACTTATGTTTAAAAGCCGAGAATTACTTGGCTCTGGAAAGATAGGAATGAGGTCAGAAGGAGGGGAGATTAATTAAGAGGCTATCTCAGTTTTTCAAGTGAAATATAACAATGGCTTGGAGTTAGTAAGATGGGGCTACATTCTGAATAGATTTTCAAACAAAACTCACATGATCTTCTGATGGCTTATAATGGGGAGTAAAAGAGAAGTCAAGAATGGATTCAAAGTTTCTGTCTTGAGAGACAAGAATGAAGAGATCTTTCACTGAGATGGAAAAGAATGTGGGAGAAGCTGTATGGGAAAACAAGTAGTTCAGTTTTGAGCATGTTACATGCATGATCTGTATTAGACATTCAAGCATGAATCCTGCGTAGGCAGTGAGATAAACAAGCCTGGAATTCAGGGTAGAGTTCTATCCTGAAAATATAAATGTATGAGACTCATGACAGTATGAGGGCTGTTTTGTTCTTGTCTCTCAGATCCAATTCAAGCTTCGAACCTCTCTGTGATTCTGTAGCCGGGACTCCAGAAACTTCTTTCCACCTTTGACAGCTGAATCTCTGATAATTTCTATAAATAACTGAGTTCATCCTCGTACACCTGAGTGTGATATTCCCCATAAATTCCAGGTGTGTGGGAAACTTTAAAGAGCTGAATTATGCTGCCTAGTGTTTTTTCCACATTTATGTCACCATAAATAGTCTAACATATTTTCACCTCTACCGCCTGGTGCATGTGCTCAGTGTGCATTGCCCGCTACCCCAATGTGGTCAGGGAATCAGACCTCTGGCTCTCCCATTTACTTAAGGGAATTATGACTATCTTGAGCCCTTTGGCGGTTCCCGTTCCCTCCCTCATAGTTAGGACATGGACTTGACTCTGTTTCGGTCTAGAGGACTCCATCTGAGTTCTGCCTGTGGCTTTCAGGGAAGGACTTACTTTTTCAGGGATGTAGTTTGTTTCATATGACGCTGTTGATGAGTTTTTCCGGTCTCCAATTCAACAAACACTGCCTGCCTCACAGTGCACTGGTTTGCTCAATAAAGGCCTTTTTGTTTAAGCCACCACTTAAAAAGAAAGAAGGAAAGGAAGAAAGGAAGGAAGGAAGGGTGCTAGTGGTTCACTGGAAGGTAGGAGGATTGGAAAGGGACCTGCACTATTCTACTTCGTCTAATGTTTCTGTCAGCACTCTTCCCTCCAAGACCAGCAATTGCTCTTCACCCCAAAAGCATTGGTTCATTTCAGTAGCAATTAGTTCCAGGCTCCATTTTCCTTCTTCATGCACAAAAACATCTTCATTCTACCTCTTTAGAGGTTAAAACACCAAAAATAAAGCAGTAGCCTCCTCCTGCCAGAGGCCTGAGTCCCAGCACCACAAGTCCAAGCGTCAGGCCTATTGAAGCCTATCCCTCCACCTTTGTATTCTAAACACCTAGCAGACTGCCTGGTACAGAGCATGAAATAAATCAATGAATGAATGGGGAACAGATCTGAAATCTGCATTAAACACAATGTATCTTACTTAGCCAAATACCAAGCATTCTAGAAATGATAGAAAGAGATATTAAGTTCATATTTTCTTTGCTTTGCTTTTCTATTCTCACCAAATGATCCCACCATGTAAGTAATTGCTCAGGCAGAAACTTGAGAGTCAGTTTTAATTCTTTACTTTCCCTCACATCTCACAGCCAGTCCATTTGCAGATTTTGCAGATTCAGCTTGCAGATAAATATCAAATCAGTCAGTCAACTTATCTTCACTGCCACTGCACTACTCACTCTAGTCTGGGATGATGTAATGTAACTCCTTAGTAGTCTCTGTGCTTCCATCCTGGCCTCCATTCTGACAGTTGATTTTTCACTGTGGTTTTGCATCTTGTCACCTCTCTTCAATGTCTCCCCACACATGCCTTTCTTACTTCCTAGAACAGTGTTCTCCTTTCCATCTCAGGATATTTTCATAAGCTGCTCTCCCTCTTCTGTTCTCATACCACTTTGTGTCCCTAACACTTACTGATGTTTCATATCTTAGGTTAAAAGTCACTTTCTCCAGCCAAGGAAACAGTCAAAAAAACTAAAAGGCAGCCCACGGAATGGGAGAATATATTTGCAAATGATACTACAGATAAAAGACTGGTATCCAAGATGTACAAAGAACTTCTCAAACTCAGTATGCGAGGAACAAATAAACAAATCATAAAATGGGCAGAAGATATGAACAGACACTTTTCCAATGATGATGTACAAATGG
>NC_048236.1:28262507-28275315 GCF_002007445.2 Ailuropoda melanoleuca
GTGATGGGTAGTAAGGAGGGCATGTATTGCATGGTGCACTGGGTGTTATACGCAACTAATGAAGCATCAAATTTTACATCAAGAACCAGGGATGTACTGTATGGTGACTAACATAATATAATAAAGAACACTAAAAAAAAAAGTCCCTTTCTCTTTAGACTTTCTCACCCTCTCGTCAAGTACTGTTATTGTACCCTCTTATGTCATCACAATTCTTCAGAGCATCTACTTCAATGCAAATTCATTCGTTTTATCATTATGCGCCTATTGTCATACTATAACACCCTCCTTTCTACAATCAGGATAAAATTAGCGCCCACTAATTAAGTTTTGTGAGAATTTGATAGAATACATGTAAATCACTTAAAATCATGCCTCATTCATTGTAAACACTCAATAATGTTGGTTATCATTATTACTAGGCTTTAAATTCCTTGAGGGATTTAATTATCTTAAGGAACTTATGAATTTGGAAGAGGAGACAGATTTAGTCCATGGCATTCTGGCATTGGCCTCTAAAATTTATGTCCTTTTTACATGCAAAACGCACTCAATTATCCCATTTCAACAGCCCTAAAAGTCTTAAGTCATTCCAGCATCAATTCTAAACTTTGTTTTTTCTTTTTTTTTCTTTTTTTTTTTTTTAAAGATTTTATTTATTTGACAGAGATAGAGACAGCCAGCGAGAGAGGGAACACAAGCAGGGGGAGTGGGAGAGGAAGAAGCAGGCTCATAGCAGAGGAGCCTGATGTGGGGCTCAATCCCATAACGCCAGGATCACGCCCTGAGCCGAAGGCAGACGCTTAACCGCTGTGCCACCCAGGCGCCCCAACTCTAAACTTTGAAGTCCAATTTCTCATTTAAATATCACCTAAATCAGGTATGGCTCATGGAAGCAAAACCCACACTGCTCCCTGCAAGGGTCCTGTCTATGCAGTTCTGCTATGTGGAGGTTCTGTCCTTTGAAACCCAAGAGGTAGCATCTTACCTCTCAACACACACAACTGCCACCCACACTCATATGCCATAAGCTTGGGACCTATGATGGGAGTAGCAACCCTAATAACTTCTGAGTCACCTTTGGGGTACTCCTTTCCCTTTCCTGAAGAATAGTCCATGTTCACAGTCTTCATTTAATTCTGTTTTCTCTGTTTCCTTTAGCCACCCCTCCCCCAGTAGTATTACTGCTGGTATAATCCCATCTCTATTCCTGGCTTCTGTTGATATGGTTGATAAGGTCCATAGGTTATGCCCACCCTAATCTCTGGATCAAATGTTTGGTACCCACACTCTCAGTGTTCTCTGCTGAACATGCTTTCTCATTTCTCGCAGTTTGAACAGGCTGAGAATTTTCCACATCTTTAAATTCTGGTTCTTTTTTGCTTAACAATTTCTTCGTCCATCCACTTCTCTTCTAGCATTCTACTATAACCAGGTGGTTCTTTCAGTACGACTAAGAATCTGCTTGGCAAAATATCCGATTTCATTACTCAAAAGTGCTACCTTCCACAAAATACTAGAACACAGTGCAGTCGAATTCTTTGCCGCTTTATAACAGAGATAGCTTTCTCTCCAGTTTTCAACAGCTTGCTCCTCATATGTGACCGAAACCTCGCAGAACGGCCGTACTTGTAGCACGTGCTTCAGAGCTCTTCCACTCTCCACCCAGTGCCCAGTTTACAAGCCGTTTCCACAGGCTTAGGTACTTGTCACAGCATCACCCTCTGCTTTTCAGTACCAAAATTTGTCTTAGTCAGCTTGAACTGTGATAACAAAATATCATAGACTGGGTGACTAAACAATAGGAATTTATTTCTTACAGTTCTGTAGCCTGGAAGTCCAAGACCAAGAGGACAACAGGGTTGGTGTCTGGTGATCACTCTTTCCTCGGGTTGCAAGTGGCCGCTTTCTTACTGCCCTCGCGTGGATTTTCTTTGCTGTGTGGGGGGGAAAAAGAGAGGAAGCGAGCTCTTTGATGTCTCTTCTTATAAGGGCACTAATCCCTTCATGAAGGCGCCACCCTCAGGACCTCATATAAGCCTAATTACCATCCACAGGCCTGATCTCCAAATACTATCACGCTGTAGGTCAGGGCTACAGTATATGAATTTTAGGAAGACACAATTCAATCCAGAGTAGTAAGTCTGACTTATTCAAGATGATATTTCAGTGTCTAGCACAGTGGCTGGAACATTTTAGTAATAAATACATGTTGAAAGGACATATGTACATGAGTGAGTAAATTAATGAATTGCTACTGCCATTAGAAAGAAAGAGAAAGAAGGGAAAGGCTCAAGGATGGAATGCTGAGGAACACTTACGATATGAGAAAAATAAGAAAAAAAGCCCGAGAAAAGAAAGGTCAGGAAGGGAAAAAGCAAGACCATGAAATATCTTGGAAAACAAGACATGGAGAGATTTAAATGAGGATCACTCAACTGTGTTATAGCACAAATAGACTGACATTAGCATTTCTCACTGATTCTTATAAAAATCGTATCAATTCAGACTAGCAAAAGGCCAGGGGTTTGATGCTCAAAATAAATTATCTTAGAAATAAGGTTATTGGTAAACAATCATTTTAATTAAAAAGGAAAACAAATCATAGCATAAGTAATATATTTTGTCAGGATACTAAAACCTACTGACATCAAAGACATTGTCATTATGATAATAGCAGGTGTTTCTTAATTTTTTGTCTGCTTGTGAGAGAGAAATGTTTACTTTTGTAAAGTAAACTCAGAAGAACTATATAGAACTAGATAAAGAAGACTCAATAAACTGATTTATAGCTTCTTTTGGTTCATTTAACACCATATGGGTATGTTTTCTATGTTATCACCTAATTTTTCACATCATTTTCAATAACTGCATCACACTGCATCTTAAACATAAATAAATATTATTAGTCATTTTTGTTAAACAAATGCTTCAAATGAATTGCAATTATAAACTTTTCTGGGTCTAACATGATAAAGATTTTTAGTTTTTTTTTTTTTTTTAGAGAAAGAGTGGGAGAGGATGGGAGGCACAGAGGGAGAGGGAGAGATAGAGTCTTCCAGCGTGGAACTTGGAGCCCACCTGATCTCATGACCTGAGATCATGACCTGAGCCAAAATCAGGAGTTGGATGCTTAACTGACCGAACCACCCAGGTGTCCATATGCTTAGAATAGCTTTTTAAAGTTCAGTGGTTGGATCAATAAGGAAACATATTTTTAAAGTGTTTGACTTAACTTTTTCAAGCAGTGAAAAAGAATATTAGTATCCCTACATCATCATCAACATGGGTTTTATCATTCTTTTTCTTCTTTTTTTTATGTTACAGGCAAAATTTGTCACTGTGTGGTTTGTTTTCATTTACATAACCAATGATGAGTTAATATTAAACAGCATTAGAATGACAATATATGTGCATTTAGGATTCATCGGGTGGAGAAGAGTAAATACATTCGTTGAATCATGTACTCATTAATTATTTACTAAACTTCTCCTATGCTCTAAGTTCTGTTTCAGATACAGAGATAGGTAAACAAAACTGACCAAAGTCACGCTGTCAGGAAACATATATTGTAGTGGAAGAAAAAAGATAATAGAAAAAATAATTAAGTTTAAAAGTCAAAAACCCTAAGGAGAAAAGTAAACCAGAAGAGGAGGCATAGATAATTTGAGAGGCCAGTTTTAACTTATGTATTCAGAGATGACCTCTCCAAGGTGGCAATATTTATATAAAGACACAAAGGAGGTGAGAAAAGTGGCTTTATATGTAAGAAGGGGAAGATTGTGGCAGGCAAAGGAACGAGAATTGCCAAGAGCAGGAGGCAAGTCTTCCATCCTGTAGCTTCATTTCTAATGTCCTAGAACCAGCAGGGAGACCACTGTGGCTGAGACAGACGGAGTGAGGTGAGCAGTGGAAGGCAAGGTCAGAAAGGTTTCAGGAGCTAAAATCAGATCGTAGTCTTTCAGGCTTTTCTAGGAACTTTGGCTTCTTAATCAAGTCAGATGGGAATACATAGGAAGTTTTGAGGAGAGGAAAGAGATCAACTGACTTGAATTTAAACCAATCATTCTGGCTGCTCGGTGGCTGAACTGGGGGCCAGAATGGGAGATGAGAGTCCAGGAAGGGGGCTGTTGCAGTGATCCCTATGAGAGATGATGGTAGCAGGAGAGGTGGTGAGTAGGAGTAAAATTCTTGGATATATTTTGAAAGGATTTTCTGGAGGATTTGCTGTGTGTTGTGAGACAGAAAATTCAGGGGTAATTTTAGAATTTCTAGATGGAGCATGAAAAGACCCTTAACTGAGATAGGGAAGACTGTGGGAAAGGCAGGCTTGGTGGAGGGGAAAAATCAGGAATTTGCTTTTGGAGACATTAAGTGTGAAATGCCTGCTAGACACTCAAGTTAAGATGTGAAGGAGGCAGTTGGATATACAAGTGGACAGTTAGACAAATTCAGGGTGGAGATATAAATTTGGGAGTCAGAAGTTTGAATGGTAAGTCTAAAATGAATTTAAAAATGAGCAAGTGAGAGATACACAAATCTTCAAGACCTGCAAATAGTTTTTTGGTTTTAAACTAGAAAACAGTCTACGGGTAATCACAACATGAAAAAATACTACAGAATTTTTCATTCACATTAACATATTTTTAACATTANGTCATGCTGTCAGGAAACATATACTGTAGTGGATGAAAAAAGATAATAGAAAAAATAATTAAGTTTAAAAGTCAAAACCCTAAGGAGAAAAGTAAACCAGAAGAGGAGGCATAGATAATTTGAGAGGCCAGTTTTAACTTATGTATTCAGAGATGACCTCACCAAGGTGGGAATATTTATATAAAGACCCAAAGGAGGTGAGAAAAGTGGCTTTATATGTAAGAAGGGGAAGATTGTGGCAGGCAAAGGAACGAGAATTGCCAAGAGCAGGAGGCAAGTCTTCCATCCTGTAGCTTCATTTCTAATGTCCTAGAACCAGCAGGGAGACCACTGTGGCTGAGACAGACGGAGTGAGGTGAGCAGTGGAAGGCAAGGTCAGAAAGGTTTCAGGAGCTAAAATCAGATCGTAGTCTTTCAGGCTTTTCTAGGAACTTTGGCTTCTTAATCAAGTCAGATGGGAATACATTGGAAGTTTTGAGGAGAGGAAAGAGATCAACTGACTTGAATTTAAACCAATCATTCTGGCTGCTCGGTGGCTGAACTGGGGGCCAGAATGGGAGATGAGAGTCCAGGAAGGGGGCTGTTGCAGTGATCCCTATGAGAGATGATGGTAGCAGGAGAGGTGGTGAGTAGGAGTAAAATTCTTGGATATATTTTGAAAGGATTTTCTGGAGGATTTGCTGTGTGCTGTGAGACAGAAAATTCAGGGATAATTTTAGAATTTCTAGATGGAGCATGAAAAGACCCTTAACTGAGATAGGGAAGACTGTGGGAAAGGCAGGCTTGGTGGAGGGGAAAAATCAGGAATTTGCTTTTGGAGACATTAAGTGTGAAATGCCTGCTAGACACTCAAGTTAAGATGTGAAGGAGGCAGTTGGATATACAAGTGGACAGTTAGACAAATTCAGGGTGGAGATATAAATTTGGGAGTCAGAAGTTTGAATGGTAAGTCTAAAATGAATTTAAAAATGAGCAAGTGAGAGATACACAAATCTTCAAGACCTGCAAATAGTTTTTTGGCTTTAAACTAGAAAACAGTCTACGGGTAATCACAACATGAAAAAATACTACAGAATTTTTCATTCACATTAACATATTTTTAACATTACTATAGAGGACCCTGTAATTGTTTAAAAAATAATAAATGTATCTAGGTACATAGAAATGTTGAGAGTAGTTCTCGAAAACATAATTCCATAGGATATTATATAGGCATACGTATCAAGAAAATATCTAGGATTAATGAAACTTGGTTAAATAGGGAATGAAAGTAATTCATAATTATGATACAATGTACACAAGTTTCTGAGAATGCTTTTGAAAATTATTTAGCAATCAGATTAAAATCTTTAAAATATCATCTCTCTTATAAAGTAAATCTGCTAACTGAGAAATTTAGAATACCATGTAGTAATTAAAAAGATGATTTAGATTTAATGTGTTAACATTCAAGGATCACCAAGGAATGTCAGGTTTAAAAAAGTTGTGGAACAGATTTATGTCATAGATCAGTTTATATTAACATATCTTCCTATGTGCATATATAGAAAAAAAAAGTCTAAAGATTACTCATCAGATAATAAAGTAAAATTGGCTAAGGACAGGAGATAGGGGTGGTGAGAGATGGTAAGTAGAGGAATGAAAGAGGAGTATAGCTTTTTAACTAATACTCTTTGGTATTTTTTTAAGTTAATTTATTTTTAGTAATCTCTACACCCAATGTGGGCCTCAGCCTCATGACCCCAAGATGAAGGGCCTCACTCTCTTCTGACTGATCCTGCCAGGTGCCCCTGGTTTTTGTATTTTTATAAGAACATATGTTCACATATAATATGTATAATAAAATAAATTATTTCATTTTTATTCTAGAAAACATGTAGCAATGCTAAACATTCTTATTACATTGTTAGTTTTTAAAGTATAAGATCAAATTAATATCAAATTTAATATATACATAAAAGTGGAAATATTAGAAATATCTGTGTCTGAGTAGTATGATCATAAGAGATTTCTATCTACCTATTTTCTTAAATTTTGCATCTGTATGGTATTAGAATAATGCACACATTAAAGTAGGCCTCTTTATTGAAATATATAATAAATAAACATAATGAATGTTAATTAATTAAATGCACCCTCTCAGAGTTGTGACAAAGGGCTGATTTTCTGTATTTTAAGAGTAATATTGAGCTGAAACTTTTTCAAAAATGTATTTTTAAACTTCTTGACAGAAATTCATCATAATAACTCAGGTATTCTGATTAAACACCAGGATTTCACAATCAATGGCATTAGCTTAGGATAAAAAAAATTCCACATGATATAGACTCCTATTGTAAAGTTCCATGTATCCTAGCAAAAGGTTTATTATGTAATATAATAGATTATACATGTAAAATGAAAAACTCTTTGTTAAATTAAAATATTCATTCTTGATTTTAAAACTCAACATCAAAGAGAAGAATTTTTGCTGATAAGAAAACTAATATTTCTGAATATCAGGCATTCAAAATTATAGTTAAAATGGTGAGATATTACAGACATTCATAGTAAAATGCCTAAGGAAAAACCCCACGATATTAACTCTGATTATTCGTTGTGATTATTCCCGAAGGTTTTTTTTTTTAAGATTTATTTATTTAGTTATTTGACAGAGAGAGAGAGAGACAGCCAGCAAGAGAGGAAACACAAGTAGGGGGAGTGGGAGAGGAAGAAGCAGGCTCCCAGCAGAGCAGGGAGCCCGATGCGGGGCTAGACCCCAGGATGCTGGGATCATGACCTGAGCCGAAGGCAGACGCTTAAAGACTGAGCCACCCAGGCGCCCCTATTCCCAAAGGTTTTGACCAAAAAAACAAGACTGGAAATAAAACAAATAGTACATCATTTTAAAGGCTGAAAAAAAAGCCCTTCTAGACAATATAATAGCACGACTACAAAGCACAAGAAAAATCAGCTTATATACCACTGAAATAAGATGGTTTAATAAATGTATTAAATATCATATCAATGTGTGAAAATTAATAGCATCATTATATGTACTGCAATAACCATTTGGAAAACAAAAAGGAGAAAAGATCCCATTCACAATAGCAACATAGCTGTGAGACACCTGGCAATAACCTGCTCACATATTCTGACAACACTTTATGAAGAAAAGTATAAAAGTACGAGTGTAGAAAAAAAAAGAAGACACAATAAATTGAAAGGCCTACGTGCTCCTAAATAGAAAGAATGACTATTGCAAAGATGTCAGTTCTTTCCAAATTAATTTATAGATTTAGCAGTAGTTGGAAAAACAATATTCTGAAACTCATGTGGAAATAAAAATGTTTGAGAATAGCTAAAACATTTTTGAGGAAAAATAGATTGATATTAGAAAACCGATTCTATAATAAAATTAAAGCTTATTATAAAACTAAAGCAATTCTATCAGTGTCCTTCTCCATATTAGAGATACTGATGAATAATGCGGAGTGAAGCCCCTAATTTTTTTTTTTTACTAACACTAGTGTCATGGGTAAAATTGCACCACACTCCCCCCACCCAAAAAGGTATATTGAAGTATTAACCCCTAATACCTCAAAATGGGACCTTGTTTTGAAATAGGATCTTTATAGAATGATCAAGTTAAAATTAGGTCATTAGGGTGAGTCCTAATCCAAAAAATACTCAGTAAGTAAAAATATGTGTACAGACATAGACATAAAAGGAAGGAAGATGATGTGAAGACAGGAATAGCACAATGTGAAGATTGGATTGCATTGGAAGATTGAAGCAAGGTATCCATAAGCCGAGAAATAACAGAGTGCAGGCAGAACATCAAAAGCCAGGAAAAGGAAAGGAATGATTCTCTCTTACAGTTTTCAGAAGGAGATGGTGATTTTGAACTTACAGGCTTCAGAACTCTGTCACGATAAATTTCTGTTCTTTAAAGCCACTCATTTTGTTGTACTTTGTATGGAAGCCTTAAGAAACTAATGTAATTAGTATAGATTATAATTTTATATTATACAAGGATGACACCAAGTATTGGGAAGGAAAAGAAAGATTACCCATAAACAGTATTGGGAAAATTGGTTAGTTTCTTAGAAATAATACCCTGGTGGATTTAAAAATAATAGGAACATGAAAAGTATAAAATTCTAATGTAGAATAACAAATACATGAATTGGAGAACATTACTAAAGCTGTCAATCAAAGGGAAAAATCATAATGAAAATGTTAGGTTAAAGCATATGAAATTGCCATTTTGTGGGTCAAAAATGGTCAAATGTTGGTCGCTACATATACTTCAATTGAAAATACTTGATCACATTAAAAAGTAAAACTCTTGTTTGTCAAAAACACCATAAACAAAAACAAAGTCCAATAACAGACTGGAAATGGGCTGACAACAGGTCATACTGGAGAGAGAACATGAATTGGGAGTCGGACCTCAAATTCCTGCATCACCAAAACTGTAAAAATTACTTAATATATAGATTTCAGTTTCTTCCTGTTAAGATGGTGATCAGAAAATAAAACTTTTCATGTTGTTTTAGCAATTAGATATAAGGAAAATATCACAAACTAAATATAAAGTATTTTAAAAATATCAGACATCCACTAAATTTTATTACTAACATAGGTGAATATGTATGGAAAACATATATATATGTATATGTATGTATCATTTACATATGCATATAGTTTGTAAATAGAGCAATAATTAAAACTATAAACTTCAATAGATCAAACAATAAATACAGAAAATAGGAACAGACATTTGGCATAAGAGGAAAACAAATCACTAACACATATGAAAATATATTTTTTTCTCCATTATTAAAAAATGACATATTTTCAAATTATTATATTTTCAAATTATTATATCTTTTTAAATATTGTATTTATTTATTTGAGAGAGAGATAGAGATAGATTTCAAGCAGACTCTCCACTGAGCGCAGAGTTCCACACGGGGCTCGATCCCACAACCTGAGATCGTGACCTGAGCCAAAATCAAGAATTGAATGCATAACCAACTGAGCCACCCAGTGACCCCTCAAATTGTTATAGCTTTTTCAATTTATTTTTACTTTTTAAGATTTATTATTTTTTAAATTTTTTCAAAGATTTTAAAAAATTTATTTATTTGACAGAGAGAGAGAGATTGAGCAAGCACAAGCAGAGGGAGTGGCAGGCAGAGGGAGAGGGTGAAGCAGGCTTTCTGCTGAGCAGGGAGCCTGATGCGGAGCTCAGTCTCAGGACCCTGAGATCATGACCTGAGCCTAAGGCAGATGCTTAACGGATTGAGCCACCCAAGCGCCCCAAAGATTTGTTTATTTATTTCAGAGAGAGAGAGCATGAGTGGGAGGGGCAGAGCAAGAGAGAGAGAGAGAGAAACTCAAGCAGACTGAACATGGGGACTGACTCAGGGCTCAATCATGACTCTGAGATCATGACCTGACCTGAATCCAAGAGTCAGACACTTAACTTACCGCTCCACCAAGACACCCCAGCTTTTTTTTTTAAGTATCTTTCCTAGCTAGTTGTAGTAAAATAACCATTTATAAGGAAAATAAAAGTATAAATTAGTACAATTATAATTAGTACAAAATTGGTAAAAGTATAAATTAGCATAAAATATTCAAACGGCAATTTGAAAATCTGTATAAACTGCTTACAAAATTTGCTAACGAAGTTACCAATAACTATTTATACTTTATAAAGGAATGTTCCAAGTTTTTCATATTGTTAACCCAAGAATTTTTGCTAAGAATTAATTTCATGGATATAAACTTGATAGATAAATGACTTCTTTATAAACGTGCTAATTATTGACTTATTTATTGTAATAGATCATTGTCCAACCAGAGAGTTAAGCAAAGTGAGATATATCTATGAAATAGAATACTATGCAGCCAATGAATTTAATTGTTCTTTCCAAAAAATTTTACTATCCACTATGCACCAGGGACTGTTCTTGGCTCTGTTACTTTAAGCAGTGAACAAAACAAAAAAAACTTCTGTTCTCCTAGAGTTTTGTGGTGTGTGTGTGTATGAGAGAAAGAAAGAGGGTGGGTGAAGGAAAATAGACAATAAGAAAATGAATATATATGAGAAGAAACATGGGAAGCTAGAGGGGTGAGGCTTTATTTCAGTATGTTGGTCAGTAATGCCCTTTCCTATAAGGTATATTAAAACAGGCTCTTGAATGATTGAGGAAGGAAACCACACACACTAAAAGGAAGGTGTTGTGGGCAGAAGGATGACAAAGACAAAGACCCCACAAGAGGCATGCTTGGCAAGTCTGAAGAGGAGCAAGGAGGCCTGTGTGGCTAGAGTGGAATGAGTGAGGGAAGTGGGGAGAGATGAGTTCCTAAGGTGAGCCAAGATTGTTCAGTCCATGGCAAGTAAAATAAAATCCACTGGTGAATAATTTTCAGTCATAAGAGTAATACAATACTAAGGAAAAAACCTTGAAGATATAAAACCAATTGTAATCAGAATACATATAAAGAAAATTATTTCAATTATGTGTATGTATACAGAAAAGAGCCATGAAATAAATATTCTAAAAGGTATCAGGGGTTTTGAATGGTGAAGAGAAAACGGGTGCTTTTTTGTTCACGTGCTACTAAATTTTCCAAAATTTTGTGTAAAGAAAGGAAAATTGTTATAATTGAAAGAATATGCTTAAAAAAGAAATGTACATCCATGCATAGTAAATAATTTTATAAAGTTTAGAGGAAATTTTATCAACTTGATTCTTTAATCATTTATCTCTCAGTCCTCAAGAATCATCTGTTATAGATTGCCACATATTATTTTCATTATT
The DNA here is from genome assembly GCF_002007445.2 of Ailuropoda melanoleuca. Classification (NCBI taxonomy): domain Eukaryota; kingdom Metazoa; phylum Chordata; class Mammalia; order Carnivora; family Ursidae; genus Ailuropoda; species Ailuropoda melanoleuca. The sequence goes on from NC_048236.1 coordinate 28,273,982, forward strand.
TTTTGTCTTATATTTTTCTTATTTCTATGTATTTTTACCTTTCCTCCTCAACAACTTCTGTGCATGGTTTAATAAAGTCAGATCACAATAAATGATATAGGGCTTAAAAGCAGATTTGTATCTAGACCATCCAGTGAGATTTTTAATAGTGTTACTGCTTATCAGTATAGCTTCCTTGCTTTGAGCCTCCAAAGTATAAACCACAACCCCAGCTGATGTTCAGTCTCATTGTCAGACGTATTCTAATAGCCACAATGTAAGTGTTCTTTTTAGACATTGTGTGGCCTACCCTACACAATTTAATAGAGCTAGCGATCAGAACCCATACAATAAAAGGAAAAATCATTCACATTTGTTCGTATCTGGGCTTGAAAGTGTCTGGAGGATGGAGACCATTGTTGCGCCCTCTTGGAATACTTCAGTAAAATACCATTCCTAATCTTCAACTCCTCTATTAAATCACCTTGATGCTGAAAACTATCTAGGACTGACTATATTCCAGGTAATTTTAATTGGATGATTAAACAAATTTCCAGAATGTATATAAAACAAACATTAAGTATGCAACATTGGTGTAAGCAAGGGCACCTATAATCTCTATAATCAAAGTACTTACAAGTTCTAGCTTGGATTTTAGAAAATAAAGCATAAAATACAAAAATGCAAAGAAATTTTTCCTATTCATAATAGGATCTGTATCTTACAAGGCCTATTCCAAACGTATGCCTATTATATTTCTACACAATGCCTTCATCAGAGGGGAATACACGAGCTTACTCTAAATGGAGATTGTGAATTTACTTGTTCTCCATCAAGGTCATAGAATGACATGGGCACAAAGCAGGAACACAGAGAAAAAAAGGAAGCAGGGCAATTTATATATATAGTAGGAATAGCTCCAGGTCCCTTAAGAATGTATTTATCAAATTATCATGTTGTATACCTTAAACTTATACAATGTTATATGTCAACTATATCTCAATAAAGCTGGGAAAAAAACCCCAATCATTCACAAGCTAAAATAAATGCTAATCTTTTTTTTTTTTTTACAATTGAAGACTTGTCTATATCCAGTTTTTACATTTTTTCCTTTCTTTTACACCAAAATTCATAAAAGGTTTCAATTATTCTCTCTATAATGGTACAGGTAAGCATCCCACGCAGCTCTTATTTTGTCATTATCTTTATCTATACTTACTAATAGCTCCTGAAACACTTTTTCCGTGTTTTTGTTAATTCATCCATAAGAACGTGTCAGTACAACTCTAAAAGGCTTTGTAGACATAAAAATTTGTTTGTCTTTAATCTTTAACTTTCTTTAAATGTCTGGTGAA
>NC_048236.1:28275415-28291108 GCF_002007445.2 Ailuropoda melanoleuca
TGAGGAGAAAAAAGCAGAAAGAAGATGGAATCCTCTCACCACTGAGAGTAGGATGAAGCAGAGGGTCTCTTCCTCTCCAGAACACAAGGACCCAGACAAGGAAGCCTTTGCTACGCTGATGTCAGAAGTATTGAGGTGAGAGGTACTCCAGACGGGCAGGAGGTGGAAGACCGTGATGAGGATTATCCAGATATATAAGCAGAGTGAATATTTTACTTAATAGAGGAGTCACCAATTTAACGAATATGCTCTTTATTAAGAGGTAGTAGATGACTGGATTAAGAAGCTGTGGTCCATATATACAGTGGAATATTACTCANTCACCAAATCTTGCCACCAACCCTTCCCTAATCCATGGAGCTTGATGCTGCAACTTAATTCTGTACTTTCTGCCTGTCAAGCCCTAAGTGTTTCTTTGATATTCTGCTTAACTCACTGATCCACGCAGTTAGTGCCAGTCATTCAGACAGATTTTCACTGGGAAACTTATTTGACATTACACAGGTGTAGGAGTTAAGAGACCTAGTTTTGGTATCAGGCAAACCTACGTTAGAATGGAGTCTTCACACTCTACTAGTTCCATGGTCCTGGGCAAGTCACTTAACCTCAATTTGCTACCTTAAATATGGAGGTAATAGTATCTACTTCATAAACTGCTGTCAGGATTTGATCAGTTGATTTCAGAAAGAGCCTTGTACACAGTAAATATCAAAAAGAAATTAGGGCTATTATTATTAATTTATAATAGACTTTCTTCTGATAAACAAAATATTTTTTATATTATACACACCATTCTTCAGGAACTGGTCAGTCTTTAGTTATAGACACATGTTGATACATTAACTGTTTCAGAAGTGGTGCTAAACAGAGAGGATGTTATTAGAATTTTTCTCCTAGAGTTTCCATATTTCTGTGCCTTTTAAGTCTATCCACTGGCTAGTACCTATTTTTTGGTATCAGTAAACATAAACCTTATTAGTCAAATCAACAGACATTTGGGAGAAATGACCATTTCTTCGCTCATAAGTAATATAAAAACTGTATATATACAGATACACAGGTTAATACCATTATGAATAACTGTATTTTCTATCTATTTATGTACCAACTGAGGGGGGAAGGAAGAAAGAGAAAGGGAGAGGAGGAGAGAGACACACTAAAATACTGCCATTTTATGAGGCTACTGGAACTTTTATTCAAATCCTGGATATAGACCATCCAAAAAAAGAAAAAATTATAATACTTTTCCATGTATCATTATAGAGTCACATATTTTAAAGAAATATTGGCTATCTAAAGCCATCTGATTGTAATACACGGTTATAATACAGTGTAATCAAGTATTGTTTATCCCAAGAATGCAAAGATGACTGAAAATCAGAAAATATATCATTGTAATTGGCCCCAGACAAAAGTAGCAAACTCATAATTACTTTACAGATGCAGAAAATCATCTGATATAAATGAACACATAGGATCAAAGAGGGGAGAAAAAAAGCAGAGTATAAACATAAGGGCATTTCCTTAACCCGGAAAATTTCTAATCAAATACTGACAGCAAATGTTTTACTTAAAAAAGACATGCAGATACAGTCCCTTGTTAAAATAAAGAGCAAGAGAAGGATGCCTATTATAACTTTTCTTGAGTACTGAGTACTGAGGTCCTGGAAAAATAGGAAAAGACATTAGATGTGTATGTTTTTAAAATGAAGACATAAGCTATTATTTAAGATGATAAAATAATCTACTTTGAGAAGCCAACAGCATGAATAACATATTGGAATTAAGCTCCATATATTTTCTGGATCAAGATCAACATATAAAAATAAATACTGTTTCTGTACACAGGCAATAACAAATAGACAACATAACCACAAGCAAGATATAATTTGTAATAGGAGTAAAAATAAATGAAGTGCCTAAGAATTGACAAAAAATATACCCAAAATATAGAACATAATCTAAAACTGTATTTAATATTATATAAGGGCTCCCAAATTAATGAAAGGAAAATCTATGCTCTTCTATAGGAAAATTTCAAATATTCCTAATATGAACATTTCAAGTGTCATGAAATTATTACAGGAAGTTGTAATCATAAATCTGGCTGGACTCTCTTTAATGAATATATTGTTTAATTCATATGGATTTATAATGGAAAATATTTAATGATTTAATTACATAAAGCTAAAAATTTCTTCCTCAATGAAGAACACTATGAGGAAGTTAACAGACTGGGAAGATACTGAGAATAAATATCTGTAGTGTCTAAAACCGACAAAGAAATAGTATCTAAAATATATCTGAATACCTTCAAATCAACCAGAAAGAGAAAAACAATTCCAGAATAAGTCAACAAAGAATATGAATTTACATAAGAGGTAGTCCAACGGTCCAATTGGTATGTGAAGAGATCCTGAATTTCATTGCTTAGAAATATAAAACTAAGATAGTGTGTTATCTATCCATTTACACTCATGCGTTTGGTCTATATTTGGTAGAGATGTGATGATATAAGATCTCCTTCATTCCTGTTGTTACTCTTGAAAATATTCTAATAGTTACTCACATTAAAGTTACACATATTCAAAGACTTAATAATCCAACTGTTAAAAAAGCGTTTCAATCATATCTAGAAGAGGGTATATTTAAGGCTATACAGTAGTTTCCCATTACCTGGGGGATATTTTTCAAGATCTTCGGTGAGTGCCTAAGACAGCAGATAGTACTGACCCTTATATAAACTACATTTTTTTTCCTATACAAACATACCTATGATAAAGTTTAATTTATGAATTAGGCACAGTAAGAGAATAACAACATTAACTAATAATGAAGTAAAACAATTATAACAATATATTGTAACAAAGGCTATGTGAATGTGCTCTCTCTCTCTGTGTCTCAAAATACTTTATTGTACTGTACTCATGCTTCTTCTTCTTGTGATGATGTGAGATGATAAAAATCCTCCATGATGAGATGAAGTGAGATGAATGATTTAGGCATTGTGATATAGCGTTAGGCTACTATTGACCTTCAGACGATACCTCAGAAGGAGGATCATATGCTTCCAGACTGTAGTTGACTGCTGTTGACCATGGTTAACTGAAACTGCAGAAAGTGAAACCAGTTAAGGGGAGGCTACCATACTTTGCAGCTGTCTTTGTGTTAACTCCAAGCTGTGGGTAACATAGGAGTCCATAAAAAAACGTAGAGAAGGCACACCATAAGTACCATGTAGTTCTTAAAAGCAATAAATTTGATATATGCCTTACAAAGTGGATATATATATAATAAATATATAATATATATTATACATGTTTAATAAATAATATATATTTAATATATATTCAAATATTATATATTTTTAGATACAGTGCTTAGAGAAAAGAGGAAGAAACATTTTAAACATGACTTTTTATACTATCTGTAATTTTCAATGACAACATAAAGAAAAATTATTTTACAGATACCTGAGAATGTTACCTATGGATGAGGCGATGAGAATGGGACTGTGAAAATGATGGTGGCCTATCATGAACTAAAGACCATTATTTAGCTCAATCCTCTGTATCTGAGCGTCAATAAGAAAGAAAAATGTATAATATTCTATTAAAAGTAAATAAATAAAAACAATCTACAATGTAAGAAAATAGTAATTATAGTAAAATATGATAAATTAGGTAACTAGTTTTTTAAATGCTCTACAAAAGCATAGATAGTGAGACAACATATGAGGAGGCCAAAAGAAAGCTTTCTGAAGGACATAAACTTAATTGGGTGTTCAGGGATGAGTAGGAGTTCACTAAGATAAAATGTAGGGGGAAAACATTCAGGATAAAGGAAAAAAAATCATTTAAAGGATCAAAAATATGGAAGAATAGTATATTTTTTTAAAAAGATTCATTTATTTATTTTAGAGAGAGAGAGCACAGGGTGGGACAGAGGGAGAGGGAGAGAGAGAATCTCAACCAGACTCCACTCTGAACCTGTAGTCTGATGTGGGGTTCAATCCCAGGACCTGAGATCATAATCGGAGCCAAAGCCAAGAGTTGGACACTTAACCAACTGAGCCACCATGTTGTCCAAGAGTGGAAATACTTTTAATTAGCTATGCTAAATAGCACTTTTTGTTACTTTTTTCTCAGAATATGATAAAGTGAAATTTTAATTTAGATAGAGTTATTTTTCATTTATCTTCACAAATTTTGCCCAGTGACTTTACAAAAGACAATATGTAAATTCACATGTATTTAGCTAATTTAATTCCAACATTCAAATCTAAAGTCATATTCATTGTAATATAGAAACCAAATTATCACTCCACTAATTTTTCACAAAAAAAAGTTGTTTTCACACCTCAAGATACCATCTTGAATAGCAGATGCTTTCAAAGATTGAAAAATATCACCACCTGTGAATCACCATTTTCCACTTCATCCATTCTCTTAAAAAATTCACACCATAAAGTTTATCAGATAAATTAAAAATTCTTTATATTTGCTTCCCCGGCATATGAATGTTCTTAATATTTCCCTGCAATTGTACTTTATACTCTCACCTTTTCTACTTCCATAGGCCCTTTTCTTGTATGTGTTCTGATTCTCAAACCCATCCAGACCTCTCCTCTGAGCCTCAGATCCCAAGTTCTTTTTTTGTGTATCTTCACCTACCAATATCTCAAACTTAACATGCTTACAGCTGCATGGGTCATATATCATCCCTAAACATTCCCTAATTGTATTTTCTATCATAGATAACTTTAACTGATCATGTAAGCTAAAAACCTCAGAGTCATCTTTTCTTCTTTCCCCCTCATACTTCTTAATCAACCGACACTTTCTGCTTATTTCAGCTGCTAATTATTTCTTGATCCTCTCTGTGGAAAGAGAGAGTGTCTTCCTCTCTGTATTTATTAACACTCCTTCTAGATCAAACCCTCATTATCTACTAGTTAGAGGAAGAGTTTGCTAACTGCTTACCCTACTTTTTCTGTCCCCCTCCAACCTGTCTTCCAGTGAGTCTTCTGAATAGCTCTCTGAAAAATAATCTGACCTTATCGTTCCCATACTTAAAGCCCTTGAGCTGACCATCAATTCCTAAGGAATATCACCCAGGATCCCTGCCAAATCATCAAGTCTTTCACCTATGGAATAATGCAGTTGATTGAAGCAATGATCTTTAAATTTTTATGTTACATAGCCCAATTAGTAAATGTCATAGTATGTATTTTATTTATAATTAAGTGCTCATAATTGCTAATATGTTTGCATATTACAAAATATTCACCAAAATATGAGATTAAAATGAACATAGATAGAAGTTCCAGTATTTTTCTGACACTGACCTCATAGATCATATCGTGTACTCCTGAGGAGTTTGTGGACTGACTTTGGTGACCACTGGACTGAACAGTATTATTGATAAAGTTAAGAGCACAGCCTTGATAGCTCTTTCTTCTGGCTAATACCTTTTTATCTATAGTAAGAGACTGTGTCCTTAATCCAAATCAGTCATATTTAAAAATGTGCAGTTGAATCAGAGTTACCTTGGGATTTGAAAGGACTTTAATGATCAACTGTATTACCTTTACGAAATAGTATGAAAAAGCATATGGAAGATCCGTGTAAATTTATCTCCACAGTCCAATAGATAATTCATAGTTCCTCAGAAATGCATGCTTCATCTTCATATATGAAACATTACCCTGTGGCTCAAAACTACCTTGGAGCCTTTATCTCTTCCTTCCAACACCTTCCCCTCTAGCTAGCTATTTGACTTAACTGTTTTTCTAACACTTCATAACTTTTTTCCTGACTTTAAACTTTTCTTGAGCCAATTTCCCTACCCGAAAATCTCTCATCTCTCTTTTCTGACTAGGTAAGCACTGAAATATCATTATAATTCTTCTTCTGCTCTCTGTTCTCTTTCTTCTACTCAGTCCTCTTTTCTGAGTTTTACTATGGTCTGCTCAAGTCACTATTAGACAGTGTCACCTTGTCTTACATCAGGCTGCCATAGCAAAATACCACAGACTGGGTAGCTTAACAACAGAATTTTATTTTCCCACAGTTCTGGAGGTTGCAAGTATAAAATCAGGTTTTCAGCATGGTTGAGTCTAGTGAGGTCTCCTTTCCTTTCTTGTAGATAGATGGTAGCCTTTTCAGCGTGTCCTCACATGGCAGAGACAGAGAGAATGTGTGCAAGTTCTCTGGAGTCTCTTCTCTAAAGTCATTAATCCCAAGTTGCGAATTAGGTCTTCAACATATGAATTTTGAGGGAACACAAGTCAGTTCATAAAATTCCACTCCTGGCTCCCCGAAATTCATGTCTTTTTCACATGCAAAATATACTCATTCCATTCTAATAGCCCTGAGAGTCTTAATTTGTTCTAGCATGAACTCTAAAATTTAAATTCTAAAATTTCATCTCCATATCACCTAAATCAGATATGGGTGAGACTCAATCTACACTTTGTCCTGAGGTAAAAATCCCTCTGTGTCTATGAAACTGTGAAATCATATGTTATGAGCTTCCAAAATGCAGTGCTAGGACAGACATAGGATAGGCATTCCCATTTGAAAAGGAAGAAATCAGAAGGAAGAAAGGGATGACAGGTCCCAAGCAAGTCCAAAGTCTAGTAAAGCAAATTCTGCTAGATCTTAAGGCTTAAGAATAATCCTCTGTTTCCATGTCTTTCCTTCCAGGTCCACTGGAGTGGAAGTAACACCCCTAAGTCTCTGCCTGGCAGTCCCAACCCCATAGTTCTGTAAGGTAGTGCCACCTCTAAGTCTTCAGGTGGTGGCCACTGAGCTTGTTGAAAGTAGGCAGTGACCATGATGATCTCTGATTCATCTTCAAGATCATGTTCTCTTCTTCTTGAAGAATTTTACATGTTCACAGGTGGATAGCTCTGTGGTCCTGTCTTGTTGAACCTAAGTCTGTTAACCTTTTTAATTTTGTGCAGTCTCAATCTCCTTCAGTTTAAATAAACAGTGTTTCTGTTCATATAATACCATAAATTCTTTGTTGACTGATAGTCTAGCCACACCCTTGATGTTCTTTTCAAAACATGCTTTCTCACTTTTTACAGTATCGACAAGCTGAGAATTTCCCAAGTCTTTGAGTTCTTGTTCCTTTTTGTTTAGCAATTCCTTCTGCAATCTGTCTCTCTCATCTGATGTGGGAAGCAAAGGCAAAAGAAAAATTGAATTTCCTTACTACTTATAGCTTGTTGATAAGTCCTTGAAACAGGCAGAGTGACATTTCTCTGTCCTCTCCCCCACACCGGGATCCTGTAAATCTACTTTGACATATGAAAATTCCTTTGGAGACTTCCTTTATGTCTTCCCCTCAAGATGTATGCTAATAATCATCCTGGAAGCATATGGCCCACTGATACACACGTGAAGGGTCACATGACTGAGGGTTTACTAAAGTAATAAATGACCTTTTCCTAACAATAGTTAGCTCCCTCAAGGTCCTGGAAACCTTGCTTCCAAAATTCCTTAGAGACTTAGGCTATCCCTAACTTCCTCCCAACCTGGATGTATATATAATCGGCCATTCCCCATGACCACAGTGCAGCTTCTTCTGCCCATGGGTCCTGTCCCTGTGCTTTAATAAAACCACCTTTCTGCACCAAAGGCATCTCAAGAATTCTTTCTTGGCCATGGCTCTGAACCTCACCATCTCAAATCACATCAGTCTTGCATTTTACTATAAGCAGTCAAGAGGAACCAAGCTGTTTCTTCAACACTTTGCTTAGAAACCAAGTATCAGATTTCATTCCTCACAAGTTTACCTTCAGTTAAAACACTAGAACACAGTAAAGTCAAGTTTTTGCCACCCTTACATCAAGGATCATCTTTCTTCCAGTTTCTAATAACATATTCTTCATTTTTATCTTAGACCCCACCAGAATGCCCATATTTCTAGCATTTCCCTCAGAGTTTTTCTAGTCTGTACTCATTACCCAGTTCCAAAGCCACCTCTACATGTTTTAGTGTTTGTTACAGCAGCATCTTACTTCTTGGTACCAGAATCTGTATTTCTCGGGGCGCCTGGGTGGCACAGCGGTTAAGCGTCTGCCTTCCGCTTAGGGCATGATCCCGGCGTTGTGGGATCGAGCCCCACATCAGGCTCCTCTGCTGTGAGCCTGCTTCTTCCTCTCCCACTCCCCCTGCTTGTGTTCCCTCTCTCGCTGGCTGTCTCTATCTCTGTCGAATAAATAAATAAAATCTTTAAAAAAAAAAAAGAATCTGTATTTCTCAATGTTCACCTGACAAACAGACCCAACAGAATGTGTGTGTGTGTAACATGTAATACACACACACACACACACACACACACACACACACACACACACGTATTGGTAAGCTAGAGACCAGGAGAGCCAATGTGTGGTTCCAGTATAAGTCCGAAGGCCAGGAATGACCAACACCCTGGCTGGGGCATGCAAATCAAGTCAAAGGAGTTTCCATTCCCTCAGACTTTGTTGTATGCAAGTCCTCAATTGATTGAAGGAGGCCCACCCACATTAGAGAGAGCCATCTACTTTAATTAGTCTATCAATTCAAATGTTAATCTCATTCTGAAACACCTAGATTAATGTTCGACCAAATCTCTAAGTGCTCCATAGCCCAGTAAAACTAACACACAAAATTAACCATCACATATCTGATGCCACAAGTCACTGGCGACTAGACACATTTGCACTGATTAGAAAGTCATAGTTTCTGTTGAAAACTGATGAGAAAATACAGTGCATGAGGCTTCTGAATCCTGGGATTGCAGTAATGGATGGAGTAATGGAGTCATGGATTGCAGTAATACCTTTCACGCAGCCTTAAAATACGGGTCATTTGTTCAAATTTTAACCTTCCTCATCTATTGTCATTCTCAAGCTTATTCCTCAAAAGCTCGAGGCAGCATTTTCCCCCTCTCTTCCCCTAGCAGGCCTAGGACTGGCATCTGGTTAGGTCCGTGCTGGCTTTTCCTTGATGATACTTCTGCCTGGTGAGCACTGGCACCCTAGTGATCACACCGTGGTATCAGCACACCATACATGGTCACACCAGCCCATCTGCAAGAAAGGTTGAACAGTGTTGCATTGTTAGAAGATTTGGCTATTTTATTGATCTGTTATTTTTTCTTCATAGCTTTATAGGGATTGTCATATTTTTATGGCTTTCCCTATCAAATGAATTAAAGTGTAGGGGTATATAAAATGTCACATAGAGGTGCATTGATTACATCCTAAGTATTTTTTCACTATGTACATTATTTGCCATCCTCTCCATCAGTAATATAAGTCAGTCATTTAATATCTGGGAAGCCCCCTCCAAAGGAACACCTCAGTTGGATCATTATTTTCAAGATCTCGCTCTCAATTGTGAATGACCAGAAATTCTGTTTTATCAAGTACAGAGAATTAATCAGTCTCTCTGGGATAGATTCAAGCTAAGCAAGCTCATAGGACTGATGTATAAAATTGGAATTACCATTTATTCATTTATAATTTTTAAAAAAAAACCTCTTTCAAGTAGACTAAATGTCTACATTTAATGGTTAGCATATTCTGTCCCAGTGGAAAAGCTACATGGGTAGTCAAATTAAAATATAAAGATTGCTTGATGAGTGTAATATCAGAACACCAGGAAACAGGCAATCTAGCAGTGTCCTTGGCAGAGGTAATTAGCGGCTTTGTCTCCTGCTTTGGTGATATACCTTCCTTGAAGGGCAAACAGTCATATCTTTGAGGGAGAATACCCTTTCACATGAATAATAATATTATAGACTAACCAAATAGCCTCTTGGAAACATGTTTTGTTTTCTTAAAATATAAATATGTTCTTTCACTCACATATTTTTTAAATTAATACTGTAAGTTAGACTGTAATATTTTTTAACTAATTGAATGAGACCTCATTTTACAGTAGACTATTTGTCTCTAAAGTTGAACTATCACTAGAAATAGAGAATGGGGTGCTTTAAATGATAATAGTAAAAATCACAGTAAGACAAACATCTCTGGACCATCTCTTGTTTTACAGGTGGGATTATACGTAGTTTGTTTTTATTTACATATGAAACTTACTTAATTTACCTAAACAGCTTGGATTTATGTTCTCTAGCAACACATTATTCTTGATTAACTCTAAAGGAAAGCAAATATACTTTAAACACCAAGTGAGAGAACAGTAACTGACAATCGGTGTAAGCACGAGTAGTCTATTTTTATTTCCTGAGGAGTGGGAGGAGTTTAGAGAGTTGAGATTTGGGAAGGTTGGAGGGAGAAGAGGCATCCACTCAAATCATTTATGAAAGGGTTCAGATGCTTAAAATCCTGCAAAAATTTTGGAAGGGGCTCCAGAGCACAAATCTATTTATAGGACATGCAATGATCATGTAATGTGTTAAGGCTTTTTGACCAAGCTTGTCTTTGAACCCATTTTGAAGGAATCTAACCCAAAGAGGTAACAAAGAGAAACTAATTGGGAGTAAAGCTTTCATATAAGAACAGTTCTTACATTGTCATAATGGCAAAAAAACTTACATAGGATATTTACTTAATTCAATTAATTTTATTTAATTGCACTACAGTACAATTCTTTGGACAAAATGAATAAAGGATCACTAGACTATAATATGCAGTATAGGTATCCTTCAATTATTACCTCTTATTATGACAGAAATTCACTTGTAATAGACACTTCTCTCATCTTGAACATAGGGAAAGGGATGTATAGTTACTATTAATAGGAAATTATTTTTTATCCTGGCCCTCAGCAAGTAAATTTTTGAACAAATCGAAAAACTAAACATTTTTGCCACCTTACTATACTCACATATGTTAGTAAGGCCCTCAGGAGTGGGGTCACATTCATTAAACGTGGAAAGAAAAAGCTAATACAAGCATACGTCATTTTATTGAGCCTCACTCTGCAGACATTGCATTATTTACAAAATGAGGGTTTGTGGCAACCCCGTGTCAAGCAAGCTTTTCAGCATTTGCTTGCCTCATGTCTCTGTGTCACATTTTGGTAATTCTTACAGTATTTCAAGCTTTTGTCATTACTAGTATATTTGTTATGGTGACCTGTGATCAGTGATTATGACTCACTGAAAGCTCAGATGGCTAGCATTTTTTAGCAATAAAGTATTTTTTAATTAAAGTATGCACATTGTATTTTTTAGACTTAATGCACGCTAAATAGACTATGTATAGTGTAAACATACCTTTTATATGCACCAGGGAGCCAGAAATCTAATTTGACTGACTTATTGTGATATTTGCACTATTGTGGTGGTCTGGAACCAAACCCACAATATCTCCAAGGTGTGCCTATAATCCATTAATAGAAAATTATAGGAGAAATTCTCTCAAGATATCTGAGATGCAGTTTCACAAGCTTCCTTAAATTGTTTCCTATTCTTTAAATTACAGCTTTTATGTATTTTTAAAAGATTTATTCATTTATTTGAGCTACAGAAAGAGAGCACAAGTGGGGGGAGGGGTATAGGGAGAGAGAAAATTCTCAAGCAGACTCCCTGCTGAGGTTGGATGGAGATGAGGGGCTCAGGGGCTCAATCCCAGGTCTGAGATAATGACCTGAGCCAAAATCAAGAGTCAACACCTAATCCACTGAGCCACTCAGGCACCCCATAGCTTATATGCTTATTGTCTTGATGATCAAAATTAGCTCTTTTTAAAGAATTCACCAGTCCTCTCCATCTTCCCTCTCTCCTGTCCCCACCAATAATGTCTAGGAATTTCCCTTGTCACTGCATTACCTGTGCTGTCAATTATCCCAACAACTCTTCTTCTCTGCTTTCATGCCTTGCCATCACAGTGCCCACACTGCTGCTATCGCAATTGTAATGGGCACAGCTGCCTCTGTTGATGACAACTCCTGATGTGCGCCACCCTGAGGCTGGAGTCCCACATTGCCACGTCTGATTGAAGTGCTCAAGGAATTGGCTATTTCTTAGAATACTGTGTTTACCATTGCTTTGTGAACCTTTGGAAAGTGGAGGCTTGGTGAAGTGTGCGGTCCTCACCTGTCTTCTCCTGGACAGGTGCAACTTTTTGCTCCAATGACACCAGCATAGCCTATCACAAGGAAATGCCTCTGATTCTCCAAGTTCCCAGAGGAGGAAGCCAACCTTGTGCAATCCTAAAGTTCACATTTTCCTGTCCCAGCATCAGCTACTCATCATGATACAAGGGCTCCAATAAAACAATCATAATGTAGCATGGTTGGCACAGGATTTTTGTGAAGGCTTGACTATCCAAGTGAATGCTCACAGATGTTTACACGTGAATACCCGCTGTTTCACTTCTTAAAACTCCAAAGTTTTAACTTGTAAGCTAAATAAATGATGCAACACTTCACAAACATTTTACTTTATGAATTGATTTCTAAATGGAGGGTCCCACAGAATACACATATGTATATGCTGCCATAGATGAATGGCACCTTGAAAAGCAACTTCCCCGTATTTCAGTGGCTTCAAACCCACCTCCACTGGCCCTTTAATTTGGGCATCCAAAAATACAAAAATAATTATCACCAAACATAAGAAACTGACAGTAAATAAATAGTAAAGGCTATTGAAATTTAGTCAAACAGATAATTAAACAGAGTGTGTTTTGTTAAGAAGAATCAAACTTGGGGCGCCTGGGTGGCACAGCGGTTAAGCGTCTGCCTTCGGCTCAGGGCGTGATCCCAGCGTTGTGGGATCGAGCCCCACATCAGGCTCTTCTGCTATGAGCCTGCTTCTTCCTCTCCCACTCCCCCTGCTTGTGTTCCCTCTCTCACTGGCTGTTTCTATCTCTGTCGAATAAATAAATAAAATCTTTAAAAAAAAAAAAAAGAAGAATCAAACTTCTTAGGAAACCATATTAAGAATGCTTTGTTGTTGTAAGAATGTAATATAGGCCCCTTGAGCAGTGCATTCATAGTGGTAAGCCCGATATCCCAACTCACACCAATATTTTTTTTCTCTCATAATTACAGGGTGGGAAAGCTCTAAAATCTTGAATTTAAGTGAAATATGTTTTCAAATTTCCCATCTTTTGTGGATACATGAATTTAAAACATAAGAAAATCTTATATTCTAAGAGCACAAGCTTGTTATTGAGGCATTAACATTACTCTGCAGTTAGGTCCTGGCAAAAAATGCAATTGCAAATTAAGTGGTTCAACTGGAAATTATCAAATCTATCTTAGTTGCATTAACATAAGAATGCGAGTGTGTATCAAGTTAATTTGTGATAATTTCGAGCCATCTACTGGATTTAGAGACCAAATCATCAGCAGAGCTTACTTGTGCACCAGCCAGATGTGACTTCCTACACATAGGCACACAACAGGCGACGTGGGGACATGGCCGCAGCCTGAAGGTCCAGATGCTCACCCAGAGCAAACCATGGTGAGAATAACTCCAGAAGTATCAATGGAAATGTGATTGTTCAACATGGACAAGGGAAGAATTGTTTTAATCATAAGATTGAACTTCTAAAGGGTGGATTGTGGGTCCATAATAAGCACAGAATTAATAAATGAGGACACATCGTCATTATGGCTCAGCCCTTCCATTTGGTTAGGACAGCCTCAAAAGAATCTGTCTTTACAAAGAAGCATCATTGACTGTGACAGATGGATGAAGGATAGGGAACATGAAGGGCAGGGGACAATTTCCTGGGTGGCATTGTGTGATAAATTCGTATCTGGGTGGAATGCCATTGTCCTCTTCCAATCACCTCTTAACTGTGACTCCCCTAGATCCCAGTATTTGTAATGTTAAGAAACTATTGCTGGACATCAGTTTAGCAGACATTCATTATGTGCCTACTATGTGTTATCTCAGACAGAAAATGGATAGCAATACACTTAATATTTGTTTTGCTTTACAGACGCCTGCTCAATTTTTATTGAAGAATTCAAGAGCAACAATATTTTGTGTACGTTTCTTTCCCAAAGCAATTTATTTGTATGCATCTATATATTTTTGGTATTTCAAAAAGCAGCTAGAACTTCGGAGGAAGCTGTAGAAATCTAATTCCCATTTCACTTTCTGTTCCTTAAATAACCAAAAGCATAAAAATCATTATTCTGGGATTTTCTTTAAACATTTTCTATTTTCAGTTTTGAAACAAGATACTTGGTCTCAACATGATTGAAAACATGTTGTATGGCACCAAGAAATTTCTTTTCTTATTTATTCATATATTTATATTAAATAAGGTCATAAAATGAAGCTTTAATGACTTTATGGAAGTCTCCATACTTTGTGTGAGTGTGAATACGGAAATAGGATAGGGAATGCCTCCTATCCTTTTTTTAAGCCTAAAAACAGATTTTTGCCTTTATTTATTTTTAAAAGAGGGTATGTTTTTATTTCTTTGAAGCAAAATTGTATTGCTACAATTACTATACTTATACATGAATCATCACTCTAGCAGTTTATTAATTATAACTATGAGAAGAGAGATCTACAGCATTTATGTCAGTCCTCCAGCAGCAAATAAGAACTAAGGGACCTTCTGTATAGGCCTCACAGCCTGGTCACTCACCAGTGGGATGGTGGTAGTTTGAGATTAAAAAAGAATTTCAAGTCAAACTTTTCCATAACAGACTTAATTGGAAAATTTTTTTAAGTTGGTAATCTAGACAATTATACAACTTCTCATCTTTCACCTGCAGCCATGGTCTTGCCAAATTTACAAGATAAATGGAAAAAAAATAAAAGTTTGGCATACTTCAGCTTATTAGAACTCACTTTTCCTTAACAGTAATATGCTGGCCGCAATCTTCGTTTCTTCTTTGTCTTCAAAAAACTAGCACACAAAGTCCACGTAGAGTGATAAGAACAAGGCAAAAAAGGTATGACTAATGGATAAGATTCTTAACACATCCAATTTCCTTTCACTGTCTTCTTCTTTTTCTCTCTGCACTAGCCATCTGAGCGCAAGAGTTGCTATATTTAATAATCACGCTTTGGGAAAAATGATGACGGTTGTGCTGTCATTTTTTAAAAACTTGGACACATGAGTCATTTAAAAATGAAAGGATAATTTGAGTGCTTGGGGGAATTTAGGCAGCCAGGAGATGGGTGAAAGTAAGCAGACTAGTGAGGTAAAGAATACCACGTAAATCATTGACTGAGATCATTTTACCTTTCTAAACTGGAAGCTGTGAAGTCCTGCATTTATCCATTCAGAAAGGTAATGCTGGCTTTGATGCACATTAAATAACCCACAAGGGAGCTAAACAGTAATCAGTTATAGCAGCACACTGAATTCAATTTTTGAAACAATTAATTTTTTAAAATAAGGAACTAGAGTTCATTTCACTCAATTGCCTCCAGTCTGGAAACAAACTGAGCTATCAGCTGGTCGAATCTACTCCAAACTAAACCATATTTTAAAATTAAAATATAACAAAAGAAAAGAAATGCCTATCATACACCTTCAGAGGATGTTAGGAAAATACATTCCTGTATGATTTTCCAAATACTGTACTTTCTTTTGTATTATAAACACAACATATAGCTCAGTTTGCATTGGTCAGTTAGCGTTTTATGGGCACTGATGCCTTTGTTGCAGATTACAGTGTAAAGGTTAGAAGGCCTAATTCAAAAGCCTCCTCCATACTTCTGCTGAAATTACAGTAAAATACTAAGTTA
>NC_048236.1:28291208-28346539 GCF_002007445.2 Ailuropoda melanoleuca
GAACAAGACTCTATCTCTATCTTTCAAGGCTGTTTACTATACAAACATCTTTGAAAAGATCATCCAGAACAAAAAGCAGTTAGCCCCTTCACTTTCAAGACATGCAGAAACATAAGAGATCCATGGACACTGTTTCTCAAAATGCCCTGAAGAGCCCAGCTAGATGAATGCAATTAATGCAAGTCCAATGCTATGATGTTGATGGATAATTATTGGTTAGTACCTGGAGTACCTATATTTTAGCAAAGGATTCCTAGACCTCTAAGGGAATAGAATATGGTGAAATAAATCTCTGGTGCTGGGAATTAAGTGCTAGGGGTAGAGAGGCCTTTTTCAATACACTTTGATTTGGAAGATGTAAATTGTCACCTCATCAGCCAAAAAGTACTAGGAAGTCTTGTCTTCTACCAGGAAGCTCATTATATGAAACTACCCCACTGATATCCAGGAAGCAAAAGTTTCCCTAATGTTATTCATTTTAAATAAATGATTATTATATCAATTAACTGGTATAAAATTCAATGGCAGCTTTCCTCAAGTTGTAAATATTCAAATGCACATTTTTTTACTGAAAATCATTTCCCAGTGTATGTTTATTTTTAAAAATGCAAATGTTGGCTCTGTGTTACTTAACTTATAATGTAGGTTTCATTTTACTTAATATTTACTAATAATTCTTGCATGACATAAATATTTTTCTACTTTATTAATAAATATCTCATTTTCAGATAATGGTTGTTTTAAAGAAAATCAAAGCTTGGCAGCAATAATCTCATACTCTTAGAAGAGGCATTGGGATAAAGGACACTATTTACAAGTTGGTTGAGGGAAGTTCTGAGATGCTCTTATTGTAGTCTAACCTTAAACAAGTGGTACAAATCAGTAACTAAATACCAAAGAGATTGAAAGGAGTCTTTTAGGAGTCCATCTAAGGAGACTGAATGCTATTACTATATTTTCTAAATGATGATTTACCAAAAAGAGCAGAATTTGAAAATATTCTGTTACTTAAGTGTCATCTTTAAAAAATGATCATTAATTAACTCTTATTATTTCCTTCACCCTCTGTCATATGCCGTAAACTCTTAAAAGTGAAAAACTAGTATGCACATCGAGACTGGAAGAGGAAGAATACAAAATTAAAATACTATACTATTTACTTTAGTGTATAACTTGCTATGTGCTGTATATAGTAAATAAATATTTTATGCATTATCTCATTTAATCATTTAGACAAACCTGAAAAAATATTTTGTTTATGATTAAGGGAACTCAGAAAGTTGTTGTTTCTTCCTCAGAGAAATGCAGCTAGGTGGTCAAAGAGCTTGGACCCAAATCTTTACTTGTCTCGGTGGTCAAGTTTGATCCAGTAGCCATTCCTCTAACTTTATTAGGTCACACACAAAAAAAACCAGGTATTATATTGTACTAAATTTCCTGGGACCTATTTAATAACCTCTTATTTTCAAATCCCTGTTTTTCACTTTTTTGTTGACAGGAAAATGTTTAGGCATGCATTTGCATTAAGATATAAAAGGGAAGAGATAGGGGTTTTCATTTTCTTCATTGGAATTCAGAACAGAGCCTGGCACTTCAAATAAAGGACAACCATCTCTTGTTGAAGGTAACTGGACACTCTGTATCTGGTTCTCAAAATACATCAATTAGAAACAATTAAGACAGCATTAATAGAGATTAGAAATAGTTACCTATTCCAGGACTGTTCCTGTGTAAAAATGCCCTCACATTTAATTTCACATCAGTGAAAGATAGATGAATATGTAATTAAGGGCTGTGACACATCCAAGCTCAAAAAGCCCACATGGATCTTGGGTGGTTAGCAGAGTTAGAGGGCTTCTATTTTTAATGTAAAGTAGCAAGAATCATGAGTTTTATGCCAAAAACAGCCTGGTCTGTGATCTATGAAAACATCAACCACACAGACTTTGTTATTATGAAGTCATGTGAAGATAATAATACTGGCTGAAGGAGGTCAGCATGATGGCTCATTCCTCCTTTATCACAGGAATGGAAATGAGCAATAAAATTATTCCATCCAGGGAGAGAATTAAATCCTCTTTCAGCTGAACTCCAGAGGTTCTTTCAGCTGCGACCTCTCATTTCACTTCAGGTGATATGCGAGAGCCCAGGCTTGTGATGGGGAATTCCATTTCTTAGTTATTTCTTGGGGCGGGACAATGGAGAATACAAAACATTTGTAGAAGATCAAGGTCAAATTATTTTTTCTCCATGATGGGAGACAGAAGAAAGAAAGAGAGGGAGGGAGAGAGAGACTGTGTGCTTCTCATTACCACAATAAAGTAGCTGAGCTGACACTGAGTAGGTGCTTCATATGCATCTGTGGTAGAGGACGGTGTGGCATTCAGATACTGAGAGCTGTGACGATCATACGCCTCATTCCACAGCAGGTTCTCATCACCAGCCCATGCAACTTTCCCCCTATTGTTTTATATTATTTTTCCACCCTCATTATCAATCCCTATTCCCCTCTGTACCTACAAGAATCCACATAGTAGCTTAATATTTCCTTACATATGCATATATCTTTATACAATAAGTGGCACTGTTTTATTTTGAATGATATTATTCTACAAATCTCATTCTGTTTCTTTTTTCACCTATCACTAGAAATCTAGTCATGTTTTGGGCGAGAGTGGACATCTCTGTGTTATTGAGTGAGCCCATCAATAATAATGGTATATGTCTCCAGGTACGCTGATTTTATATTATTCGAACTTTAATAAAGCTTTTCATACTATTATAAATGTTATTTTGCTGCTATTCTATTGACTATTAATTTACTACTTTTAGACAGGAATACTACAACCAAGCTTCATTAAAGTTCTGCATTAGCATAAACCATCTTACTGTCTCCTCTAAGACACATTAATAGCCTAGAGTACATAATTCTGATATAACATTTTAATATACTTGAATGATTATATTTATTACCTTTATTTTTCACTTGTGAAGGAAGTATTGGAAAGATAAAATTATTTAGAAGAGCAAGCAGTTTGCTTGAAAAGAAGTTTTGCCAGAGTCCAGGCTTCAAAGAAGTTGATCTCCAAATTAAAAAAAAAAAAAAAGAAGAAGAAAGAGAAATTAAAAAATAGAACTCTAAAAGAGAACAAATATTACCTTATAGTTAGTCAATTTATGGTAAAAGTTAGCAATTTTCTTCAAATACATATTATATTTGCAAGTGTTTTCCTATATTTAGATATCACCACTGTGAAAGTCAAGGATAAAGATGTATTTCTAGGAAGTCAGCCAGTAACTTTCAGGAAAGTTTCAAAGTTTGATTTATTTTGGAAATAGAACTACACAGGTTTGACTTGTTTTTTGGCGGAGGGGTTGTATCTCAGTTCGAAAAGTTCCTTTTCTACCAGCCCTCTCCCCAATATTGTGTGTGATGTGCACACTGACATAGGATAGCCGCAAGGTAAGGTGTCAGATTTGCAGCCCTACTAAAAGCCACAAACTCAGTGAAAAGAAAACCAATTTTAAACAAGTCATTCTTGGGATCCCTGGGTGGCTCAGTTGGTTGAGTGTCTGCCTTTGGCTAGGGTCATGATCCCAGTGTCCTGGAATCAAGTCCCGCATCAGGCTCCCTGCTCAGTCCTGAGCAGGGAGCCTCCTTCTCTTTTTGCCTCTGCCTGCAGCTCCCCCTGCTTGTGCTCTGCCACCACCCTCCTGACAAATCAATCAATCAATCGATCAATCAATCTTTAAAAAATATATACAAGTCATTATTAATTGCAGATTTTTCTTAAATCTGACTAGCCCCTTTTTTATTTCCAAAGTAGCAATAGTTTTAAATTATCATGATTTACATAACATTAAATAAACATCAAATAATGCATTTTTCAGAGGTCTTTTTTTTCCTCAGAAGTCTTCTTAGGTACCCTGAAATAGTTCAGCTGGTTTAAGCCAGATAGACAACTTTACCTGAATCCATCATGATCTAAATTGACATCCCCATACCCCAAAACCACATCTTGCAGAGTTTCAAGTTAAATGTGCTTTCCAGTAGAACATGAAAAACCATAGCCTAAGGACAGCAATCATTTATTAACTTATTTGGCAAGTATTTACTCAGTGCCTACAGGTGTGTGGTACTATTTTAGGCATTGGATATTCAGCTTCTATGAAGTAAGAACAAATCTTTATCTTATCTGGGGAACTAGAGAATGATGTAAAATAAAGGAATAACCCAACTCATAAAAACCAAAGATATTTAATTTCTTTGTTTACTTGATATCTTCTAAAACTTCAAACCAGATCATACTGACATCTAAGAATAGGCTGAGAAATTATTCTTTGGGAAAACTCAAGTCTAAATTTCAAAATAAACAAACAGTAATTGTGTCACCCTGTATCATCAATCCTTTTGTCTATTTAGGTCATCGCAACTCTAAGAATTTCTCCCACTGATGGTTTCGCTTCTCTGGTTAAATTCACTCATTCATAGAGCCAATCAATTTGTGCCTCAGGCTGTCCCCTTTACATCCCTTCTTCACTCCTGGAATGGAATTAATCAGGAGAACCACAAATTTCCTTTACATTAACCAATGGGATCAAGGTCCAACAGTTCAGACACAAATACTGACATAGAAACTTGTTTGATCCTAAGTCCCAAAGGCAAATGAATGCCTCTACTTAGACTCATAATGTTTTATGATATTTCTCAGTGACTAAATTTAGAGCAAACACAAAGGTCCTAATATTTCAGCTAGATTGGGTAGAAATATAGCTATTAACTTAAAGCTGGAAGTTCTCAGAGGTCTTTTAGTTTTTCTTTAATTCGTGGGAGTGTAAATCTTTATTCTAAGTTCATTTCTCAACTATACAGCTCTAACAAAATCACTAATTATTTTGTGTCTTTACAAGATCTCCTTAACTGAAAATCAGTAATTCAACTTCGTTTTAAATCTGAGGTAATAAAATTAACATCTATTTATTGCTCTGTGGTAGAAGTTTTGAATAATTTTTCATCTTAATCTCAAAACAGTGTTATCAAAAAAAAAACCATTATCAAGTGGATATCATCACTGTCTTCTTAAAGTCGAGGCACATAAAATTAAATAGTTTAGGTATTTTGCCTAAATTCATATAGCTGGCATGTAGTTTAGCAAGAACTTGAGAAAAAATTCCTGATTTCAAACATCATGATCTTGAACAAGACTGTGGAACGTTTCTTGGCTTGGAAAGTATTTAGAATTTAGATGCTATGTTAATTGCCAGGTCACAATTCTTGACTAAAAGTTTGCCCTAATTAAATTTGCTAAGCTTTCGGGATGGGAAAAATTAATATTTAAAAGGGAAATTTCACCTCTTCCAAAATTATAGGTCAGCCTATTAGTCTTTTAGAGTTATATGGCAGTTTTATTCTCAACAAATTGAGAAATTAGATTATCCAAATAGATATATTAGATGGGAAGCAAGAGAATGTAGGGTACATTTAAGCGTATCAGTTATGACCAGGTCATAGATCTGGTTGTACATTTGTATCCAGACTTTAAAAAAAAAAACAAAACAAAAAGCCTTTATCTGTTTCTAAGGACAAAGGACAAGTACCCACACTTTTAAGAAAAATGCCCTGAGTGGGTCTCTGTTGTAAGGCATCTCCAAAATTTTCATGCATTGGCAGTACGCACAAAAGGAGGGGAGGGAATATTGAAGCTCATCCCAGCAGTCTATGGTTCCAATGTGATGCTAAATCAGCTACTTCCAGTCACGATTTCTGATGGTGGGTCCTAGAGATGATAGCAGCTGGTATGGCTGCAAAAGACTATTGTATAGAGCCACAAGGAGGAGGCTCAAGATACACATGTTTATGTAGCTGTATGCAACTGGGATCCCTAGCAGTCACTCTGGTGCAACCAGCTAGTCCTTTGGCTCACAGCCCAAATGACCCCAACCAATCACTCAGTTATGCTAATTCAAACTTAAGACCAACACTAACATGAACATAATAAAAACCTCTACAGATGGTGGAGGGGCTCTTGCAGCTTCTACCCATTTGACCAATAGTGTGATAATCAACTTCAAGGAAGTCACAGAGTAGGGGAAATTAAATCTGAAGAAACCGGAAGAGAATTAGCCCAGGAAAAGGTAGGTAATAAGTCCTTTGAACCTATACTTACCAAACTGCATTGATCACTGTGCTGCTCTTATCTCCTCTACTTTGAAATATACCAAAGACATATAATATCCATGTAAATTATATATCAAAAGATAAATCAACACTTAAAAATCACCCGGTTAAGGAACACAAATTTACAAACACCGCTAAAATAGTTATACTCTTTTCTAACTCATAATGGAGACAGTAAAGACTATGTCCTCGACATCATATGAGCCAAATGAGATGAGTCATTTAAAGGTGAACCACACCAATAGTATGGATTCCTCCATTGACCATTAATGCATCTTAAGGACTTTATCAGAATTTTGGCTTTCACAGGAATGCATTCGTATTTTGTATAGCCATTTAGTACTTGCTATAAGAGTTATATTTTAAAAAAATCAAATGTCACTTATTTTTAAATAACTTCTGAGAGCTCCACCTGCACCAAAAGGCAGAAAATACAGAATGGTCATTTATGCCACAAATAGTTACTGAGTGCATACATATGTGGGCAGCAGTGCCCAGATATGTATAGCAGTGCCCAAGTTAGACAATGACTTTCCTTCAACGAAGCACATATTCTGTTTGTTTGTTGGGGAGGGGAGCTGAGCCTATAATACAATTAAATCAGTAAATAAGCAATATCATAGAAGATGCTATGAAGAAGTGCCATGAGATGGTGTGCTAGGGAATGAATAAAGCTATTTTAGATATGAAGAGAAAGCCTCTGTAAAAGTCGATTGACCAGAGGAGGTATCCACGGGAAGAGCCAGGGGCATATCTGAGGCCCAGCACTCCAGGCAGAGAAGAAGGTGTAGGAAGGGAGCTTGGTGTACTGAAGTCAACAAAAGAAGGCCAATGTGGCTGGAGCAGTAAGCTGTGGGGGGCAGCCAAAATCAAGTCAGGGGGAGACAATGACTATGGTGTGACAGGCGATGAAAGACAATCCCAAAGTCTCTCAAGTACATGCTCAGGAGCAGGTCCCCGGGGTCTGGATGCTTCTCATCAGAGTGCAGCAGCCTGTTCTGAGGAGGGGCTGCATTTCTCTGCCACTGCTGGTCTTCTAGCTGCACAGCGTGGTGCTCTCTAGAAACATCCCCTTCATTATCACTGTACCGTGAGTAGGGGGCAGTGTCATTATGTCAGTTTGGGAAATTCCCAACTGCTAAGGCTCAGATAAGACTGAAAGCCCAGGGTTCTAACCCCTTCCCTTCTGGTGTGGCCCCAGGAATGCTGGAGTCCTGAAGAATCTGGCTCCTGCTCAGTGATAGACCAGGACAGTGATGACACAAATTTCTGTTCAGAAATGAAGCACCACAGGACTCACATTCAAGGTGCAAATACTCTGCCATGTGAGTCGTATCAGCCAAAATGTTTCTTTGGTAGCCTTTTGGGACGGTGATGGGAATCAAATCGGGAGTATAAACAATGAAGTGTGATAGAAAATGTCTTCCAAGATGGAATTGTTTTCCTCTTGCCCAACTTTGTAAGACAGAGACAGAGGTAGAGGCAAACACTTAGCGCGCAGACGTTTCCCCTAATCAATACCTCACGTAGATGGCACCAAACACGCTTCAAACCGCACGCGTGTTAGAGTTAACTCCACAAGGAAAAATACGTAGTTTTTACCCGTACGGGTATCTTTTACTTTCTGCTACCTGCTGTTCATAATAAACTAAACAGTGTGAAGAGAACTGTCTCTCATTTTAAAAAGACTATCACAGGACACATTTTATGTATATGGCATCAGAAGTCTGACTGCCTCTTTTTAGTTTTTATAAAGAAAGCAACTGAGCTTCTTATAATGTGAGATAAATTTCCTTGTTTTTCAAAAAAAAGGAAGGAAGGAAGGAAGGAAGGAAGAAAGAAAGAAAGAAAGAAAGAAAGAAAGAAAGAAAGAAAGAAAGAAATCAACTGCTGGAATCAAATGATGGTGACGATCAGAGCACAAACACAACACCAGAACTCAGCAGAAGCAGGGGGAGAGTTTTTGCACGTATCTTCCCAGTACAAAAGCTGGAAGTCTACAATTCAAGAAGCTGAAGTGGGGGTTACTAAAAACAAAAGATATACTTGATTACTGAAGGGACCTGGTTGAAAACATACAGGCTCTCCCTATGTTGCAATCAACTTATCCCCTTTTCATACTTTCTTCCTCAAAGACTCCTCAACCTAACGCATGTCTTTTGAACTCATCAGAGTAGAGATATCCATTAGTTTCTAGAGTAATTGTTTTTTATCCAACATAAAACTTCACAAATTATAAAAGGCATACAGAGTTCACAGTTATTATTCATTATGTCTAAAATTCTCATGAGTTATAAAGTACTTTATAATTGCTTTTTGTTAATTACGAGATTAACTTTTTAAAATAAAAGAACAATGGCAAAATAACCTGGACTGAGTTTGACAAATACTAAAAATGTAAAACAATTTAGAGCATTTTAACATTTAGAAGATAATTACTTAGAAATTTGTAATGCTAAGGACCAAATCTATGAATATTTACCTTCTGACCATTAAGAATCTATAAGCTATTTCACTTTTTATTCTGAATATAGCACATGTAAAAAATTAGTCCCTTTGAATTGGAAATGCTGCAAGAGAAAAAGTAAAATCATTAAGTTTGATTTCTTTTCTTCCTATGGTAACTTCCCAATATGTCCTTCAATAAAGATAGCAAATTAAGTTAGATATTACTATAGTGACTGGAGAGACAGAGATAAAGCTACATTGTTCTTTAAATCTACCTGAATCCCTCAATAAATACAGACAGAGCAACTAGAAGAGGAAAGGCAAAAACCAAAGGAGCATATCTAAAATGATAGTACATGCAAGGGAAAAAAGAGCCTATAACTTAATTTTAATATTGAACATCAAAGTGTATCAATAGGTAATAACCAAAAAAGAGGGCACTAAAAGTATTATAAGGGTACAAACATAAAGGTAGCCATTGAAACAAAAATACAATCCATTTAAAAAAAAAAAGAAAAACAACTAGAGAGGTCAATTAAAAATAGAAAACTTAGGGAATGAGTATATTATGTATCTAAGCATAAAATATATATATGTGTATATATATACCAATTTAAAAATGAAACTATATAAAATAGTTTAAAAATATAACTTATATGTTTAAATTAGCAATCCAAAAGTACCATATATATTTTTTTTGATTGACTTTAAAAGCATTATGTATACACAGAAATTGAATTTTAAAAGACATCCCTAAAACTATAAAATGAAACAAATCAACCCAAATATTTCTCTGATTGGTAGCATGACCACAGAGAAAGCACTTTTTTTCATGTGATAATAAAGACAGAGTAACTTGGTAAGCCATTTCTAGAGACATATACCCTAAAGACAATAGGAAGTATTAAAAAAAAGACCTGTTTCAATTATCATATTTTTGTTGGTAGCATTGGCATTTTCATTCCAATAATAATGGAATACAGTGTGTATGGTACAACATAAAGTAAATGAGTATATGATGCTCAAATTTAATCGCTCCCAGAGTGGTTGTCAGGATTCTAGTAGGAGAAAGGATAAACAGATGCAAAATAGAATAAATTAATTAAAACTCCATAGTGTACATTTTATTTGAAATTATCAATATTTATTCTTTAGTATTTCATCTTTAAAAAAGAAATATTTAATTCCCTTCCTCTGTCCACTGAAGAAGTCTGGAAATAGTAGTGGACTAATGGCAATGAACACGCTTAGAGTGTAGATACTGTAATAATAATAATAATAATAATAATAACAATAAAAATTGAAATGTATTGAAAAGGCCAAAGACGTCTAAACTCATTAGTTCATTATGATCCAAAAAAGAAAAAAAAAAGAAGTTATTGTTGATGGATATCAATGAACTAATATTATTTTGAAAACTGGTAAGTAGGGGCGCCTGGGTGGCTCAGTCGGTTAAGTGTTTGCCTTTGGCTCAGGTCATGACCCCAGGGTCCTGAGATCGAGCCCCACATCGGGCTCCCTGCTCGGCTGGGAGTCTGCTCTTACCTCTCCCTCTGCCACTCTGCCGGCTTGTGTTCTCCTCCTCTCTCTCTCTCTCATTCTCTCTATGTCAAAGAAACAAATAAAATTAAAAAAAAAAGAACATTCTGTGCTTTAAAAAAAAAAAGAAAGAAAACTGGTAAGTAAAGGAAACAAATTAGGCATTTATGCTGACTTCCCTATACCAATTATTGCATTTGGTAAACAAATAGCAAAGGAAGGGAAATTTCTCTTGATAGAAATATTTTGGGTAAAAAAAAGTTAGTTTTAGAATGTCACTTTTACATTAATGCATGAATTGATCTAGACCCTAAACACTAAGAGTTGCTGACATACCAAAAACAGAGGTAATCAGAAATTATTTGTTTCAAGACCAAGACACCATTTTTTAAAAAGTTTTGCCAAGAATGTGGAACCTAAATCCTATTACTTTCTTATATCCAACCAGGAATTTACAGGACATACGAAGGACAGAAGAACAGGCAATATGAAACCATAGGAATGTAGTCTAGCAAAATCCAGAACTTTGCAAAGATTGACATAACAAACGATGAGGGTTCTTTAACGATAGATTCCAAGGGAAACCTTATAGCAGAGACCCATAATATAGAGGGAAATTAAGTATCACGTTAGCCAATTTCAATGTGTAACTTATTTGTGCTTTAATTTAAACAAAGATAAAAACAAAGAGTTTATGCAACAATTGGAAATACGAGCATTGCAATTAAGAAATTATTGTTAAAATTTTATTATGACATTTGTTTGTGATCTAATTAAAATATTAATTCAGTACCATCATTTTAGAGATATATATGCAAATGTTTAAAGATTAATTCATATTTACTCCAAAACAGTAAGTAGGGTAGGGATGGAGGAATAGGAGTGGCGGTATAGATCAGACAAGAGTGGCCAAGAGTTGATCATTATTGAAGCAATGTTCACTATGCTATTCTATTTTATCTCCTTTTTTGAATGTTTTGTCTTTTCCATCAAAACGATTAAAAATATAACGAGCTAATAAGTTTAAAGGAAGCAATAAAATACATTTTTCTAATTATTCAGATAATTACATTACTTATACTATATAAAAATATGTGACAACAATGTGAATGATGTCAACCAATTCACCTGCAATTTTGCAGGGAAAAGAAAATGAAAATAGAAATTGTGACATTCATGATGTAGGATATTAAATAGGTGGGAAGTTTCTTAAAGAAATTTTTTCTCAGATGTGCAATTTGTCTGCTTGATATATTTTCTCACTATGACCCAGCATAGTAACAGTCATATATTAAACTCTTCATAAATATTTGTTAGATTATGTGATTCATTGGATCCTAAACCAAACAAAATAGAAATCCTAACAAAAGTAATTTGGTAAATCTAAAGGGGATCAGTCTAATTATACTACTACCATGTTTGTAATACTACTAGTAAGGACATTCAAACAGGCTTTATGTAAATGGAATTAAGACATAGGAAACAACAAATGCTGGAGGGGATGTGGAGAAAGGGGAACACTCTTACACTGTTGGTGGGAATGCAAGTTGGTACAGCCACTTTGGAAAACAGTGTGGAGGTCCCTCAAAAAGTTAAAAATAGAGCTACCCCTGACTCAGCAATGCGCTACTGGGTATTTACTCCAAAGATACAGATGTAGTGGAAATAAGGGGCACAGGAACCCCAATGTTCATAGCAGCAATGTCCACAAAAGCCAAACTGTAGAAGGAACCGAGATGCCCTTCAACAGATGAGTGGATAAAAGAAGATGTGGTTCATATATACAATGGAATATTACTCAGCCATCAGAAAGGATGAATACCCACCTTTTGCATCGACATGGATGAAACTGGAGGGGATTATGTTAAGTAAAATAAGTCAAACAGAGAAAGACAATTATTATATGGTTTCACTCGTATGCGGAACATAAGGAATAACATGGAGGACATTAGGAGAAGGAAGGGAACATGGACTGAGGGTTTCAGAGGGGAGGGAGGTGGAGGGGATGAGTTAGCCATTGATGGGTATTAAGGAGGGCACGTATTGCACTGGGTGTTACATGCAAATAATGAATCATGGAACACTACATCAAAAACTAATGAAGCACTGTATGGCAACTAACATAACATAATAATAATAATAAAAATAAAAATAATAAAAGAATCAGAAATAGAGATTTGCAAGTATGTTAAGAGTTATGTTGCAACATTTCAGATGTTTAGTGTATTCTTACTCTATCACTTACAAATTAGAGACATCATCGTAGGGCAGAGAAGTTCAAGCTTCTCCTATATATACAAGACAGAAATTACAAGATTGGGAAGATAAACATTCACATTACAGATTAAATGTATCTTTACTGTGTATGATTAAAATTGTTTAAAAAATTAACATATTTAATTTCAAGTTTGTCCATCATTTTGTATAGTGCTAAAATTCCATAATTCATTCATTCATTCATGCCTTGGTTAACATTCATGTATTACCCTATGTATTAAGAGAATATTTTCCAGTTGTAGAGATTCAAAAATTAATAAGGCACATACTTCATTTGGAATATATTGTACTAGATGTGAGAAGACAAATAAGCAAGTAATTACAGAGCAATGTGGTAAATTTATGATAGAGATATGCAGATAGTAGTTTATTGTGGAAAGGAGAAAAAGAACCCCTCTCAGTAGTAAATGAAGGGAAGATATAAGGTGTTCCAGCATAGAAATATAATGAGGAAAAGGTCCGGTGTGGAGATGAGGGAGGGTGGTTAGAGAGATACTCAAGGATAATGAATGATATAATAATACATAATTCTTTTGTCAACAGAATACAAAATATGTTACAAGCAATCTTATCCAATCTACAGTCATTGTATCAATGTTGGATATTTAGATCTTTTCCACTATATTGTTAACTCTCTATGAGGATAAGGAGAGCCCTAGCTTTGCTCACCATTACAGCCCCAGCATCTAACACATTTTCCAGCCCATAATACGTGATGGATGAAAATTTGTTGACTAGAGGAAGATGGATGGATAAACAGATGGATAAACAGATGAACGAATGAGTGGATTATCTTCAAAAAGACTGCAGTCAGCATTTATGAGCATTAAAGTCTGTCCTTCTCTTGTACTATTCCTTACCATAGAGCCCTTGAAGTGAGTTTGAGTTTAAATATTGAAATATCTGCAGACATTTTAAGAATAGCCAAATTGTTGAGGAGATGGGGTTCAGGAATCCCCCTGCAAGGCTTGTCTCTGCAGAGTCCTGACCTTGCTAGTACACAAACTCCCCAGGTAAACTTTCATGCATGCATTTATCTATTCATTCAACAAATATCTGTTTAGTGCCTACTATGTGCTGGCACTAAACACAAGAGATACAGAAATACACAATCACATACACAAAATAACCACGCATACATATACCTGCCCTTATGAAGATTATATTCAAGTAAGAGGAGAGAGATCATGAGTAAAAACATATAGTATTTCATTTACTGATGAGTGGTATGAAGAAAAATAAAGATGAGAAGGGGCAGGGAGAGTAATGGGAAACTGTGTGGCCTCACTGTTGATCAAACTACATTGGGAGGAGAATCCCTCTGGGGGAAGAGATGCTCTGAGAGGCCAATGCATCTTGAATAATGACATTAAACAGGAATTAGGAGCCTGAGATTACACCTAGGCTCTAGAGAGTTGGTGATGGTTAGGCTGTGAGGTTTTTCTTCTGGTGGGAAAAGTGAAGGTAAAGAAAGAAAAGTGAAGGTAAAGAGAGACTGTTTGCTGGCACCACACAGTGTTCATTCCTAGTGTTGAGGGGAGAGGTGGTCCCATACAGAGCACTGCCAGTTCCAGGGTCTCCTCCTGACTCCTTCCATGCCAGTGTAGGGGGCTGGGTCAGCCAGTTGTCTCCAGATACTTGTCTACTTCATAATCATAGTGTTTAATATTCTCCTCATATCTCCTTCCTCGAATTGTTATGACTTATCTATATATCCAAGGAAAATCCTGTTAGCAAGAACTATTTTGAGATATACTAACCTGGACCACTCTCTTTCAGCCCATGAATTAGTTATAGTGATTGAAAGCTTACAGTCCAATTTTGTTTTTATTATCCCAAAGCCCTAATAGTTAATTAACGTTAACTGTTCTTGATTCATGATTCTTTCTTATTCTCTAACATTCCTTTATAAGTTTTTGGGTAACTATCACATCTTTACTGGAAGAAGACACAAACCTGCACTTTGGGCCTATGAGTCAATGCAGGACCCTTTAAAGATAAAGTGAAAAGTAACTTGGCAGACTCCCCAAAGACGCCAGGATGCCAGGGGACATCAACATTTATATGGACACTATGGAAGCTAATTAAGCAACAATTCAGAGTGTGTTTCCAATCCTTCCTTATCCTTTATCACATAGGCAATAAAAATGGGGTTTTAAAAACAAATCTCGGACTAAATCAAGCAATAAGTACCCATTTCATAAACGATGAATGCCGAGAAACTGCTTTGTATAAGGCAGAGTGGCACCCTGAAAAGTGCAGTATGGATTGGAAGAAGACAAAAGTGCACCATATATGCACGTAAATGTACTAGCAGGGGCAAAAAATTTCAGCCCCGCCCCTTCACATGGTACGTGATAGGTGTGAAATGAGAAACACGGGCAGCTCAGGTATGAGTTTACTGATGAAGAGCTCAGGTGGGCTTCAGCTATTTAGGGTAGGTTTGGGAAGAACTTAGATCTTTGATGAACAGAGAGAAATAGGGAGGGAACTCCAAATAGGGTGAACAGCAGGAGAGATAGGGAAAAAAAAAAAAGGAAAATAAAAAAAAAATAAACAGATTTTTTTTCAAATTTATTCTTTTAAATGGGGGAATCAGAGGGATTGCAACAAGAACGCAGCGGGATAGGTAACAAAGTTTGGGTAAGGATACAGAACTCTCAGTGATCTTAAACATGGAAAGGAAACATTCCATCCTCAAAATAGGTTTGTTTCTTTCTTTTTTCTTTTTGTAACACAACCAAATCAAACTTTAGGGCAAGTAAGAAACAGAATGTTCTCTGCTGCATTTTTGAAAAGTCAATACACTTTCCACACTGTATAACTTTAAATACAACTGAGGAAAGTATCATTCCCTCAGATCTTGTTAACCACTTGATAAGACATACACTGTCTTTCAGGAGCTACAGCTCCTGAGGTGTTGAACCTGTGAAGAATTCAGGGCCTATTCCTTTCTCCCAGCTTTTGAGTGAGAGGGCAGTTTGGTTCACATGCTATACTTGTTTTCCCTCTTCTAAGAGAGAAGGTGAGGTCTTAAAGAACAATTAAACACACGGAACTTAGTCATTCCTCCAGGAAAATGAGAAACTGCAGGCTGTGCTCTGTCTTAACAAATATGTTTTGAAGACTCTAAAATCCTCTGAGGGGGAAGAACATGAACGGAAACTGCAGCATTATTCATACTTCTCCTTTGTTCAGGTTTTATGTAACAACTAGGAGCCCCCACAAAATTGTGCATGCAACTTGTGCAAGGTATATTCCAGCGAACATAATGAAAATCATATTTTCAAAGGGTATTTTGGATATTTCAACTTTTTCGGTACTTAAAATACGGGTTTATTAGCAATTGCAAGAATTATGCCTGGGTAGGTGAGAATTTACCCAGCAGGCAATGGTCAATGGTCTTCATAAAAAACAACAAAGGACTGAGAATACTAACTACAAGCACTTACTATGTACAAAGACTTTGCATATAGTACCCTCACTTAGAGGACACAACACCTACTGTTGGAAGGGAGGACTATTATGGGGAAGGTGAGGCTCAGAGAGGCTTAACTAACTTGCCCAATGACACCAGGGCTAATCAGTGGCAGAGCACCCTTCCGCACTAAACCCCACTGTCTTCCCATCTGTTAATAGCTCTGAAGTGAGTGGGCAGAACTCCTAATCCCCCTGTTTCTTGTCCTTTTTTCTTGTTCTCTTAGCAAGTGATATTAATATTTACCTGCTTGAGATAACTGAATGGAATTGGTCATTGTAAAAGGTCACAGAAGCAACCCCCAGACCTAATGCCAGGAGTTCTTTCTGGGGGAGCCAGAGTGTGGAGATGGAGAGCTCCATCCTCAGGACCTGCCCAGCTCATGTGAGGACACTCGTTCAAGGCCTCCAGCTGGCATCGAGTACAAACCTTTAAAACAGGATAAAGAGGACACTTGGGTGGCCCAGTCGGGTAAGCATCTGTCTTTGGCTCAGGTTGTGATCTCAGGGTCTTGGGATGGAGCATTGCATTGGACTCTGCTCAGCTGGGAGTCTACTTCTCCCTCTCTCTCTCCCCACCCCCCATACTCACTCTCTCCATTTAAATAAATAAATAAATAAATACAATCTTTTAAAAACATAAAAAAAATAAGGGGTGCCTGGGTGGCACAGCGGTTAAGCGTCTGCCTTCGGCTCAGGGCGTGATCCCGGCGTTATGGGATCGAGCCCCACATCGGGCTCTTCTGCTATGAGCCTGCTTCTTCCTCTCCCACGCCCCCTGCTTGTGTTCCCTCTCTTGCTGGTTGTCTCTATCTCTGTTGAATAAATAAATAAAATCTTTAAAAAAATAAAAATAAAAACATANTTCCCTCTCTTGCTGGTTGTCTCTATCTCTGTTGAATAAATAAATAAAATCTTTAAAAAAATAAAAATAAAAACATAAAAAAATAAAACAGGAGGAAGATGTTTCCAAGGCTGCACTAGAGTAAGATAACTTAGAGATGGGGATCATAAGGAAGTCTATAATAGAATTCCTCCCAGCCCCTAACCTCACGCATGAGCCTTAACAAAGACTTGAAAACATTTACTGCCTGCTTAATAGACCAGCATTGGTCCTGAACAAGCTATTTTCTCTCTTTCCCCTCCCCAAATAGATATCTTATAGCAAAAAAAGACTCGGTACTGTTCTATCCTCTTGATGCAGGAATCTTCAAATGTAATCTTGATATAATCAGAAGAACTGAAAATGACAATAGTAAGAAACGTTAAAGGGACTCATAAGAGTATTTTTAATTTTCGTGTGTGTGCCAGTATTAGCAGAGTTGATGTTTAGATGTAAAATTAAATAGAAAAAATAGATGAGAAGGAAAAGGTTGTTGATTCTTTCCTTAAATTGATATTTATTGAGCACCTGCTGGATGTCTGCTGTTATAATTTGTATCATAAAAGGTAAGAAAAAAGTGGATCCATTGACTACTGACTTAAAATAATTGAAGATTCAGACATAAGATGACATTTATCAAGGGGAATAGCTACATATTTTTCATATTCTCCATTTTGGCAATTTAGAAGTTACACAGAGTCTGACTTCAGTGTAGGTTAAATAGCATAAGGAGCATATTGTAATTTCTACTATTTATTCATCAACTTTTAGTTTTCTCCCCTCAGTGAGTGACTATTAGGCCAATTACATTGACAGCAATGACTCGCCTTTCCCTAGGTTATGCACTAGCATTTAGATATCTCTAAAGCAGTTAGATTCATAGGCACTTTATTAACTGGATACATAATCAATTTTTTGTTCCCTCTGCTCTATGGCTTAAGTCTTTGTATGATCACCTCTGCTCCCTCAGTGTGATGAATCTTTCCATCTTGCTAGATAGATATATCTATACATATATTGTACAGTGAAGAAACAAAAATCCCGCTGACTTCTTCTCTCATCTTTCTCAAGAGTCTCCCTTAAACCTTAATAAGCCTGTAATTAAAGCAATTGCATTTAATAAATATTCTTTAAAGGTTAAAACACTATCATTTTGAATAGAGCAGCTCTTATTGTTCAGAGAGACACTCTAAATAGCACCAAATATTTGAAGTGCTATTAATATTAATAAATAAATAATAGTGGATATTAATAAGTCAATAGTTATGAATATTAATAAAGGTGGTATTAATGACAACTGCTTGCAAGTATCTGATGGCTCCATCAATACATTCCATAATTACTGTCACTTACATGAAATTCAATCAAGGGGATGTCTTTTTCTTTTTTCTTTTAAATAAAGTTTATATGTCCATCCGAACCAACAATTTAAATAAGTTAGGACGTGTAAACAAAACTTAATGTTTATTAGGGATGCCTTCTTCAAAGTACATTTTAGATTCAGAAGTTGTAAAATGAAAATGAAGGGAAGGACCATGAAGGGAGATGGATACCCAAAGTGAGCGGAGAGAACATGTCTTCAAGGGTCTATGTACTGAAGGCCAAACACAAACTTCGGCCAGTTCAGAGATACACTCAGGACTAACTGTAGTACAACAAAAATGAACTAAATTCTAAATAATATATTTTCACAGAACTGATTGTTTATCTGCACATTCTAGTGAACTACTTAAGCCTCCATACCTTATGACAATAGTTTTCTAAGGGTTTGCTCATTTGTTCAACAAATATTTACTAAGTGTCTAAAATGTATTACCCAATATTCTAAGTGCTGGGGTAACAGCTGCGAACAAGATGAACAAAAATCATTCAGGGGATTTATATCTAGCTTTAAAATGTGTCATTTAAATTGAACTTCACTACACTATTTCTTATAGTGTAGTCTGTCATAGATTTATCCAAAAGCCACAGGGAAGTTTTGCTTACAGATTACAAGTAGCCCCTCTTTACTTTATTTATTTAGTGAAATAAATAAAATCTTTTATCATTTACAAATGTGTCTTTGCTCTGAACGAACAAATGAATTTATTTCTCTGTGCCAGGGCATCTCCTTCTCTTGCTAAAAATGCACAGCCCAGTCTCTCTGCGTGATGCTACTCCCCAAAATAAACATTTAATGACTTTAAGCAAAGAATCTTATTCTCATTCTGGGACCCTGGAAATTAAGCGGAAACATTAATGTTATACCTCTCATTTTTTTTTCTCTCTAATGCTCCATATTGTATCCAAAACATATTAGTTTGTTGAAATAGCCAGAACTGATGCTCAGTTGTCAGTGTGAACAAACTGGGAGATAGGGAAGAATCTTTGGTTCCATCAAGGGTTGTAGCAAAGATGGAATGCTAAGCAAGCAGGTGTTCTTAATTAGGGTAGTCAACCCACGAGAAGTAGAGGTCAAGTTCAATTACTGTCTTTCCACTTACTATGCCCTGGTGCAATTTACTTAATATTTCTAAGTCCTAGTTTCCTCACCTGTAAAATGGACACAGTAAGTACACTTACTTTGTTGTGGATGTCAGAGGAAACAGTGTCCTATTCTTTTGTTTCAATTTTGGTTGATCCCTGTAACCCCAAGTGAGGGCAGTATTGAACGTTCCTGCCTTTTTAACACTTTATCCCCTGGTCATCATACAGAGAAATAACATGCGACTGAATATGGAGAAAGCCTGGTATATATGGTCACATTGACCCTGAGTGGTGTCACT
This sequence comes from Ailuropoda melanoleuca, assembly GCF_002007445.2. Lineage (NCBI taxonomy): Eukaryota > Metazoa > Chordata > Mammalia > Carnivora > Ursidae > Ailuropoda > Ailuropoda melanoleuca. The sequence continues at coordinate 28,310,776 of NC_048236.1, forward strand.
ACATTAAAAACAGAGGAATTGGGCCTGATTTTATCTCTTCTGCTATTATAATCACTAAGAAAGGCTTTTATCATGCTGACACAGGTAGCCTTCTAGAGGTCTACCTGGAAGCCTCCCTGGTCATCTACCTTTTTTTTTTTCCTCTGGATCTATCCGTTCTTTGGGACATTATATTTTTATGAAGTCATGTGGCTTCTTCATGTACTACGGTTATCTCCGTATGCTAACTTTTTGGGCAAATGTCTCAAGATCTAGTTTGGGGGAAAAGAGAAGCCTCCTTTTCAATGAAACCACAGCCACGGCCTCCAATACAACCATAGGAATTAGGACTGATGCTGTACTTTGCTTTCATCTGGCACTACGCATTGATTTTTTAACTTGTTAAAGAACATAAAAGATGAAGGATTCCTAAATTTCCATCAGGCTTGGGTATATAAAATGTATGTATATGAGTTCAAAGGCAAAAGTCTAGTCCCTGCAAGAACTGATGAGAGCAGGTGGGACATCAATCCTGGAACTATTGCAAAGGCAGAAGGCCAGGAAGAAAGGCTTGTTACTTAAATGGAGCTACAAGCTGTGGTCTTGGCACCAGAAACAAGGCAAATCTGAGCTCTTGGAACTTAGGATGGAAAGGAAGAGCAGAATTAGCTGTAAGATTGAGATGCTGGATGAAAGCCTTTTTTGGGGCGGATAACACTAGGCTCAGATCGTGAAGAAGCATTGATATCTTAGTGAGGAAATTGTTTGACCTTTGCTGTAGCCATTTAGAGGTCAGGAAAGGAGGTGGTTCATAAGTAAGACCATAAATTTGACAGAGAATTAATCATATTACTGCTCCAAATTGATTCTAATTTAAAATTTCTCTTGCTCCATTAATATAACCTAGAAAGATTTAACTCATGCAACAACTCTATGTAAGCAATCATTATAGCTCTTATTTTAAAAATCCCTTTATGTAGATCAGGGTTATGATATCACATATCTTGAGGGGCCACTCATGAGATGCAAATGGACAAAGCAGTCAGATGCAGGGAATCTAATAAGGAGTGTTGGGTGAAGAGAAGGGGAAAGCTATGGGCCACACAGGACAGCTGCTACTCAGCCAGTGATAGAAGGCTCAATAGGATGTGGTTTCTCAATAAGAGCCAGAAATCCAGGTTTGGAGAGTTTTTAAAGTATGGCATTAAACAAATTTTAATGTTAGCAACTCAATCTAATTTTAAAAATTATTTTAGTGGGATTAGCAGTGACTCCAGAGAGAAGCACTAGGATTGTTATACGACTGAGGAAACATCATTTTTCAATTCATGGCCGACTAATCAATTAAGATGGAAATCAAATATAACTTGGCTTACCCTTTTCTTACAGATAGAATTTTAACTAAATGACTTCATCAACCTTTTAATTAATAAGAATGGATATGCCACTTAATCAAGTAATTTGAAATACACTTTATACATTATATTATAATCAGCTGTTAAAATGGTAACTAAAAGGGGGAGACAAAGAAATAAGAGAGGAAGCAGGGGAAGCAGGTTTGAATACTAGAAAAAGAGAGAGGAGGCAAGAAGAGAGTAAAAGGTCAGAGGAGACAAATTGTGCTGCAAAGAATCACATCATGGAAGAGAGAAGCAATTCACACAATAGAAAGCATGCAGAGAGAAGTTAAATTTTGAACTGATACTGTTTCACTTTTCTATGTACCCCATTTATTCATTCTCTAATTAATTCGTTGATAAAAATATATTGAGTGTTTAGATGCCCAACACTGTCTAACTGAAACAGACGTATCAGCAACGAAAACCAGGCCCATGCACCCACAGAGATTACATTCTCATGGGGAAACAGAAGATAAGCGATGAAGAAATGAATATATAATATGTCAACTGAGAGTAAATGTTATAGACGATAAATACCAAGGCAGGATAGGGAGGACTCATGGTTAGGAGACTGCTTCTTTAGGTAGGTCATCAAGGAAGACCTCTGATAAGTTAACATTTTAGCAGCAGTCTTAAGGAAGTAAGAGAGTTGTATACGAGGTTAACACTACATACTTTAAACTACCTCCATGAGGGCAAGAATTGGGTCTGCTTTGTTTGCCATCAACTCCCTATTGTTTAGTATAGCATCATGCGCTCTGGGAGGAATAACCAAAATAGCTTACATGGTAGATATTAGCCTCTGGACAGTAGGAGCAGGACATATAGCACATCACCCTGAAAAGGTCATCATATTAGCCCAGTAAGTCTGCCATGAAAAGATATGAATTGAGTGGCTAAAACAACAGAAATTTATTTTCTTACAGTTATGGAGTCTACAAGTCCAAGATCAAGGTATATCATGGTTGGTTTCTGGTGAGGTGTCTCTTTCCAACTTGTAGACAACAGCCTTCTCATTATGTCTTCATATGTCCTTTCCTCTATGTGTGTTCAGAGAGAGAGAGATCTCTGGTGCCGCTTCTTCTTATAAGAGCAACAATCCTGTTGGATTAGGGACTCTTTGTTATGACGCATTTAACCTTAAATGAGATTCTACTTCTTTATCAGACCTATCTCCAAATACAGTCAAATTGGGGGTTAGGGCTTCAACAAATTGGGGTTTTTTTGGTATTATCTTTTTGTTTTCTATTATGTTCATTTAGCCAACATACAGTACATCCTTAGTTTTTGATGTAATGATTTTGAAGGAACAGATCCAGGCTATAACAGCCATCATATCTTGGGAGATTGATTAGGGTTCTTTAATCACAAGGAATACTGGCCATAACTAATCTGGACAAAAAAGAATGTGTGGACAAGATATGAGGGACAAGGCTCCCTTTGTTTGAGCCTTGGTACCCACTAGCATCAGACTGTGCAAAACCTGTATGATCATAATCCATGGCCTTATCCCATAACCTGGGAGAACTGAAGGAAATGATGAGGAAGCAGACTTTGGAAGGCCAAAAGTCAGAGACTTTAAATCTGGAAGTATAGTATCTTTTCAGGGTACCACCCTCAAGATGAATGAGCTCCAATCATTTTTAGTCATTGTAGTCCTCCAATCGAAATAAAAATTGGGGGAAGAGAAAGATTGATTGCTCTCAGGTCATGCACATCTCTCTGTAAAAACTGGTCAAGAAAATTGATAGACATCTCTACCGAGTCATTCTTCAGTAGCTCTGGGATGGTGCCCAAAACTAAATCAGGGTACTGTTACCACAAATAGGAGGATCAGTCTCTGGATAGGTGAAGTTCTAACAGCTAAAAATTCTAGTTGGGAAGAAAAAGAGCCTCGGTGCCAGTGTGATTAATGGGAATCCCAACTTTGTTATGTGTTTGCTGACTCTGACTTTGACCAAGTTATTTAACTGATCTGTACTTCAGATTCCTCATCTGTAAATGAAAGAAAATTCTAGAATTATCTCCTGAAAATGTTGATTTAATTCATTAAAAAAAAAAAACTTAAAACAATACCTGACACTATGTAAGTACTCAAAAACATTAGTATTATTTTATTCGGGACTGAAAGTTCTTATTCATGATCTATAATATATTCTGCTGGAACAGTATATTCTGGAAAATAATTTTACCTGAGATCATTTTATTATGTGATTATTACCAGACATAAGTCATTCAATTTGATTAAGATTTACTTGACTGAATCTCTTTCCTTCATTCTCTCTTATACACACACACCCAAGCATACACACAAACACATACACACACAAACACGCATATACACAGGCACACACATATGCACTGGTGTAGGTCTCATAAGTTTCTTCCTAAGTTTGTTATTGGAAAATATACTTGTAAGATTGTCTTTGATAAAAAAAATAAAATTGTCTTTGATAAAATCATAGTTGTAAAGATTCAAACTGGCTCAAAGGCCAGACATCAAAGCAAATGATAAATGTAGCATTTAATAGACTAGGAGGAAGCCACAGAATGAGAGTTAGTGCTAGTAACTGTTGTGTAAAATTATTTTTAGTTAACATCAGGCAGAGGAATAAATACCAAGTTCATGAAATTTTTACATGATACAAAATTGAGAGGCATTACAAATGTTGGAAAAACCTAAGAACCAATAGCAATGCTATTATATAGGTTGTGGATAAGGAAAACGAAAATTTTTGTCCTTTTTTTACCCTTCTCCTTTTTTTACAACTTGCAAACTGAGATTTAAGAATGTTGATTGACTTGTGCAAGGGCACACAAGAGCTTTTGATAATCCCCATCTCCACCCAGGTTCCCTGATACATTTTCCTAATTTTGTTTGTTCCCAAAATTCACTCCTTCTAGAGAGGCTTATTTTATCTTCCTATGACTTGTTCACATATATTTGTAAAATGCAAGGAAAGAAACAAAGATGTTGTGAGACTTATCCTGAAGTGTGTATATAAGAATGTGAATGTTAAAATCTGAAGTACTCCATAAATGTTGAAGAGAACAAGCAAGAATAGACCTCAGGAAAATAGTCTGAAATCAATAAGCAGAATTGCCCTAGAAATCAATATCACCAAAGGAGACAAATGGCTGAAAACTGAGGACAAATTAGAATTGCACACACAATGTAATACAGCACCCAAACAGGCAGTGATTTTCAAGGCTGCATATAAAGAGACATTTGATCCTAGGATGGGAAAGTAATAGCTTTTTTCTACTAAGCTCCAGGGAGACCACATCTGACAACAGTGTCTGAGGTGATATAACCCTATCAACAGGGCGGTAAGCAACAGAAATGACTGGGGAGAGGAAGCATCGATTTCCAAGTTAGGCTTAAGAAGCTTAATGTGTGTAGATTGGTGATGTAATGACAAAGAGGCCCATGATTTTCAGCAGTAATACCACTTCTCCAAAGATAGATAGATGTCATCGGTCTCATTTATGTGGGCTTATGAAAACAAACCAACTGCCCAGTGAGATTTAGGGATAAAGAAGACTAAAGGAGTATCTCCATTCCTCTAAGAATGATGTTCAAAATGCTGAAAAATGCAAGTAAGCTTTAGTGGCTAAGATTTTTGTTCCTTTATTCACTCATTCATTGAGGTTTTATTAGATAATTACCATGGCTAAACCTTGTATTAGGGGCTTGGGTAGAAAAATAAGTAAGACTTTACATTAAAGATCTCATTTTTAATTCAAAATGCAATTGTAAACAAATGCCTTATTAAAAAGTGATATGTGTCTTAAAATGCATTCATCTGTTTTGTGATAAAAATAGGTGCTATGATGGGACCATTTTTTAATGGGGTAGGAAAAAAGAAATAATGTAAAAACTTTCATCTTTTCTTCCATTTGATTTCATAACTAATGTTCCCATGTCATTATACACTCTTCAGGAAAATGTTAATGACTATAAAATGTGTCATGGAGTGGAAGTACTCGTACCCCACTTATGGAAGGAATATAGAATACGTGGTTGGGTGGTGATAGTAAGATAGGCCACTCTATGTGTGGGATGCTCCTAGAATGTCAACCTCACCAGTGAAGAATTTCACATTCTTCAGGAGGTAAGAAGAAGGCTGGGTCCAGATTTGAACTCTCATCAAATCCATGCTTTGACACCTTTGGAAGACAGTCAGAACTTGCCTCTATATCATGCATTAGGGGTACTGGATAGCTCCTATAGCCTGACTTTGGGGCAGTGGCTCATCTGTAGCAAAGCTGAAGCATGTGCTCTTAGATGTGGACAGAGCAGGTGGGTGTCTTCTGCTGGGGCACCCTCTGTCCCTATTTCTCTGACACTGGTGTCATCATCCCACTATTTTTTCCAGCACCTGGAGTGGCACTGTATTCACTGCCTATAAGCCCGTATCAATTGCCATGATCTTTCCCCATGACTCTTGAAAAGAAGAGGTAGTGAAGTTAATACTGTTAATAATATCAAGTATCTCTTTAATAGTGAGTAACACATATGCCAGGCCCTATTCTATTTTCATGCACTAGTTCATTTCATCCTCAGAATAACTTTGAGTGAAATATTATTATCCCCATATTACAGATGAGGAAATTTAAGGTTTAAGATTAATTAAGATTGCTTAGGTAACATGCCCCAGATCACTCAGCAAGGATATAAAGGAACCATTCTGGGAATCCAAAGAGTCTGTGTGGAGCCTGTTTGCTTTGCCACTAAGTTACCTGCACATCAGGACTACACTTATTTGATTAATCCAGTGAGTGGCATGGGACCAGATCCCCACTAATGGAGTGTATGCACTCTGAGAGGCAAAGTCCTCCTTCAGCACACGTTCATTAAACCAAAATCCCCTTTCCTGGAGCCTTGTGCTTTCATCAAAAAAGAAAATCAGGAGTTCCAGCTCTGACAAGACCACTGTGGCTACCTCAGAGCAGAAATAATCTCTGGCCCTCACTGGCTCTCATTAATGCTCTGCCTGTTGGATCAGCTGAAAGCCAGGTGCCCCAGGTATCCGAGGTAAACACATTACACAGTGAAGAAAATTGAGAAGAAGGGACACAAATGGAAGGAATGTGGGAACTGTTGCAAAAGCCACTGGGGCAGTGCTGTCATACCTGGAGGAGGCACTACGCAATGCCTCCAGACCCATTCTTTCTTCTCTTCTCCTCAGTCTAATGATTGTGCAGGATTCCTTTGTGGCTCCTCTCCTTCAGACACTACTCTGTGTGCAATAATAGATTGAATCTGAATATTTATATGTATCCCATCCATGATCCTATAAGGTATCAGTATTATCTCCAATTTAAAATGACGAAAGTGACGAAAAAATATTTCCAAGATCACTCAAGGGATGTGTGACACAGAGCCAGGATTCAAAACAAGGTGGTTTGGTTCCAGAGTTATCATAAACTATCACATTGCATTTCCTCTCAATGGCTGCATAGAATAGATCAATTGTGTTCATCCAGAATCATTTTAATTGATACATTTTGTGTCTGGTACATATGACAAAAGGAAAATGATTTGTCTGCTTACTACAGAATTCATATGGAACGTTGTATCATCCTTTATGAAAAACACAGCTTTTTTTTTAATTTTGAAAATTGATTTATTTTTATGTTTAATAATATATGACTTGACTTTTTTTAAGTAGTGTTTCTTGCGATGTAATAAAAACACAACATTATGTGGTTATCTTATTGTCTCTCCACACCTGAACCTCAATACATCTACAATCCAGTCACTGCCCTGTACCAGAAGGATCTGAAGTCACTCTCTAACATATTAAGCAGCACTACGTGGCATATGTAAACAGACTTAGTTATGTGAAAATATTCCCCTTTGAGATCTTATTTAAGCACAGTACTCCCAGGTATCTATTTTAAAAAAAAATAGAAGACTTATTCCTAGATCCAAGATTATTAGCATTAAATTTCACCACGATTTACTGAAAAGATGCAAATTTATTCCATCTTTCATTACTTTCAGCTTCCTTGAGGAATCTAAATCTTTTCTCCACATCAAACTTTTACATACAACTCCACAGCCTTAAACAAGTGATTGGACTACCCCATCAACACGGCATTTAAATGGCAACCGACAGTCTCGAGATCTTTGACTTGATAATATAGAATTATGTTATCTGTTATAATTCTACATTTTAAGCACACGGCCATGATGAACATGACCCCAACACACTCTCAGTAGTTACACAATCACCCCAAATTCTCCTCATTTGTTTTCAACATGGTCCTCACTTGCAGGGCTCCAAAAGGAAGGAATTTAAACATCCTTACCTGAGGAAATAAATTATTCCAAGTCACAAAAATGTTAAAGGCAGCTTTGTAAATACTGTTAAAGACATATAAGGCAAAGGCTTGCCAAAATTATCAGAAAAATAGGTAATTTGGGCTGCAGAATATCATCATGTTTATTCATGTAACTCTTCAGCCCAGTACCAGAAGATTATAACATTCTCATTGAAATTTCAAGTGTGCATGGTTATGCTCTGCAAGGGACACGATGGCCTTGGATTTTTTAAAAGGATGTGGCCCATAATCACTTGGAATAAAGTTATCAAAACTGTGCAGCAATTCATATTACCCTTCTCAGGTAATCTTCATTGTCTGCATTATAGTAAAGCCCAGGATTTGTGTCATATACAGAACAGTCACTAAAGAATCTCCTGGAATATAGGAGGATTTGCAGCATTGTCACAGACATGAATAGAAGACAACACTTGATTTTGTTATGGTTTGTCAGTCATCAGTAAAGAAATTTTCCTAAATATCTCCTCATGAGGTTTTTTAATAACATGGTCAAAGACTCTGAATACTTTAAAATTTAGTTATTGTTAAGTAGACATTACTGAACATTATGTTATGACTATAAAGTGTGGCTTCTCCACAGAGATTTTCCACTTACACTCGCTAGGAGGCGGCAGAAATGACTCTTGAAAGAACTGAACCTATCACAATGGAATTGACTCCCAAGGTAAGAATGTGTTAACAGATTTCCCAGGGATACTTTCCACAAGAACAAGGGTGCTTACAATATCATTCCAGTTAATGTTACAAGATACTTAAAAACTAAAAAAAAAAAAAAAATTCACTCCAAAAATTGTGGAGATTTAGCATTAACTGAATATGCTGTTTTTAAGTTATGTATAGGAACCCAAATTGATTTATACCAAATGAACTCATTCTAAAACAAAGCCTAGACGGCAGGGAATGGGGAAAAAAAAAAAAAAAGACATGCTCACATGCTATTGCTTTTAGAGATGGTTCCAAGAATATGGGTATATTTAAGTCCCAAAGAAAGTCAAGAGTTGATGAAACAAGGTCACAGAGAGCCATGTCTCACAATCCCCACTTCAAAAGCCTGGATCCAAAGAACTGAGAAGTGCCCTCTGAGAATGACACATAGGGAGAAAACAGCAAGAAAAATTAGGAAATCCCTCTTGCTTGATCAGCTAGGAGATTATACTAATTATGGATGGCATTAAAAAGGGAATGAAGATCCAGATTCCACCAATGAATATTTCAGACCTTATTAGCTGAGTTTCACAGTGATTCCAGGTAAGAAGAGCCTGGGTAAATGACAGGGGAAAGATAACAAAGAAAATAAGACATGATAAAAGAAATAGAAATGCTACAATATATCAAATTTAGGCCTGGGTTAGATAGGAAGCTGAGAGAATTTCTCCTGGGGCATAACCCCACTGAAGATTGTCAGGAAGCTTCTAATAGAACAGAAGCTACTTGGATTTATCTCTCTCTGTGGGGCACTCTACAGCAAGAATTGGTAAGATTTTTTTTGGAAAACAAATATTTAAGTCTGAAATCAGAGAGAAAGAAAAGGCATGAAAGGCACAAACTGCTTTACCTACACATTGTAGGAGTGGAAAGGCACAGACAGCTGTAAGGCAGGCAGCCTTTTACCAGAGCTCTAAGTGAGCTGGTAACAGAAATCTATTTTCTAATCTGCTTTGTTCCCTGACTTTTCAATCCTCCCAGAAACTTCATGTGGAGAAAAAAGTTCTTTTCACAGCCTTGATTATAAAATTATCTAATACTATTAAAACCTTACCTAATGCCTAACAGAAATAATAGAACAGGTCAGAGTTTTGAGTATCCCAAGATTTATTCCAATTTCACCACAACAAGCAAAAAGTCATGACATAGAGTAATGGAGAAAAGAGTCTCAGTCATTGGATTTCTCATCAGTGCAAGTTTTCCAGAATGTCAGGAAGTTATCAACTTCCAATTCTGTTCTAGAATATCATGATTTCATAAGCTTTCTTCCACTGAAACTTCACTTTACAATATTCATTCTGGACATAAGATAAAAATGTCCTTTACAGGGGAACCTGGATGGCTCAGATGGTTGGGCATCTGCCTTCAGCTCAGGTCATGATCCCAGGGTGGGATCATGCCCTGCATTGGGCTCCTTGCTCAGTGGGGAGTCTGCTTCTCCCTCTGCCCTTCCCTCTGCTCACGATCTCTCTTTCTCAAATAAATAAATAAATACATAAATAAATACATAAATAAATAAATAAATAAATAAACTCTTATTTAAAAAGTCCTTTACACTAAAGCATCAATGTTTTTTGAAAATGTTTAATAAAGTTCTATTTTTATCTTTTTAAAAATTTATTTTCCAGATTTATTGAGATATAATTGACTGATAACATCTTATAAGTTTAAGGTATAAATATGTTGACTTAATACATTTATATATTTCCAAACGGTCACTACCTAAGCACTAGGGAGCACCTCCATTTTGTCACATAATTATCATTTCTTTTTTTTTCAAGATTTTATTTATTTATTTGAGACAGAGAGAGAGTATGAGAGAGAGTATGAGTGGGGAGTAGGAGCAGAGGGAGAGAGAAGCAGTCTCCTCCCCTGGCAGGGAGGGGCTCAATCCCAGGATTCTGGGATCATGACCTGAGCCAAAGACAAAGGCTTTTCTTTTTTGCTGTGAAAACATTTAAGATCTACTCAATTAGCGACATTCAAATATCAAATATAAAATAAAGTATTATTACCTATAGTCACCACGCTGTACATTATATTCGAAGAACTTGTTAATCTTACAACTGGAAGTCTATACCCTTTGAACAATATCCTCCTTTTTCCCTATCCAAGCTCCTAATAAGTACCACCTTACGCTATTTCTCTGAGTTTGGCTTTTTTAGATTCCATATATAAGTTATATCATACAGTATTTGACTTCCTACACATGACTTATTTCACTTAGCATAATGCTCTCAAAGTTCATCCAAATTGTCACAAATGGCAAGATTTCTTCCTTTCTTGTGGCTGAATTTTATACATACATTAAAATATAAATTTATATAAATATATAAATATATGCCACATCTTTATAGAGTCATCTGTTGATGGACACTTAAGTTAGTCACATAACTTGGCAATTGTGAATAATGTTATTATAACCATGAAAGTACGGATATCTTTATGAGATCCTGATTTCAATTCCTTTGGATGTATACCTAGAAGTGAGATATTGCTGAATTGTATGGTAGTTCTATTATTATTTTTTTAGGAAACTCCATACTGTTTTTCATAGTGGTTCTACCAGTTTTCAGTCCCACCAATAGTATAGAAGTGTTCTTTACGCCCTTGCAAACACTTGCTATCTGTTGTCTTTTTGGTAACAGCCATTCAAACAAGTGTAAGGTAATATCTCATTGTTGATTGATTTTCATTTCCCTGATATTTGCTGATGTTGAGCACCTTTTCATATACTTGTTGGCTATTTGTATGTTGTCTCTGGAAAGCAGTCTATTCAGTTCCTTGGCCCATTTTTTTTAACTGGGTTGGTTTTTTTTCCTATTGAGTTATATGAGTTATTTATGTATTTTGAATAGTGACCCTTTATCAGCTATATGATTTGCAAATATTTTCTCCCATTCTGTAGTTTGATTATTTCATTTGTAGATTGTTTCTTTTGCTGTATTTTAGTTTGATGTTGTCTATTTGACTTTTGCTTTTGTTGCTTGTGCTTTTTGTATCATATCCTGGAAATCTGTTGTCAAGACCAATGTCAAGGAGCTATTTCCCTATGTTTTCTTATAAGAGTTTTTCACTTTCAAGTCTTATGTTTAAGTTTTTTAATCCATTTCAAGTGCTTTTTTGTGTATGGTTTAAGTGGGGGTTCGATTTCATTCATCTGCATATGGTTATTCTGTTTTCCCAGCGCTATTATTGAAAAGACTATTCTTTCCTCATTGGGTGTTCTTAGCTTTTTTTTTTTTAATATTTTATTTATTTACTTGACAGAGATAGAGACAGCCAGCGAGAGAGGGAACACAAGCAGGGGGAGTGGGAGAGGAAGAAGCAGGCTCATAGCAGAAGGAGCCTGATGTGGGGCTTGATCCCACAATGCCGGGATCACGCCCTGAGCCGAAGGCAGACGCTCAACCGCTGTGCCACCCAGGCGCCCCGGGTGTTCTTAGCTTTTTTGTTAAATATTAATTAAACATAACTGTGGGCCTTATTTCTGGGCTTTCTGTTGTGTTCATTGATCTGTCTATTTTTATGCCAATACCATATTGTTTTGATTTCTAGAACTTTGTAGAATAGTTTGAAATTAAGAAATGTGCTGCCTTCAGCTTTGTTCTTTTTTCTCAGGATTGCTTTGGCTAGTCGGGGTTGTTTTGTAGCTCCATACACATGTTAGAGTTATTTTTTCTCTATTTCTGTGAAAAAATGCCATTGGAATTTTGATAGGGATTGCATTGACTCTGTAGGTGACTTTGGTAGTATAAACATTTTAACAATATTAAATCTTCCAACCCATGCCTTCCTTTCCTTTGTTTGTGTGTTCTTCAATTTCTTTCATTGAGGTCTTATAGTTTCCAGTGTACACATCTTTCACTTCTTTGGTTAAATTTTTCTCCTAAGTATTGTATAGCTGTTTTTTATGCTATTACAAATGTGATTGTCTTCTTTATTTCTTTCTCGGATGTTTTGTTGCTAGTGTTTAAACACAACTCTTATCTGTATGTTGATTTTATGTCTGGCAACATTACTGAATTCTTTGATGAGTTAGTTTTGACAGGTTTTTGGTGGAGTCTTAGAATTCACTATATATGTGACTGTATCATCTGTAAACAGAGACAATTTTACTTCTTTCCTATTTGGATGCCTTTTTTTTTTTTCTTGTCTCATTGCTCTAGCTAGGACTTCTAGTACTGTGTGAATAATAGTGGTAAGAGTAGGCACCTCTGTCTTGTTCTTGATCTTAGCAGAAAAGTTTTCAACCCCTTATCATTGAATGTAATGTTGGCTATGAGTTTGTGATATAAGGCCTTCCATATCCAATTTGTTGAGGGTTTATACCATGATAGGATGTTATATTTGATCAAATGCTTTTTTGCATCTATTGAGTTGAGCATTTAATTTTTCTTTCATTATCTGATTGTGGTATATCACATTTATTGATTTGCATATGTTGAGCCATTCTTTCACCCCAGGGATAGATCTCACTTATCACAATAAGAAATCTTTTTAATGTGCTGATGAATTAGGTTTGATAATATTTTGTTGAGAACTTTCTCATCTATATTCATCAGGGGTTTTGGTCTGTAATTTTTTTTCTCATAGTGTCTTTATCTGGCTTTGGTATCAGGGTAATGTTGGCCTCATAAATGAATTTGGGATTAGAACCTCTTCTTCAATTTTTTGGAAGAGTTTGGGAAGGATTGGCAGTAATTCTTTAGATGTTTGATAGAATTTACCAGTGACATCATCTTTTGTGTGTTAGGACTTTATTATGTTAGGAGTTTTTTCATTACTGATTCAATTCCTTACTCATTATTAGCATGTTCAGATTTTCTATTTCTTCTTGATTCAGTCTTGTATATTTCTAGAAAATTATCGATTTCTTCTGTTACCAGTTTGTTGGCATATAATCATTCATAGTAGTCTTTTATTACTCTTTGTATTTCTGTGATATCACTTGTAATGTCTCCTCTTTCATTTCTAATTTCATTTGAGTTACCTCTCTTTGTTCCTGAGGTAATCTAGCTAAAGTTTGTCAATTTTGTTTATCTTTTCAAAACACCAACTCTTGGTTTCATTCATTTTTTCTATAGTCTTTCTAGTTTTTATTTAATTTATTTTTGCTATAATCTTTATTTTCTTCCTTCTGCTAACTTTGGGCTTGGTTTGTTCTTTTTCTTGTTCCTTCAGGTGTAAAGTGAAGTTGGTGATTTGAGATCTTTCTTTTTTCTTAATATAGGTGTTTATTGCCATAAACGTCCCTCTTAGAATTGCTTTTGCAGCCTCCCATAGGGTTTGATATGTTGTGCTTCCTTTTAAGCCTGTTTCGAGATATTTCTTCATTTCCCTTTTTGTTTCTCTTGACCCATTAGTTGTTCAGTAGCATGTTTTCTAAACTCCACAAATTTGTAGATTTTCCAGCTTTTTTCTTGTTACTGACTTTTAGTTTTACACCATCATGGTCAGAAAAGGTACTTGGTATGATTTCAGTCTTTTAAAATTTGCTAAGACTTGTTTTGTGTCCTATAATTTGATCTATTCTGGAGAATGTTCTGTGTACACTTGAGAAAAATCTCTACTGCTGTTGAACAGAATGTTCTGTTTATATCTTTGTCTAAAATATGGTTCAAATCCAATGTTTCCTTGTTGATTTTCTGTCTGGATGACTTTGAGCCTATGTGTCCTTAAACCTGGAGTGAGTATCTTAGAGGTAGTACATAGTTGGGGCTTGTTTTTTTTAACCATCCTGTCACTCTGTGCCTTTTGATTAGAGGATTCAATCCATTAACATTTAAAGTATTAGGTGGCCTCTGGGAAACAAACTGAGGATTTCAGGGGTGGGGGTGGGGGGATGGCTTAGCCAGGTGATGGGTATTAAGGAAGGAACATATTGCAATGAGCACTGGGTGTTATACACAAACAGTGAATCATGGAACACTACATCAAAAACTAATGAAGTACCTTATGGTAACTAACATACCATAATAAAAAAGAAATGTTAGGTTTTAAGCTCAAAAAAAAATAAAGTAGTAGGGTAAAGATTTACTAATGCCATCTTATTGTTACCTGGATGTTCTGTAGTTTCATTTTACTCTTCTTCCTTTCCTGCTGTCTTCCTTGGTAAATTGATTATTGTCCATATGGTATGCTATGATTCCCTTCTCTTTATCTTTTGTGTAACTGTGGTAGATTTTTGTTTTGTGGTTCTCCTGAGGCTGACCCAAAACATCTTATATATTTATTATGTATTTAACAGTCCATTTTTTGCTGAAAACAATTTATCATACATTGCATATAACATTCTATTTTTTTACTTCCCTTTTATGTTTTTGATGTCACCATTTACATCCTTTAATACTCTGTATCCATTAACAATTTGTTGAAACTATAGCTATTTTTAATATTTTTCTCCTTTAACCTTTATACTAGAGTTAAGTAGTCAATTAACACATCACCATATTCCTGTATTAGGTATTCTGAATCTCACTATATGCTTACTTTTACCAGTGTGTTGTATATTTTTGTGTATTTATGTTACTAATTAGCACCCTTGTGGTTCAGCTTGAAAAACGTCTCAGCATTTCTTGTAAGGCAGGTTTAGTGGTAATAAATATCCTCAGCTTTTATTTATTAGTGAAAGTTTTTATTTAGTCTTCAATTCTGAAGGACAACTTTCCTGTGTTAAGTATTCTTGGTTGGTAGTTTGCTTATTTTAGCACTCTGAAAATATCATACCATTCCCTTCTGGCCTCTGCTGAGAAATCCACTAATAGCCTTATGGGGGTTCCCTTTCAAGAGAACTCTTTTTCTCTTGCTGCTTTTAAAATTCTCTGTTTGTCTTTGGTTTTAAACAGGTTTATTATGTGCTTCGAAGAAAATCATTTTGGATTGAAATTTTGAGGTGACCTATTAGTTTCAGTTAACTTGAATTTCCAAATCTATCCCCAGGTTAGGGAAATTCTCAGCCATTATTTACTTAAATAAGCTTTCTACCCCCTCCTCTTTTTTTTTTTTTTCCTGATGTCCCATAATTCCCATATGTTATTTATTTATTTATTTATTTATTTATTTTGCTCTTCTGATTAGATCATTTCAATTGATCTGTCTTCTGGTTAATTGGTTCTTTCTTCTACTTTTTCAAGTCTGTTATTGAAACTCTCTGTTGAGTTCATCAGTTCAGCCATTGTATCTTTTGGCTTCAAAATCATGTTTGGTTCTTTTTTATGTTTTCTCACTCTTTGTTGAACTTCTTTTTGTTTTTGTGCTGTTTTTCTCATATTGCTATAGTTTATTTGTGTTCTCTTGTAGCACTCAGAGTATCTGTACAACAACTATTTTTAATTCTTTGTTGGGAAATTCCTAGATCTCCATTTTCTGGGGGCTGGTTACTAGAAGTTTACTATATTTCTTTGGTTAAACATATTTCCCTGATTCTTCATGATCTCTGTAGTATGTAATTTTCTGTGCTTTTGAAGAAGTACCAACCTTTTCCAAACTTTATGGACTGACTTTGGTAAAGGAAGCCTTTCACTTCTCAGTGGGGTCATGCTGGATTTTGCTTTGACCCTAGGTCTAGTGATGCAAGTTGCCAATTGTGGAGACGCATGGTGGCACTGGGCCCAGGAGGACATGATTTTCTTTAGCTCAGGTCTCTGGATCAACAACAGTGTGGTCCTTGGCAAGCACTGCAGGGGTCCACAGTGGCTGCAAGAACTTTTGGGGTCCTAAAATGGCACCTCTGGTCTAGTAACAAGGGATTAGAGCAGGAAGCAATGGTGACCAGAGCCAGTGGTGTGCGCACACTCAGCTATTGAGGCCACCTGCAGGTTCCTATATAGTTAAAGGGGCCAGATGTAAACACATGTAGTGATGGGAGCCAGGGTAAATAACCAGGGCCAAGGCCAACCATAGGCTCACTGGAAGCTGCAAAGACCTTGACTTTTAGCCTGCTCTTCTCTGGCTGCACACTGTACCTCTAGGTGTCCACACTTCAGTGGAGTCTGGTGATAGGGTCAGGCTATGGGATGCAGGTGCACAGCTATAGGGACTCGCGGTAAACGGGCACTAGTGCCAGCCAATGACAAAAGGCAGGGCTTGACCTAGACCCACAAGCAGCTGTAAAGCACCTGGCTGTCCATGACTTCACATGGCTCCCCACTCTTCCCTGTGTGTGTATATGAAGAGCCAATGTCGTAATAACTCAAGAACAATGTTGTCTACACCTCTAAAAGAATCCATGATGAAGAATACATCACTAGTATGATATTTCAAAAAACATCTCTAATTATTACATTTTTGTTTTTTTTTTGTTTTGTTTTTGTTTTTTATAATCATTTTTTATTATGTTATGTTAGTCACCATACAGTATATCCTTAGTTTTTGGTGTAATGTTCCACGATTCATTATTTGTGTATAACACCCAGCGCACCATGCAATATGTGCCCTCCTTAGTACCCATCACCGGCAATGATATACATTTTTAGTGTGTACTAGGATATTCACTGCAGATTTATGACATCTGACTTCAACTGAGACCTCAAAATTTCTCTGTTGACCTCTCTTTTCATTCGCATTATTTAGCAAAATGGTCATAATTTTTATTCAAAATATACCTCTCTTTAAACCTTGAGTGAGCCCTTCAGTCCCTGCTCTGAGAGAAAAAAAATATCATTCTTGTTTCATTATCATTATCTATTCCAAGGTTAACCTGTATATCTGTGACCAAAATATCACCCTCTCCCACTTCCATTGAGATATTTAATATAAGCAAAATTAGATCCTTGATTAAATTCCTTTCCAGGTGTTTATTTCCCCTTCTTCATCATCCCAATAAATTGCATAATTATCCAAACTACGCAAGCTAAAAACTTGGGAATAATGTCTCAATATTCTCTCAAAACTCAACATCTGATATATTATCATTTCTTACTGATTTTATCTCAAAAATATGTCCCCAGTTCATTCATATGTATCTAGCTCCATAGCCTCCAACTTTGTGCAAGCTAATATCTTTTTTGATTAAAGCAAAGTCTTCCTAACTGATATTTCTGCTTTCATTCTTGTTCTATCCAATCCATTTTTTCACTTAGTAATTGGAGAAATATGTATTTTTTATTGTAAGTTTTATATATTAATAAATAGTACCTTCCTTTAGCATTTAGAATAAAATCTCAATCCTTTATCATGGCTTTCAGAGTCCCATATGATTTTCCCAGGTTACATTCAGATCTTTCCACTCTTTCCCTCACTCACTAGTCTCCAACCTCATTGATCTTCCTTTGGTTCTTCAAGCATGCCAAATATTTTCTTTCCTTACACGCTTGGATGTCTCCTCTCCCTGGAACATTCTTATTCTTTGGTTTCATTCATTTATGTCTTATCCTAGCACCTTATTTGTCACCACTTAGAATCATTCTGTTTGTCTTTTTGTCAATTGTTGTTTGTTTTCTCCATTAGACTTGCATCCATGAAGGCAGGAGCTGTATTAGACTAATTCACACATACTATCATCAACCAAATGTGTAATAACGGTCAATCAGAAAGAGTAAATGAAGGCATATATTCCCAAAAACTACCACCCAAATTCATTTGAACATAATAGGGTAACACCTAGAATTTTACATTTTATAATAAAAGAAATTACTCAATATTTTTCAGAGTGAAATGTTGCTTAAAAAACTGTATGACCTTGTGATACTACAGTTTGCTATTTTTTGTTCATTGGTTTGTTTTGAAGAAAGGAAGAAGCATAGACCTCAGGAAGATAAAAAATCTTCCAAGTCCTATGCCATTGACATTGAAACAAGTGTTTTTATTAAACACAGTTCTCTACAAAAACACAGTTCTCACTATTGTCTGATCCAAAAATCAACACCTGGAATAACTGATGAACTTGTTTAAAGAATAAATTTTTGTGACATTGTTATAATTCAGTGTGATATCACAGTTTAGCTGGAATTGCACACTCATTATGCTCATCTCTGTTTTGCTTATTGTGATACAGAGATTTTATGCAAGTGAATAGAATGGAAATAAAATAATTTCAAAAATACTTGACACAGTACAACAAAGGTGCCCTGAAGTGTTCTTTTTCAGTTTTTAGGACCCCATCACATTAATTTATAACAAAACATTGACTTCTGAGTTGATGGAACAAAGGCAATAGCAAGAACTATTGCTCCAGGAACATATTCTCTTATAAAAAGTGAAGATTTATTGTGTTATTGTGTTAAAGATGTCATTCTATGGTGCCCAGAAAAGCACAAGTTATAAAGATGTCAAGATCTTTTAAACAGTGTTGGTAAATGTCATGTATTGAAGAATTTTATTAGAGAATGGTCTTAAATTGCAGATGTCTCAGAGTTAGTTTCATTTTAAAAAAAAATTTAAGAATAACTTAAAAATTAATGAAAAGTTATAAAAATAGAAAAGAGAACTGTATACGTTTTAATTTGCATTCACTAATTTTTAACATTTTGCTGCATTTTAACATTCTTTCCAGCTATATCCATACTGAGATCTATGTGTATATAATTATTTTTTCCCAGCCATTTGAAATTAGGTTACATACAATACGATCCTTCACCATTTAATATTTCAGGAGGTTTTCCTACAAGAATGAAGACTTCAGTGCCATACTGTATGGTCACAAGAGCCTCTCTCTCCTACTAGTTACAACTATAAAACTTGAAAGAATACAAAATGGAACTATCCGAGAACTCTGAAAAAGTAAACAACAGGCAGATAAAAGAGGGTCAAAACTTGAGGAATAAGCAACACCAGTACATTTTCTGATGTTTTTTTCTCCTTCCTTTCCCAGCTTCGACCCAAGGAAGATCCTTTGGAACTGTGCAGTGGATGCAAACAGCAAAAACTTTAAGGGAAACATCCTCTTTCTGGCCATTGGGCCGGAAAAGGTAGAGAATTCTGGGTGAATTTCTTTTCTTTTGTGTCTTTATTTTTTTTCTTCTCTATCCTGCTGCAGGGTAAAGTCATTGCAGAGATGTATGGCTGCTGCAGTTTTGGAGATGGAGTCAAGGGCATAGAAAATCCCAAAGTGAAACCTTTATCTCTGGCCAGATGAACTAGAGAAAAAGGGTTGCTGCTGTTCAAAAAAAAGTATGCTATGGAAATCCTAATATTTTTCTCTCTATTTCTTCATAATTTTGCCCTAAAGGAGACAGCCAGTGAAATAGAAATGCTCAGGAAGCTAAAACTCTGGAAAAAAAAGTCCAAATTTCAGGCCAGAGGAACTTGGAAAGGGGGTCACTGCTAACCTGAAATTGTAGGTGAAGAACTGGGGAGAAAATTCCATAATTATGTGTAAGAACCACACAAGTACTGGGCTCAACCCCGCTCTGGACAAGTATAGAACAGGCTCATATAAGCATAGCTGAGACTGGGAACCACTGTCAAGTCCCTAGAAAACTGTGAGCAGCATAGATGGATCAGATCTAATTACCATACCGAAAGCTTTGAAACATTAGCTGACAACCCAGTCCAGGGCTGTGATGGGGAAGGAGAGAGGCAGGCATCCTGGGGGCCACAGCTGGCCCCTGACATGGCCCTTCCCCCGGGTGCTGAGGTGGAAAAAAAAAAGAAAAGGAAGAGAAAAATTAGCTGACAAAGGAACCACTGCTGGCAGAAGGCAAGAAAGAACTTGTTGAACTTAAGCAAGTCGATTGCCTGGCAAAACAACAACAGCAGCAACAGCAGCAAATCAGCATTCTCCAGAGGATTTTACAGGATCCTGATTCTCTTAACAAAATAGTCTGTGTCCAGGTTGCATTCCAAAATTATTTGACATAAAAAGACCCAGGAGAATATGACCCAAGAACATGACTGTCAAGGGAAAAGACAATCAACAGGTAAAAATCCGGAGATAAC
The DNA here is from genome assembly GCF_002007445.2 of Ailuropoda melanoleuca. Classification (NCBI taxonomy): domain Eukaryota; kingdom Metazoa; phylum Chordata; class Mammalia; order Carnivora; family Ursidae; genus Ailuropoda; species Ailuropoda melanoleuca. The sequence goes on from NC_048236.1 coordinate 28,331,091, forward strand.
TCACATGGGAATTATATCAAGACCTTAAAGCACCCCATTCCCCTTGTGAGGAGCTTAGAAGTCGCAACGCATTCTAATAATAAGCAAAAAACAAACAATCTGAAAAATCAACAATTCTTCTTAGACCCCTAAAAGAGAAGAATGCAAGACATACTGCTGTTTCTAAGATTGGAGAGTCAAATAAGTGAATACGGGAATCATGGTTTAGGGGAGCAGAGACTCAAGAGGGGAAACTGTTTCATTTCATAACACCAGTTGGTTGAAGATACTGGCCAATGATTTTATAGAATGTTCTTCGGTTTGGTTCTGTCTGATATCTCTTCATGATTAAGTTACAAATTATGCATTCCCAGCTGCTGGAATACTACATAAACTATATTGTGAACTTTAGAGGCTATCCCATTTGGAGGCTTACCATGTCTATCAGTCCCTTATTGGTGATGTTAACTTTCATCATCCAATCAGAGTATCCCTTAGGATTCACACTAAATAGCTATTATTTCTGTTCTGTAACTAGTAAGCCATGTGTAGGCAGAAACTTTGGGACTATGCAGTTATTCTGATCTTTATCAAAATTTTTTTTCTTTATTTAGGCAATTTATTGTAGACAGGATTACCTTAGCACTCCATGATAATGGCTGGACCTCTAGCCTTTTTTTCTTTTTAAGATTTTATTTATTTATTTGAGAGAGAGAGTGCACAAGAAGGGGGAGTGGCAGGCGGAGAGAGAACCAGGGTCCCTGCTGAGCAAGAAGCCCGATGTGGGGCTCAATCTCACTGGGATCATGACCTGAGCTGAAGGCAGACGCTTAACTGACTGAGCCACCAAGGTGCCCCTGTACTCCTACTTAATACTCATCCATGAATCTTGAAATATTTAGATTATAATTGCAAAATAATTTTTCAACTCTGCTGCTGCTTCTTATTTATCAGTCAGCATTCTATTGTAAGAAGAGACATATCTCTAATCTACCTAGCAGGCTAGCTATCTAGTTTCTATTGTGGATTCGTAGATTTCTATTTTACTTCTGAATACATACATACATACATACATACTTAACCAGTAACCTGGACTTAACATGGCAGGCTCACTAAATTGTTCTTACCGATGTAATGATTTATCTAAAAGAAGTAATTCTTCTGAAACTGAAACTAGAAAATAAGTGACTACTAAATAATCCAGCTTATAAATTTTCATTACTATAGTTTGCAGGTTTTATCTGAGAAAGGGTATGATAATAAGATGTTTGAAAAAACATGCATGATTAACAAAATATCAACAAAATACCTATTTTGGATCCATGACAGATCTCTTTTAAAACTTTACTTTGTCATGTTTCCTCTCTCGCCAGAGAATCTTGAATCTCAATGGCTGTGACTGTGGACTATTTAACTGGCTAGATGATCTGAATGTATTATCTAAACTATTTTCTTAATATTTATGTGAAACTAAATGAGAATCCTTGTAAAAATTGAAATATACAACTTCTGTTTTTGTTTCTGTGATCTACTGCTCTCATCACTTATTCAATTACAGATGAAAGAAAAGTCCCCAATCTATACATTTTATACAATTGTCTCAGGAAAAAAACAAGGTTTTAAAAATGGAGTTCACACTAGTAGAAACAAAACTCTTTTTCTTCCTTCTCAAGGTGAACTTGTACAGAGTCGACTATTGTTTTTGCAAACAAGAAACAATAGTGTTTACAACCCTTTAACATAACCTCATAACCGAATAAAAAGGCACATGTTCCTCTTAACCTCTCCTGAGTAGCTACATTAGTAGGCTCAAGGTATGGAAGAAACGAATCCTTGGAAATACTTTATTCCATGAAGATATTTAGCATTTGGGAGTCTGTGGAGAAACCCAGAATGGAGAAAAACCAGCGATGGAGTTCAGGGCAAGGAGAAATTAGACATTGTAAATTACAGACCTTAGTACCATCACTGAAACTTCTCCTTCCAATGGAGATATATGTTCTAGTTCTTCATTTTGCTTCATACATACTCCTCTCTCCCTAGAAACAAACAAGCAAAAAACACCACAAAAGGTCAAATTGTACGTCTGTTGTCCCTGATTTCTACCTTTCTCTTCTTCCTGTCCCTAAGAAATGAAGTAAAATTCGGAGGTACACCCCATTTTCCTGGAAAAGTAGGAAATTCTTTTAGACTGCTACACTGAAACAGAAAGTTACCCAGATGTTGTTTCTGCTTTCTAAGCAGCATTTGGAAAATGAAATGGAGGATATGAAGTGAGGTATTTTCAGACTCTCTCCTTAATGTGTTCAGGTTCCCAAAGGATTCTGACTCACCTGAATGCAGTGAGCATGTCTTCTTTGATTAAGGAGATCCATAGCCACACTTATTAAAAACCCTCTCCTTTCAACTGCAGAGTAGTGTTCCTCCTCCACCATCATTTAAGGACCGTGTGTTTCTTTTCCCCAAAGACTGTGTTTTAGGGACATCAAATGTTTCGTTTTGTTCTCTTAACAGTTACCCTTTTAGAGTATCTTTAGCACAGCATATTCAGGCTTCTGATTATGTTACTAAAGAATGTTTACCTTCAATATGGGAAGATCTGTGATTATGGTGTCTAATAACAAAATTGAACACAGAATTCCCTAACTGAATGGGTACCATATGTTACTTATTTCCTATCCATGTGCACAAAGATCTAGTCAGCTGTCACGGATCTCCATTTTCCCTTCTGAACCTCAATATTATTTTAGGTTATTTAAACTCTATAGAATTCTCTCATCTCTTTCCCCTATTCTTTTTTCTCTTTCCCCTTAGCATCCTGTTTCAGAGGAAGCAATACCATTTTTGACCTGGTTCCCAGGTTAAAACTAAGTCAAATTTTGTTTTGTCTTGTTCAGGAGGATGTGAAATGCATAGAATGAGTTAATTTTTTTTACCAAAAATATATGTATCGTGTATCATTTGTTACCAGAAAATTCTCAGCTTAGATTTTTAAAATGTAACTTTTACATTACAAGTAATGCAAAAATAAAATATGAAGTTGATGAAAATAAAGAGTAGAATTAGTTATAGTGCCCAAATACTAACCAAAAGCTAGTTGCATTGGGTAAAATATAATTCAAAGGGAAACCTATTAATAGGTACTCAGATAAACATATCATATTAATAAAAATAAACAAGTATGATATAAAATATGCATTATACATTTCTTAGACCACAAAGAAATCTTAACAATTTCTTTTAAATCAGTGCCAGAGTACATGTTCACTGACCACAATTCAGTGAAATTAGAACTCAAAACCAAATGTTGCTAAAATATATTTGGAAGCTAAAAAAACTCAATTTTAAACAATTCATAACCTAAGGTGGAAATTGGAAAGAAATTACAAAATATGTAGACCTGAAGTAAAACAAAAGTATAATACATCAAAACTACTAAGTATAACAAATTTATATAAAGAAAAATGTAAATATTAAAATGCATTTGATAAGCAAAGTTTTTCAATTCTAGGAGATAGACCTATAATCAGCAATATATTACATTTATACACTCACAATAAGGAAATAATTATATTTTAAAATAGACATTAAAATATAAACTAGCAAAAAGCCATGTAGTTCACAAAAAAATTTAAAATGGGTAGAAAAATCTATCACTATAACAACCTTGGCAAATCTGATTAGAAGAGTGAATGAACCTACATTTTACGGGAACGAAAATGGTATCTAGTTAAACAAGTTCTTGGTTTACATGCACTCCTCACTCAACCCGCCGTCATTGCCTTTGGCAGAGCACAGGGAGAGGTACAGGAGAAGGTAGTTGCCTTTGTATCTAATCAGTTTTGCCTGAAGTTTATTAGACATTATTTTATGACAAGTAATTGTGTTGAGAAATGATTGCTTCTTTAATTTTTTCTCCCTGTATTTCAGAGAGCAGAGTTGGCAGACAGAGCTAGGATGCATATCACTCCCAGCTCTGCAGTTCCCTGCTGGAATAGCCTCTTCTGAGGATTCCCAGGTTGCCCCACACCCTTTCAAATAACAGGGCGATTGATACTCAGGGTGCCCGTTAGTGCAGCACCACCCACTGCATGGTCTGCAACTGGTGCCCTCCAGGAAACTTGTTACCAGGCTGCAACAGAGAAGCATAGAAGTGGAGAGGATGCTTGTACACTCCCTTACAGCAACTGTACAAGTAGTGATTCAATGGGGCAGAAATTAATGACAATTTTTTAAATGGCCTTTTATTATATATGTGTGTGTGTGTANCCTTGTACACTCCCTTACAGCAACTGTACAAGTAGTGATTCAATGGGGCAGAAATTAATGACAATTTTTTAAACGGCCTTTTATTATATATGTGTGTGTGTGTATATATATATATATATCCTCTTCTTCCATTTCACTTGTTCTATTAATTTGCTTTTATTATATTTTATGACAAGTATTGGCTCACAATGGAATTTAAACAAAACAAAACAAAATTGCCCCTTCACCACAGATACTTTGAGAAGCATTGCTTCAGTAAATTGGATGACTTTTCTTTTTTTTTTAAGATTTTATTTATTATTTATTTGAGAGAGAGAGAGAGAGAGCAAGAGTGGGGTGAGGGGCAGAGGGAGAAGCAGGCTTCCCGCTGAGCAGGGAGCCTGATGTGGGGCTCGATCCTGGGACTCTGGGATCATGCCCTGAGCTGAGAGCAGACACTTAACCGACTGAGCCACCCAGGCACCCCTGGATGACTTTTCTAGCAACATTTCTGGCTCCTTTTAAGAAACCAGTGGGAGCAGCTGCCCAGCAGCTACTAAGTGAACAGCAGTTCCAAGTCCAAACATTTGCGATGCCCTTAAAGTTTGTCTGGGGTACCTTTTCCATTCTCAGTGACATTTCTTCACAGCCTTCAGCCTCCACATTCCAACAACAAATATGCTGTTTCAGGCATCACGCTGGGCATGTGGAGCTCAAGGGTAAGCAAGGCAGACATCACTCTTGCCCTCGGGGAGCCTATACGTTAGTGGAGATCTTACCTCCTTAATGTTACTGTTCTTTAGAGTCTCATCCCCTACCTAGTTTCCAAAACATGCTCTCAGAAAAGAAGCCAATCTTGATCTTAGTGTTCTAAATTAGCAGATAAATACAGTGTTACTCTACTCAAAGGTAGCTCATGTAAAATATTACTTCTAACTGTGGGATGAAAAGTTCAAGCGTTTGCTAGGTGAGGGAGGTTCAGGATGAGACAGAAAGAGTGCCTTGATCAAGGGAATTGTCACACACTTGTAACACTGACTTATCTGGACTAAGCCCAGATTCACTTCCTCCCCCCCCCCACAATGTGTCTTCTGTCATCCACCTCAAACTCAAGAACCAAAGCCTTAATTTGGCATGGTCTATTTCCACCGATTAGCAGTTACTTAGTAGTTGGCCTTTGTCAGATCTCTTAGGTCTCAGATTTTTCTCAGACCTAGAATATTCGCACTCAAAACTTTAGGGACGGTGCCAAAAACAGCAATCTCAAAATTTCTCATTTGCTCTTTTTAATTGCAAGAAAAAAAGTCATGTTTGTCCCATCATTGTCAGCTTCTCTCCCCTTAACTCCCTGAGAAGACCTTTTGCTGATAACACGCCAGGAAATATACCACCCAGGAAAGTTTTGTTCTTTTGTGGCTACTGAAGGATCTCTTAGCAAAGAAAATAAAGCAGATGACTAAGTGCAAAACATTCATTAAAGTACTCTCCAAACATGTTTTATGTGAAAAAATGATTTGGCTACAGAAAATGATTGGTATGTCAAGAATTTCATTTCAGGCGCCAATTTTGTTATTAGAACAAGCTTCAGTTGTCTACACGTTGGTTTTGTTCAGGAGATGTAATGTAAGATAAATAAAAAAGAGAACTTCGAACGCTGTTATCTGCCATTCGGTACTTCTATTGTAAGTACAGATAATAACAGTTCTAATATTTTTTTCATTTCCTTGGGTACCAAATCTCCCTCTCATGGCACATGATGCCCTTTGCACTGCTGCTGGTTGCCGTGGCCACCGCTGCTCCAGCTGCTCGGGAGACCTGAACAAACAATCCAACAGTTTGTCTCTGGTGAAGAGGAAACAAACTCTTATCTTTAAACTCAATCTCTTCCATGTCTCACAAGGAGCAACTGAAGTGTTCCTTATAGTCCAGGATACCTCAAGAATGAAAGTCAGTTAAAATAGAGGCATTTTCCTGAATTCCCTGAATTCAGTGGGAATTCTGAATTCTCAATTCCCTGAATAAGCTGATTACTAAAAAAAAAAAAAAAAAAAAAATGGGATTATGAGAGCTAAACCAATGCATGTGCCCAGCACACTGCTGTCCCTAGCTGGAGAGCCCAGGTCTGATTTCAAAAGATGCTACTATAGCCTCACAAGAGAAATGTCACTTCTGTATTCAGATTACTGTCTTACAGGAAGTTTCACAGGGAAAGGATTTCTTGTTCTCATTATGTAATTGCCAAGCATCACTTTAAAATACGTCCAAGCCCCTGAAATACACAATTTCCGTGACAGAGGAAACTTATCATGTGGCCACATGATATGGTAAAAGGTGTTCCAACTCAAAGGTAAGAAGATCAGAGTGTTGGTTGTAGATTTGCTTGAGTCTCTCGGGTTTCTCAACTCTAAAGCAGATTTAGCCACTGCCCCTATGGGTGTTATAAAGACACACGGAGTGGGTGTAGGGAAGTGCTCTTTGGAAAATACAGAGTGCTACATGTCAGTGGTTCTCAAACTCTAGCGTGCCTCAGTTAAAATACAGACAGCTGGGCTCCATTCCCTGGGTCTCTGACTCAGTGGGCAGAACACGGGCTGGAGATTCCGCATTTCTGTGTTCTCAGGGAATACTGATGCCGCAGGCCTGGGTAGCACACTTTGAGAGTAACTGACATAAGTTCATTGCTCTCCAATACAGTTAGAGCTTCACTTCCACCCATCTCTGCTTCTAACAGAACAGCTGGGTATGTTTTATTTTTATATCTTTGCCAATATTGGGATGATGGGTAATACTTCATTCAAAAGAAGGGTTAAAACTGTCAGCTTAAAAAAGTATCAAGATGGCAAAGCACTGAACTGTACATCTTCCATATCTTAGCAGAAGTGAAATGAAGTTTATAAATTATCTGACTACTTTAATCAGATGGAAAATCTGAATTAAATATGATCTCAAAATCTGGAAATTTCAAGGGCCTATATTATTCATCTTTGTTGTCCTAGGTCATTAGAAAATTTCCAAGTGTCCTATGTAGGACTGTTAAGGCACTCAGAGATTGAAATCTGAAAGAATCTACAAGGAGAACAAACGTTTAGTGTGGTCATATCATTAATACTGTAATATAAAACTAGGTGCCAATTTTTAAATATACTTCATCCTTTCTGGGTTTTTTATGGGATGTTAAGAGAATTAAATGAGTTTGTTAGGCAACTGAAAGACATTATGTATTTCAAACTTGTGATCAATTCTTAATTATCATAGTTCATGAAGGAAAAATGAACATTAATCAATCCAATGCTTTCCTCCAAATTCCACCAATGACCAAACAATATTTATTCATTCTGGAAAATATATGGTGGGAATTTCTTAGCAGGTATTCAATTACTAATTTAATTGCTTAGATTAATATGAAAAATTAAAAATGGAGTGGCATTGCGCTTAGATTGTAGTTTCTGTTACTGTTTCCTATGGAAAAAAACAAGTCTCCTTGCAGATATGAGTATTTCCATATTTGTGGCAAGAAATAGACAAGATGAACCTATAACATCTTCTTTTGCCAGAAAGAAAGGAAGTTTTCACATAACTAATGAAGTCATGACATGCAACATAGCAGCCAACTTGACGGGGTTCCCACTAAGAATGCTTGGTGCAATTTGATCATCAGAATAAACATTCTCTGCTATTGATTAACACACATTATATAAAAAAATTCTGTTTATAATGATTAAAAAAAACCTCGTTGGCCAATAATGCTGGCTACTAGGGCACTGACTCATTACTTTGAAAAAAAGTAAAGGAAAATGATTAAGCATTTATCCTGTAATTTGTAAATGGTGGTATTTCAAAATAACCAATAGTAAATGAGGAAAATTACTCTTTATAGAAAATGTTCAGCTTTAAAAAGTGCAGAAAAACAGAGTAAGAAAATCACCCAAAGTGAAATAGTAAACCTAAGAAACAATTATTAAATGGATTCTAAAGCTATTAACTGAAGAACTTTACAGTGGAGAAATCATGGTGACCGCACCTGCACGCACTGATTAACTTTATTATTCATTAAAAAAGTAATGAGACACTTTGTGCTTAAAGAGGTACTTCAAAAGGAAGTTGAAAGCGTCCATCTAGGAAGCATTCTTGCTAAATAATATGTCTGAATCTAATCACGCCTCCAAACCTAACTACCAGCTTACATAGAAGAAAAGTTGATAACATCAGCTGAAGCAATCAGTCAAATGTGGAAATTGAAACATTCTGTTGGACAAGAGAACTGGTTTCTCCAACATAGCATACGGAGCTGGTTTCTCCAACATTCCAATCCTTGGCAACATGGAAGAGGTTGGGGTGGAGAGCTGACACAGTTAGAGTTAAAAGGGAGACATAACCTATAAAATGAGAAGACTTTAACCCCTAACTAGATTCTAACTTGACAAAACAACCAAAATACACAATCCTATGTTTCTGAAAAAATTGGGGATATTTTGTAATAGGCTAGATGCTGGTTAATATTAAGGAAAAATTATTGATTTTACTAAGTGTATTTATATGCCTTTATCTTATAATCTTATAATGCAAGTATATGAATATGATGTACATATTTGTGGGTATAGATACATTTTATCAGCTATATATGTACTGAAGTCTTTCCTGGTAATGCTATATCTGATATTTACTTTTAAAACACTTAAATAAAATGAGATATCAATGGAAAGAAGAAATTCTTGAAATAACATTGGCAAAATGTTCATAATTGCTAAAGCTTGGGGCGCCTGGGTGGCACAGCGGTTAAGCGTCTGCCTTCGGCCCAGGGCGTGATCCCGGCATTCTGGGATCGAGCCCCATCAGGCTCTTCCGCTATGAGCCTGCTTCTTCCTCTCCCACTCCCCCTGCTTGTGTTCCCTCTCTCACTGGCTGTCTCTATCTCTGTCGAATAAATAAAATCTTTAAAAAAAAAAAAATAATTGCTAAAGCTCGGCATTGATATATAATGATATTTTATATAATTATATAGTTATTACAATATAATATATAGTTATTAATATATATTATTATTCTACCTATGTGTAGGTTTGAAATTTTCTCCCCCAAATTTATAAGATATTAGGAAGTAGACAGAGATGAGCCCAGACTGACATAAGACACCAGAAGAATCTAGCCCCATGTTTCTCACTTTGGTCTCAAAACCTCTTTGTACTTTTAAAAATTATTAAGGACTTCAAAGAACTTTTGTTTATGTGGATTATATCTATTGATATTTGCCACTAGAAAATAAAATATAAGTTTAAAATATTTATTTATAAATTCTTCAGAGCAATAATAAAACAATTATATGTTAACATAAATAGCATAGTCTTGTTAATAAAATTACTTTCAAGAAAATTAGAAGAGTGGCATTTTTAAAATATTTGCAAATTTCTTTAATTTCTGGCTTACTAGAAGAAATCTGGGTTCTTGTATTTGTTTTTTCATTCAATCTACTCTAATATCTTCTGTGAAATATTTGAAGAAAATGCAGCCTTATAAAAACATATAGTTGGCAAAGGAAGGAGTATTTAATAAGCTTTTCAGATAACTTTGAATATTCTTCTGTGAAGTTACACCAAAATTTGGTAAGTATTGTTCCTTAAACATTAGTTGCAGTGTAGAATCTAAAAACATATCAAAAAACTTTTCATACTTTATTACAATAAAATCCATTGGTCCACCTTGCACTTTTTAAAAAGATTTTTATTTATTTATTTTACAGATAGAGAAGGAGAGAGAGACCGCGTGTGCGCACGCGAGTTGGAGAAGGGGCAGAGGGAAAGGGAGAGAGAGAATCTCAAGAAGACTCCCTGCTTAGCAGGAGCCCAATGTGTGGCTCTATCCCATGACCATGGGATCATGACCTGAGCTGAAATCAGGAGTTGGATGCTTAACTTAGCAGGCACCCTGTCTTCCATTTAAATGGGTATTTTATCCATACATGATTTTATAATGTCAGGCATTTGTCATTTGAGATATATTGGTCCACTAAGTTATACAGATTGTCCAAATGTTTTCATGTTTCATTATATAATTCCAAAAAAATCACATTTGTTAATACAACTACAGATATCAGATTTTTTTTTAAATAATAGGAAACTGTCAAGCTCATGATAGTTGATTGTTTCCCAAAATTCTAAGTTTTGCTTGAAAGCTCAGATTTTATGATTGGCAACAAATATTGTCTTTTTTTTTTTTTTAATGATGGGCTCACTGTTCCTTTTCAAGAAAATTTTTGCTTAGTATCCAATTCTGTATATTTATCTAAATGTGGGTGCCCCATTAAAAAAAAAACTGCCCTTTCAGCTTATATCTCAAACAATTGCACAAATTTTTTTTGAGACAACCATTCTCCCTTGCTAACCAACATAAGTGTTTTATTCATATTTCCTACTTTCTCACACAGAATATTAGAGTGTTATATTCAAGGTTAGAGACTTAATGAAATTAATAAAATTTCCTGCTCCATTAAGGACCCTTTAAGTGAAACTATTCATGTATTTTTAATTTTTTAACTATGGGTGCATGATAGTAAACAAGAACTACTGTTTCAGTTTCATGCCATTGATTGGATTCTGGGCCAAGCCACCTGCAGTTTTGTTCACCATTAACTTCTGTACCATCAGTGAAAATGTCAACACCATGAAAAAATGCATATAACCTTACTATTACTATGACAGTAGTTTTGACCTTACAGTCCCCAAGAAAAAAAACTAATCTTGTAAAACTTCTATAAGTTATCTACAAAGTATATAAATAACAGAATCATCAGGAGAAAATGCTAGTGTAATCAGAAGGGTTGTTTACTAATCAACCCTTTCCTCCTCTCAATAGTTTTTTAAAAAGGATTTAGGCTTATATAGAAATGTTTTAGACAGAATTTTGATCTAGAATTTTAAAACTGAAAAGAATTTCTTAGAATTTTATTTTTTGATCAACAAACGTAACCTGAAAAATTTATTATTATGGGGAAGTGGTCTCTCATAAAAAGAACAAAATGCTTCTTCATACATATGGATTACATATTTCTCATACAGCACATCAAATACAAAGTATACCAAGAGTATATACCATGATATACTCATAACTTGTAGGTCAATGACCCGAGTTTTATCTCAGGAATATGCAGAGCTAGACTGAAAAGTAAACTGGATCTCAGTGGCAGTATGTGGAGAAAGTGAGTGTTTGTAGATACAAAAGAGTTTTCTTTTTTCCTTTCAGTTCCCTTCCCCTTTTGAAGAGAACATCTCAGAGCTTTCCTCAAACTATACTGATGGTTTTGAATTTTCCTTCTTTACCAAATTTCTTACCAAATCTCTAGACTCAAATCTAAATACTAGTCTTGTATTCTCATTTCCTCTATTCTTCCAAATACTGGCTTTTATTCACCTCCTCTTTTAAAATTTGATATGAAAAGAATAATTGTTGAAGAAACATGCTAATTGAAATTTAATATAGAAAAGTAGCAATGGCAAGAGTTCTTCTTTTTAATATTTTTTTTAAAAGATTTTATTTATTTATTTGACAAAGAGAGAGAGCAAGAGGGAACACAAGCAGGGGGAAGGGGGAAGGGGTAGGGAGAAGAAGGCTTTCCGCCAAGCAGGGAACCCAATGCAGGGCTCCATCCCAGGACCCTGGGATCATGACCTGAGCTGAAGGGAGACGCTTAACAACTGAGCCACACAAGCTCCCCTTTAATAATTTTTTTTAAAGAAATAGAGATAGGAGCTCTCTGAAAACCCAAGCCTTCCTTTCTTTCTTTTTTTCCTCCTCTAAAGGTGCTACAAAATAAACAGACGAAAGAACTAATAAGGAGTGAACAGATGTGCAAGATATAAAACAAACACCCCGTGGGGCCCCTGGGTGGCTCAATTGGTTGAGCCTCAGTTGGTTAAGTGGAACCTGCTTGAGATTCTCTCTCTCCCTCTGCCCCTCCCCCACTACCCCCTCTTCCCCCCTTGCAAATGTGTGCACTCTTTGTCTCTCTCTGTCTCTAAAAAACAAAACAGAACACCAAAACACCCTGAGGTCAAGTATTTGCAATCATTTATATATTTTATATGTATCTAATTAAATGAAATAGCTGCTATTTTTCAGATGTACACATATCGAATACAAACACTATTGCAATCTAAATCTAAATCCTCTTTTGCCTATTTTGTTTCATTCACTGATTCACTTTGAATAGATTTTCATACAAAGCTTTATGGTTTCCTTAGTAATAATACAATTAACCTAGTAAACATAATGCATTTGTAATACAGACTGAAACGTATTTTCTTGTATACTAATTAAGGATTCATTTATTATTTCTAGTCAAAACAGAAAGAAGAAAAGATTTGGGCTCTCAGACCCCACACCATCTGCATTTCTAATGACAACAGAAATCAAATTGGCACATTCACAGGGACAAACTCTTTTAGAAATGTGTTTAATTTTAGCAAGCAGCAATGTTATTAAATGTGACATTCAAATGTATATGTAACTTTTCAGAAGCATTTTATTCTAACATAATTTATAAAGCCATAAATAACTGTATAGTTAATATAAGTGCATTGTTTAGTCAATATATTTTTTTCCTTCTTATTAACTTAAAAAGATTTAAGCATAAACCCCAAGTAAGGTTTTCAGTTGGATCAGATCATCTGATACAAGTTTGCCACTTCTCCTGGTTAGATGATTAGCAGAATTTATCCTGGGGGTAATTTTTTCCTAAAATTTTTCAGGTGGTCACAGATCCTTAGTGGTTGCTGTATTTTTTTTTCTTTTCTTTCCTAGGATCTTCATAAACAAAATGGAACAATTCAAATACACCAGTTAGTAACACCTACTACCTTTTCCTTAACCTTTTGGAAATCACATGATGCCTAATAGAATCCTTTAACCATTTTCTCAAATTATCCAAATCCGTGGACAAAGGGAAGTATCCTTCCCTTTGTTCTACTAGTTCACTGAACTCAGGCATCAACCACTTCTAAAGTTTCACACTGAGGAGCACCACTAACCAGTCAAAAATCATTTTCACTTGGGGCACCGAGTGCTGCTTATTCTCTTCTTATTGATTAATGTAGTTAATCACTGCATGTCTATCCTTGTCTTACTTTATGTCAAGTTATTGCTGTTGTGGAGGCATATGGACTACATGACTTTCTAATAAGGATTTTCAATAATTTAATAGTTCTTCGGTAGATGTGAGCATCAGAATTACTTGGGAAACTAACTTAGAGATGTTTGCAAAGAATCTCTAGGAGTGAGACTAGACATAGGTATTTCTAAGATATCTCTAGGTGATTCTAAAGCACACTCCTCCTTAAGAAACAATATGTTTATTCTTCAGTGGAATACTCAATACTTTTTTGAGTCTTGTATTTAACTAAGAACAGTTGTTCATCACTATCGTCAGGAAAATCTAGAATTATTAATCTGAAGAGTGCACTTAGGTTTTTCGGCAAATCTTATATCTGATTATGGTTTTAAAATAGCGTTTCTTTTTTATTGAAGTATAATTGACCTACAACATCCCATTAGTTTCAGGTATACAGCATAGTGATTCAATATATTTATACATTATGAAATGATTCCCACGATAAGTCTAGTTACCATCTGTCACCATACAGAGTTATTATGATGTTATTGACTATATTCCCTATGCTGTGCATTAAATCCCCATGACTTATTTATTTTATAACTAGAAGTTTGTACCTCTTAATCCCCTTCACCTATTTTGCCTGCCCTCTAACTCCCCTCCCCTCTGGCAACCACAAGTTTGTTTTCTGTAATTTATGAGTCTATTTCCATTTTGTTTTGTTTGTTCATTTGTTTTGTAAAAGATTCCACATGTAAGTGAAATTGTATGGTATTTGTCTTTCTATGCCTGACTCATTTCACTTAGCATAATATCCTCTAGGTCCATCCATTTTGTTGCAAATGGCAAGATTCTTTTTTATGGCTGAAAAATATATTATTGTATTTATATACACATATTTTATCCAGTTATCTATCAACGGACACTTAGGTTGCTTACATATCTTGGCTATTGTAAATAATGCTGCAATAAACATAGGAATGTAGATATCTCTTAAATTGTTGTTTTCATTTTCTTCAGATATATGCCCAGAAGTGGAATTACTGGATCAGACAGTAGTTCTATTTTCAATTTTTTGAGGAACTTCCATACTGTTTTCCATTTCTACCAACAATGTGTGAGGGCTCCCTTTTCTCTACATCCTAACACTTGTTATTTTTGGTCTTTTTGATAATAGTCTATCTGACAGGTGTGAGGTGATATCTCATTGTAGTTTTAATTTCCATTCCCCTGATTATTACTGATGTTGAACATCTTTTCATGTGCCTATTGGCGATCTACATATCTTCTTTGGAAAAATATCTGTATAGCATTTTAACATTTACTTTGGATGGCTATCATGGTTAATTGCTACTACACATGAGATGATATGTTCTGTAAGAGCAGAAAATGGGTTTGTCTTCCTAATTATTGTATCCACATTCTTTCACCCAATGTCAAACATATAGAAGGTGCTTGATAAATGTTTCTTGAACGATACAGCATAAGCTTTTATATAACAGACAATTAGCTTTTGGCAAGAGAAAGTTTCAATTCAACAATAAAATTTAAAAACTATTTCTAAAACATATTCCAAACTTTATGATTTGCACAACAGCTTGTGATTTGCACAAATAACTTCAATTTGTAACTATTCAATGGTCCTTGAAGTAGTTACAAGACTTGCTCTACTTGCACAGAAAATTCATTCTGTGTAACAAATTATAGATAAGGCAAGACTCAGTCACTCATTAAATCTTTTAGAAAATTATCCCACCAATATTTTGTGAAGTTTGATTCATACTATTTCTGCCATTATGGATGTTCCTATGTAGCACAAAAATTAAAGTTTTGCAAATGGCTTTAAGAACCACCAAGAGGAATGCTTGGGTGGCTCAGTTGGTTAAGTGTCTGCCTTCAGCTCAGGTCATGATCCCAGGGTCCTGGGATTGAGTCCCGCATCAGGCTCCTTGCTCAGTGGGGAGCCTGCTTCTCCCTCTCCTTCTGCCCCTCCCCTTGTTTGTGCTCTCTCTCTCCAACAAACAAATAAGTAAAGTCTTTAAAAAAAGAACCACCGGGGCGCCTGGGTGGCACAGCGGTTAAGCATCTGCCTTTGGCTCAGGGCGTGATCCTGGCGTTATGG